>NW_027205603.1:31699703-32299703 GCF_024711535.1 Dipodomys merriami
AATAAAGAGAATTAGTTATTGACTGAAGAAACATGTTGTTGGCCCACAGTCTTGAGTTGCTGCTTCAAGAATATGGAAGACTGAGGAGAAGCTGGAATCTGAACAAGCTCTCGCATAGAAAGCAGTTTTAGAGTTCCAGTGAACAGTCCTAAGCCAGAGAATCACACCAAGTGTGCCATCACAGGACAGAGAGTTAGACAAGAGAGGGGAAGCCAAGGCAAAAAGACACATCTGAGCGCCTGCCAGCAGCCGCCGCGGCAGCGGCGGCAGGGTCGTGGCGGAGTCCGCAGCCCGGGCCATAACTGAGTGCTCACACAGACAGTCCAGGACGAAGGAGCCAGACACAGCGGGCGAGCGGATTCTACTCAACACCAGCAAGAACCGACAAGGAGCAGACATCTTCATCCTTCAGTTCGCAGACCAGAGACGACCCAGGATCCAAGACTCGGCGTGAGTACAAGCCCGACGTCCTCACTCCTTCTCAGGGAGCAGAGGAGGGAAGGCCACCCCTCCCCCCCCCAGCACCGGTGATCTCCATCTTGGATACCGACAAAGCTCGGAGGAGCTGCCAGCTCCAACCCAGGCCTTGGAATAAAACGAGTCATTTAGCAGGTCACAAGAACTTAACGGCGAAGTGACCTGCCAGACTTGGCTCCATCCAGGGAAAAGTCACCCAGCTCAGGCATCAGCCATTGGAGTGGCTTTCCTCACTGGGTAACCAGAGCTAGAGGCTGCCCCTCCCTCTAGCAGCCTCCACAATCAATTGAAAAACAGAAACCCTGAGAACGGCTCCAGGCTGGGCTCTGTGTTAGCCCCAGGAAAAAGCTACTGATTGTTGAAAGGTCTCAACCCTACCCAGAACCTAGCCTCACCACTGCATCCCCCTCTTTTGTGATTCTCAAAGCAGATCACCCTCCCAGTAAACTAATCTGGGAGGGGGATCTCAAAATCTTGGGTAAAGCAGAGCATTTTTCTGCCTGTTCGAACAAACTGACTTAAGAAACCAATCAAGCCACAGGACCTCAAGCTGACCAGAGACTCCAACAAGAGGGTGGTTACAGACAAAAGGGAGATACAGGATTCTTCCCACCCCTCCCAAAAAAAAATAAAAAAAAAAATCAAAGAACTTTATTTTTTTCTTCCTCTTCTTTTCTTTTTTTTTCTTTTTTTTCGGTACCTTATATATATAAAAAATTTTTTTCCTTTTCTAAAAATTTTATTAATCTTTAATTTTTGCCTTTTTTGAAAAAATAATTGTTTTCCAGTAACTTTTTTTTCCTCTTATAATTTTTATTTTAGGAACACATGAATGTGCGTTTTCCTTTCTTTTCTTGTCTTCTTTCTCTTTTTCTTTCTTTCTTAACTATCTTTTTGTTTTTTTGTCTAGCTCTACTGAACTTCTGATCTTTTTTCTCCCTTTCTAATCCTTTTCACCTTTTCTTCTCTTTTGATCTTCTGTATGTGACTTAACTCTTGTCCTAGACATCCTCAGATAAACCCGTAGTTAACTAGTAGACCCTATCCCCCATTGTGTACACACTTAATCCACAAATTTATTACTCAATTCAAAACCTCTGAGACTTAAATTCCTTAATAGCAGTACCACCTCTTTATACCTACATAATATTTTAAGCATTTTTTTAAGTTTTTCACTTCTCCTCTATGTCCCTAACCTTATATTAATATACTCACATTCCTCTCTAAATAGATGGTCTTTTAATCTCCATAATAATATTAATTTTTATGTTTCTATTTTTTTCTGGTCTCTTTTCATTTCCCTTTCCCATTCTTCTTTTTTTCTCTCTCTCTACATGCATCCTACCCAACCTATTTCCTGCATTGGGATTAGGACATAGTTAACTCTCCCTGTGCCTCCCCACACCAATCTATTCCTATTTTTTACCCACATCTCTCCCTAACCCTAATAATTTCTGGTTTTCCAAATCCTTCTCTGCGGTTCGAAGCCCATTAACATATAGTTGTTTGATGTTGAATAGATGTATCTGTTGAACTAGATTGTATCTGTAGACTATTGACTGTACAAATGCAAACTTTGATTGATGGTTGCCTTAAGATAGTGTTCTAGCACAAAACTGGTGCTATTTTCATCTCAAATGGGCAGAGTAAGCTGAAAAAACACTAGAAAAATGGCAAATCCAGATATCTCAAGTCCCAATCTTGATAATCAGGGGTCAGAACAGATAATAATCCAGAGGAGAGTTCCCAAATAGCTCTACAAACACTGCTGGCAAACATGATAAATGAGAAGTTTGACAACTTACAAAAAATTCTTTATGAGCGTGAAAGGGAGAGAGAGGAGGCATCCCAAAAGCTTATACAGGAATATCATAAGCGTGAGGAAGCTACTCAAAAACTGATACAGGATTTGCATGAACAACTTGAGAATACTCAAAGAGAAAGGGAGGAATGGCGTGAGCAGGCTGAGAACACTCAAAGAGAACTGCAGAAATCCCACGAACGAGAGGAAAGAGAACTACAGGAATCCCATGAATGGGAAGAAGCTAATCAAAGAGTAATACAGGAATTGAGAGACCAGGTAGAGAATACACAAAGATCACTAAAGGCATTCATGGAATCCATTAACAAAGAGCTGAAGGAAGTTAGGGAGACCACAAAGGAAATGCTGAATGGAACCCAACAGAAGGAATGGGAGTCCAAAGAAACCATAACCAATCAACTAAGTGATTTGAGAACAAACACTGAACACCAAATTAAGGAAGTAAAGAAATTCATACAAGACCTAAAACAGAGCTTCAACAAAGAACTAGAAGCCATCAAAGCTGACCAACTAGAAGGAAAAGAGATAAAAAACAAAGTAGAGAGTCTTGACAGCAGGTTAGACCATGTAGAAGATCGAATCTCAGGGATTGAAGACAGCCTACATATTATAGAGAAAGAACATACAACCATCCAAGACCAGTCCAAGAAATATGATAGATCTATCCAACACCTGGAAGACACCATCAGAAGGCCTAATTTAAGGATAATGGGTGTAGAGGAGCACCTAGAAACAGAAGTTAATGGTCTAGGAAATTGGTTTAACAGGATCCTAGCAGAGAACTTCCCAAACATACAAAAAGATAGGCCTATTCAGATACAAGAAGCTTTTAGAACCCCAAATAGACCAGACCAGAATAGGACTTCCCACCATCACATTATAATCCACACAGCATCAACTCAGACCAAGGAAAAGATCCTTAAAGCTGTCAAGGAGAAAAGGGTAATCACCTATAAAGGGAAACCAATTAGAATCACCTCAGATTTCTCAGCAGAGACAATCAAAGCAAGAAGAGCCTGGAATGATGTATGCCATGCCCTAAAAACAAACACCTATCAACCAAGAATACTGTACCCAGCTAAACTCTCCTTCATAACTGAAGGCCAAATAAAAACCTTCCACAGCAAAGAAAAATTGAAACAATACATCTCCACCAAACCAGCCCTACAAAAGATTCTTAAAGATGTCCTACACATAGAAAACCAACAAGACCGCAACAAGACCAAGAAACTGCACCCAAACTGAGAATCCAAGAACCATAGGAAGAACCCAGTTTTTGCAGTCCCCAAGAAGGTGGATAACATGGCAGGAACCCCCAAATACCTCTCAGTCCTATTTCTTAATGTTAACGGACTGAACTCTCCAATTAAGCGACATAGACTGTCTAGTTGGATTAAAAAACAAGACCCTTCTATCTGCTGCCTGCAGGAGTCACATCTTGCCCGTAAAAAAAAACACATTTTCAAAGTTAAAGGCTGGAACAAAATCTACCAAGCAAACGGCCCCCATAAACAGGCGGGAGTTGCAATCCTAATATCAGATAAAATAGACTTCAAATTAAAATTTGTGAGAAGACATAAAGAAGGTCGCTACATACTAATTAAAGGGTCTCTCCTTCAGGAGGATATTACAATTCTAAATATCTATTTGCCAAACAATGGAGCACCCAAATTTATCAAAGAAACACTACTTTCCCTCAAATCCCATATGGATCCAAAGACATTAATTGTTGGGGATTTTAACACACCACTCTCCCCACTAGATAGATCAACTCGGCAAAAACTCAACAGAGAAACCGCAGATCTAAACAACTGCATAGATCAACTAGACTTAACAGACATCTACCGAACATTTCACCCAGCAGCAACAGAATACACGTTCTTCTCAGCAGCACATGGAACGTTTTCTAAAATAGACCACATTTTAGGCCACAAAGCAAACTTGTCTAAACTCAGAAACATTGAAGTTATATCTTGCATTCTCTCTGACCACAAGGGAATAAAATTAGAACTCAACACCAAAAGCCACCAAAGAAAGTCCGGTATCACATGGAGGCTGAACAACACACTGCTGAATCATGAGTGGGTCATGGAAGAGATTAGAAAGGAAATTCAAATGTTCATGCTATTCAACAAAAATGAACACACAAATTACCAGCTCCTCTGGAACACAGCAAAGGCAGTACTCAGAGGCAAGTTTATAGCTCTGAGCTCCTACATCAACAAATTGGAGAGATCTGAAGCTAGCAATTTAATGACACATCTAAACCTCCTTGAAAAAGAGAAGCAAGATAAACCCCAATCCAGTAGACGGAAAGAAATAATCAAAATTAAATCAGAATTAAATGAATTAGAATCCAAAAAAACTATAGAAAGCATCAACAAAACAAAGAGTTGGTTCTTCGAAAAACTTAACAAAATTGACAGACCCTTAGCAAATCTTATCAGAAAAAGAAGAGAACACAACAAATTAATAAACTCAGAGATGAGAATGGAAACATCACCACAGAAACAACCAAGATTCAGAACATTATAAGGGAATACTTCTCAAAACTTTATGCTAATAAGTTTGAGAACTTGACAGAAATGGACCTCTTCCTAGCAAATATTGACATGCCAAAACTAAACCAAGATGAGTTAAACTATCTTAACAGGCCCATATCAAGCACTGAAATAGAAACAGCAATAAGGACCTCCCAGCTAAGAAAAGTCCAGGACCAGATGGTTTTACAGCAGACTTTTACAAGGCCTTCAAAGCAGAGCTCACACCAATACTCCTCCAACTCTTCAATGAAATTGAAAGAGAAAGCTCACTACCCAACACATTCTATGAAGCCATCATAACCCTCATCCCAAAACCAGGCAGGGACTCATCAAAGAAAGAGAACTATAGACCCATTCTTTGATGAACATTGATGCAAAACTTCTCAACAAAATTCTGGCCAATCGACTTCAACAATTCATCCAAAAAATCATACACCACGATCAAACAGGATTCATTTCAGGGATGCAAAGCTGGTTCAATATACTCAAATCAATTAATATTATTCATCACATCAACAGGAGCAAGAATAAGAACCACATGGTTATCTCAATAGATGCAGAAAAAGCATTCGACAAGATCCAACACCCCTTCATGATGAAGGTTTTGGAAAAATTAGGAATCCATGGAACATTCCTCAATACAATAAAGGCTGTATATGACAAACCTACAGCCAGCATTATACTCAATGGTGAAAAACTAAAGCCATTTCCTCTTAACTCAGGAACAAGACAAGGATGCCCACTCTCTCCACTTCTCTTCAATCTAGTATTAGAATGCCTAGCTACAGCAATAAGACAAGATGCAGACATAAAGGGGATCCAAATAGGGAAAGAAGAAATAAAACTCTCCCTCTTTGCAGATGACATGATCTTGTACTTTAAGAATCCCATAGACTCCACTCCCAAATTACTCAAGCTGATTCAAAACTTTGGCAAAGTAGCAGGTTATAAAATTAACCCCCAAAAATCAATGGCTTTTCTGTACGCCAACAATGAGAAAAGTGTGGCTTAAATTAGGAAAGCAACTCCATTTGTAATAGCCCCACAAAAAATAAAATACCTAGGAATTAACTTAACTAAAGAAGTGAAGGGCCTCTATGATGAAAACTTTAAAATCTTGAAAAAGGAAATAAACACAGACCTAAAAAAATGGCAAAGCCTCCCTTGCTCCTGGATTGGAAAGATTAACATCGTGAAAATAGCAATACTTCCCAAGGCTATCTACAAATTCAACGCAATACCTATCAAAATTCCACCCTCATTCTTCAAGGAAATAGAAGAGGCAATCCAAAAATTCATATGGAACAATAAAAGACCCTGAATAGCAAAAACGCTCCTCAATGGAAAGAACACTGCTGGAGGAATATCAATACCAAATTTCAAACTCTACTATAAAGCCATAGTAATCAAAACAGCTTGGTATTGGCATAAGAACAGACCTCAGGACCAATGGAATAGAATTGAAAACCCAGAAATGAACCTACAGACCTATAACCATCTAATCTTCGATAAGGGAGCTAAAACAATAGAATGGAAGAAAGACAGCCTCTTCAGTAAATGGTGCTGGCAAAATTGGTTAACTACATGTAGAAAACTAAAGCTAGATCCTTATATATCACCCTGCACCAGAATCAACTCCAAATGGATCAAAGACCTTGATCTCAAAGCAGACACTCTGAAAACATTACAGGATGGAATAGGAGAAACCCTAGGTCTCCTTGGCTCAGGCCGAAATTTTTTGAATAGAGACCCGGAAACACAACAAATCAAAGAAAGTTTGGACAAATGGGATTGCATAAAGTTGCAGAGCTTCTGCAGGGCAAATGACATAGCTAGCAAGATCAATAGAAAGCCCACCGATTGGGAGAAGAACTTTACTAGCCATACAACGGACAAGGGTCTCATATCTAAAATATACTTGGAACTCAAAAAATTAAACCACCCAACAACAAATCCTCAAAGAAACAACTGCCCAATAAATAAGTGGGCGAAAGACTTAAAGAGAAACTTCTCTGAAGAAAGAAGGATGGCCAATAGACACATGAAGAAATGTTCAACATCCCTAGCCATAAAAGAAATGCAAATCAAAACAACATTGAGATATCACCTCACTCCAGTTAGAATGGCAAAAATCAAGAACTCTAACAACAACAGATGCTGGAGGGGATGTGGACAGAAAGGAACCTTACTTCATTGTTGGTGGGAATGTAAACTTGTTCAACCACTTTGGAAAGCAGTATGGAGGTTCCTCAAAAGACTTCACATAGAACTCCCCTATGACCCAGCAATCCCACTTTTGGGCATTTACCCAAATGTTTACAAACAAGACCACACTAAAGCTACCAGCACCACAATGTTTATTGCAGCATTATTTACCATAGCTAAGATCTGGAACCAACCCAGATGCCCCTCAGTAGATGAATGGATCAAGAAAATGTGGTATATATACACAATGGAATTCTATGCCTCCATCAGAAAGAATGACATTGCCCCATTTGTTAGGAAATGGAAAAACTTGGAAAAAATTATATTAAGTGAAGTAAGCCAGGCCCAAAGAAACACAGGTCCCATGGTTTCCCTTATTTGCAATATCTAGTATATGCATGAGTTAAGCGGAAAAGGTCAGATAATGTGATGTCAGGAAAATGAACCCTTAGATATGTATTTTAATGTCTTTTTTTCTTTCATGCATGTGTTTCTAAAGCATTTATAAGATTATCTCTTTGTTTCTTTGTATGTCCCTCCCCCACAGCATAACCCCTGCTTTCACTATATTTGATATCAGTATATCTTGAGGAGGAGATGGGGAAAAACCAGTTGTTTAAGGATACAGGTGGACCTGTTGCAACAATGAGAAGTACAAGTTGTCATGTCCAAAACGAGCTTTACAACGTCGGTGCGGCGGGGGGGAATGGGGGTGAAGGAGAAGGATTGGGATTGTGGTGGAGGGGGGAGCCTGGGAAGGGATGTGAAGGGTAAACAAAAGGAGGAGGCTGCAATGCTTGGTAAGAAATGTACGCATTATCCTGTCCATGTAATTGTAACCCCTCTGTACAGTATGTTCACAAATAAAATAAAATAAATTAAAAAAAGAAAAGAATATGGAAGACTAAGGAAAGTTCAAGTAAAAGTGTCATGGGAAAGGAAGTCATTTTCTACAAAAGTAGTGACGTATGAGGGAATTTGTGAAGATGTGTATGAATAGACTAATGGTTACTGGAAAGACTTTGAAATAAGTTTTCTTCGAGACAGTGTGAGGCAACCTAAGCCCACAGGGTAAAATCTTTTTCTCTACTGGCCTGACTGTGATGTTTGAGCTCTCTGTGGCTCAGCTCAGCGTTATTATATAGCCACTTTCTTTAGAAGCCAGCTATAAATCCTGATAATGAAACCATTTGTCACATCAAAAGTGTTGTTAAAAATTGTAGGTAGGTGTACAAGAAAGAAGAATAAAGGAACTAAAGATAAAGTATATTACATGCATGTATGAGAAAATCATACAACCCCCCAGTGTACAATTAATATGTGTTAATGAAGAAGAATGCTGTTATTACATGCATGTATGAAAATATCATACAACCCCTCCATGTACAATTAATATGTGTTAATAAAGAAGAATGCTGTTATTTTGATTAAACACAGGAAAAAATAATTCCTGTCTTTAGTTACTTCCATAGCCCATCTGTTTTCTGAGTTTTTCTTCCACTTGAACAACTCTTTTCAAGATTGGCTATGAAAATCTTATCATTTTACCCCTAGGGAAGACATATTTTACTATTCCTAATTTAAACGGGTAGGATTTTATACATTTGCAATTCTTAATCCATCAAATCTCCATAGAAATTGGAAAGGTTCTCATCTTTGGTATCCAAGAAGTCTAAAGATGCATGCAAATTCAGTAGTCACTATGAATAAAAGCTATAAAAAGTGTGATGGAAGCCTGCTGACACAAGCAATAAGATGCAAATTTACATCTTGCATAATAGGCCAAAAACATCCAAGAAGGTACTGGGAAGGCTGCCCTTGATCTTCACATGTCTAACTTTGCAATCATAATATCTAATCAACAACTTTATATCACCAAGCTAGTAGATTGGATCTGTTTCAAGTAATACCTGTGTATGGAGTTTACAAGTTAGAGTTTCAAAATCCATGGTTTAGATAAAGGATGAGTATAATCAAAGAAAACAATTGTTATCTAGTAACCATAACCAATTAAGCAATATTATCATTTGAAATTGTTAAGTGTGCTTAAATCTACAGGCAGAAGTGAGCATCCTAAGCCACAGTCATTGGAAGGGCTGGGATCCTGCCTTTAGGAGAAGTGTATGACTCTTCAACTAGGTTAAGGAGCAGATCTGACATTGATAGATCAGGTTCTCTGACCCTCCATCCAATGATCCATCTACTGCTCTCCTCTGCTGCTGAGGATTATGGAGGAGAGAGTTCTCACAGTCTGCTGTTGTTTGTACTGGTATTGAATTCAGGACCTAGGCACTATCCTTTAGTATTTTCAGTCAAGACCACTTCAGCTATGTTTCCACTTTCAGGTTTTTGACAGTTAATTGGAGATAAGAGTCACTCGGATTTTCCTGCCCAAGCTGGCTTCCACCCATGATCTTCAGATCTCATCCCCCTGAGTAAGTAGAATTACAGGCATGAGCCACCATCAGCTGGCTCTCACAGTCATTTTGACAATTCCCAAAGGGAAAGGAGAAGGCACTTGAAGTTGACCTGGGCTGTGTTCAGATGCTCCCCTGCAAAAGCACAATTCCCTCTGAGTCAAAGAAAAGACATTTACATTTGACTGATAAGTGCCAGTGATGGAGTTAAAAATTTTGATTGTTAATTTCCTCATAAGAAAAGGTGATGCTTATAAGACATCTGTTATATTCTTCACTCAGAGCTAACACTTAGTGAATTTGTTTCCTCCTCAATGCAATCTCCTTCAGGGAAAAACACTTCCTGTCACCTCTAGAATGTTGCTTGCGAGAAAAAAGTACTAATTATAACTATTACATATATGAACCCAGGCCTTAAACTGCTAGACTGGGGAAAAACACACTTTTTTATTAGGTCATCTTGGCAAACAGCCTTAACTATACTAGACTTCCCTTTTGATTAAGATATTGCTGTTGCTGGATTTGAAGTTTGCTTGACTTCCAGGAATAAGACAGTTTGGCATGAACTTTTTTTTTATAATGTGAAAGATTCTGTCTGGCATATGGACAGGCTCTGAATTTTAAAAAAACCCATTCCAGCAAGTGTATCATCTATCAAAGCAAACTTGAAATTCTGCAGCCTATTATCTTTACTCTCAGATGCATGAATTAACAGATTTGGGTAGAAGACAAATAGTATTTCTCATACCGTATTACACACATCACATGAGCAAGGTAATGAGTACATTTCTTATCAAGCATTGTTGCCTCCTCCTTTGTTTTCCCCCTACCATCCCTTTCTTTCCTCCCACCTCCTCAACTACACTCCTCCCCCCCTCCTCCCACACCTAAATTGTAAAGTTCATTTTTCCACTTAGTGTCTTGTACCTTTCATTGTGGCAATGGGTCAACCTGTATCCCTATGAGGCTAAGTTTCTAAGTCAATATGATTTAGCATAAAGACATGGGTTGGTGAAGCCCACTGCTTTTGGCTCCAGTGATTCCTTGTCATATGGCCCAGTCAGTGACCTTACCTCAGATTCCCTATCTACTACAAGTAGGAAACTAAAAGTAGAAATTGAGAGATGCAAAAGAACATGATGGTTCAGCCATTCCCCACTGGACAATGAAGAAATGAGACTGAAGAGGAGTGAATGCATCACTTGAAGTCCCACAGGGAATCATTGGAAAGTGGCATTGCACCCAGTGTCCTCATCTTCAGGACTGCTTGTCCCTGGAGACTAGACTGGACTGTGCATTTAGAGCTCCCCAGTCTCCTGCATAGATTTTTCTTCCTTTCTGGATGAACTCGTTTATCACCTCCAAACACTGTCTTGGTGACATCTTCAACAACTTTTGCTTGAAATATCTTCTCAGAATAAACATTTCCTAAGTACTCACATTTCTAGTTCAGCATTTGAGCTGGACATATTGCCAGAGTTCCATACTGAATAGCTACCATATAATTGCTATCATCTCTTAATAATTCTTGCAAATTTTCTCTGTGCCTTCCATTTACCTCATAGACATCTTTTTTAAATTTTATTTTATTGTAAAGATGCTATACAGAGGGGTTACAGTTACATAAGTAAGGTAATGAGTACATTTCTTTTTTTAATTGTGAAAATACTATACAGAGGGGTTACAATTACATGGGTAAGATAATGATTACATTTCTTATCAAGCAGTGTAGGAGTACATTTCTTGCTAAGCATTGTTATCTACTTTTATCTCTTTATGTATGTCTTCTATTTTTCTCCTACTATCCCTTCTTTCCCCTCCCCTCTCACTCCATCCCTCGTAGAGGCTGTAAAGTTCATTTCCAACACAATGTCTTGTGAGTATCATTGTTGCAATGGGTCATCCTGTGTCCTTGTTTCAGTGTTTTGTTATTCCCCTCCCCTCCACAAATTAGATAAATGTCCATGCAAGATGCAGGGTACCAAAATCAAATACAGTGAAAACAAGGGATATACCATAGGGGGAAGAACATACAAAAGAAATTTAAAAATCACATAGTAAATTAAAAACAACAACAAAGAAAAGTCTCTGTGTCCATATCTTGTGGTTCATTTCACATAGCATGATCTTATATAGTCATATTTACATAACTTTTGAGCTTTTCTGCTCATCTGACAAGATTATCCTAGACAAATACTAATTGTTGCAAATAAGGGAAACCATGGGACCTATATTTCTTTGGATCTGACTTACTTCACTTAATATGATTTTTCCCCAAGTTTTTCCATTTCCTAACAAATGGGGCAGTGTCATCCTTTCTGATGGAAGCATAGAACTCCATTGTGTGTGTGTGTGTGTGTGTGTGTGTGTGTGTGTGTGTGTGTGTGTGTGTGTGTGCGTGTGTCTCACATGTATCACATTTTCTTGATCCATGCATCTACTGAGGGGCATTTGGGTTGGTTACATATCTTAGCTATGATGAATAATGCTGTGATAAATATAGTTGTGCTATTCACTTTATTTAGTATGGCCTTGTTTCTGATCATTTGGTAAATACCCTGAAGTGGGATTACTTGGTTCTAGGAGAGTTTTGAGGAACCTCCATACTGCTTTCCAAAGTGGTTGAACAAGTTTACATTCCACCAACAGTGCAGTGGGGTTCCTGATTGGCCACATCCTCTCCAGCATCTGTTGTAGTAGATTACTTGATTATAGCCATTCTAACTGGGGTGAGGTGGAATCTTAATTTTGTTTTCATTGGCATTTCTTTTATGGTCAGAGAAGTTGAGCATTTCTCCATGTGTCTCTTGGCCATTCTTATTTCCTCTTCAGAGAAATCTCTCTTTAAGTCTTTAGCCCACTTATTAATGGGGTGATTGTTTCTTTGAGGATTTGTTGTTGGGAGATTTAATTTTTTGAGTTCTAAGTATATTTTAGATATGAGACCCTTATCCATTTTATGCCTACTGAAGATCTTGTTTCAATCATGGGTTTTCTATTGATCATGCTAGCTATGTCCTTTGCCATGCAGAATCATAAATTTCTTTCTATATCCTACCTGTTGTAGTGTTATCAAGACCCCTATCAAGATAAATTTTTTTCTTTTCCTAGAAAGACTTCTGAGATGTTTTGGTGTCTGCCATTCCTTAGCTTATATTACTTCTTTATCACTATGATGCAGAGCTCTTAAATACAGATGAATCAAGCATTTGCAATAGCCTGAAACTGAGTTCAAACAAGCAACTGGTTGACAAGTATTTATTCTGGAGTAAATGGGATTATAGAGGAAATAATTTCTCTAAATTATATGACACTTAGGAAAAAAAGGTTACTTGCAAAAATCCATTAGTGCCTTCAATATTCTTTGGAGAATATGGTTTCTGAAAATGGATTATTTATTGGAAAACAAACCAGAACTATTAAGTGCTTATAAAATGGAGTGTGACTTGCCCACTGCTATTGACTATGTTCTCTTCTCTTTTCTGATTAAATTGCTTCACATTCACGGGGAAGATGAACCTCTGAACAATGATCAATACAGAGCCTCTTCCTATTGATTTCTCAGAGAACTCTCCTGGTAAATTATCAGTCATTGTCATCAGAATAACTTTTAAAAGACAATTACTTCTCAACATATTTTTAAGGTTTATTTTACCAGTTTGTGAACAATTCAATCAAAATTACTTAAGAAGTGCCTGGAATCTAATTCCTGGAACTATTGAATTTCAAATTAAATAAGCCCTTCTTCCTTCTATAAAAGTATGCTAAGTGTCCTGATGTACTTACCTGCAAGTACAAGGCAAGATAAAGTTCAATCAATATATATGTAGGGCTTGAAATTTTACCTAACTTTCATGCTAATAAGTTATGTCTATTTCACAGGTGCTGGCCAGACATTAGACACCAAAAACGTTACTACTCACAGTAACAACAGTAGACAAAACAAACATAACAGCCTTTCAGCTATGAAGATAGGCAAGAGATATCTACATGCATTATGGTATAGTATTGGAAAACTCAAAGCTTAAGAAAGTCAAGTCTTTCATAAAGGGCAACAACCAGTCTGAATATTGCACTAGAGAAAAACATTGTCACATCAATAGGAAACAAATAAGCTCTGTGTGGAGAAAGGCATAATCTTTATACTCCAAGCTATTCACTATGTTAGTATCATTTCAAGAATCATTTGGAATAAACACATTCAACAAATCTATTTCTGAGACATGCAGAAGAAAAACAAACATGACTCATGGAGAAATAACTCTTGAATATCTCTCTGGTATAAATGGAAATATTTAAAATTAACAATTATTTTCTTTCTTATTTAATTTTATTTGTGGTGTTACAGGGGTTTCAACTCAGTCAAAAAGTAATTTCATAATTAGAATAACTCATTTTGCATTATGGAATATAATTCCATTAGTAAACAAATACTTCAGCAAAGAGAAAGTATATTAGTTTTAGAAAATATTTTTTTTCAGCTAATAGAAAATACTTCTTATGAAGACAGATTTCCTATTTTTACCCTTTTACTAATGAAGAATAATACTCAGTATGTGCTATGTCATGACCCATCTCAAAAGGGAATAAACTGGAACACATCTTAGAAACCTGTATCTTATTTTATTCCTATCATGAGAGATGCCATTTTTTGCAAGCTTCTGCTGGGATGATCTGGAATGGACTATTTTACCCTCTTATACCTCTGCCAATATTTCAACAGGTCTACAGATACATTCACACTAATGTAAGTGTGATTGTTCTGAATGATGTATGTGGCTTGTTTTGTGCCACATCCAAATATATTCACTCAGCCATACATCCAAATAACTTACCAATAAATACCAATCAACCACATATCTTTCTTTTTTTATTTTATTGTTATTAGAAAGGTGATGTACAGAGGGGTATAGTTACATAAGTCAGGTAAGGAGTATATTTCTTTTTGAACAGTGTCACCTCTTTCCTTTTTTCCCCCAATTTTTCTCTCCTGATCTCCCTCCCCCACAAGCTATATAGTTCATTGTCAACATTGTATCAAGTGCGTATCACTACTGCATTTGTTCACCCTTTGTCTCACCATTTCTGTTCTCCTCTTTCACCTCCCCCAAACTGACAAACTTACATACAAACAAAAGATTTGGAAATCAAAAACAGTGACAAAGGAGAGAAAAAAACAAAAATCAAAATAACATAAAACCTCTTGTTTTCATTTCTTGGAGTTAATTTCAATAAAAATCATTTTTGCCAGGTACTGGTAGCTCTCGCCTGTAATCCTAGCTACTCAGGAGGCTGAGATCTGAGGATCATGGTTCAAAGACAGCCCAGACAGGAAAGTCCACAAGACTCTTATCTCCATTAAACCACTAGAAAACCAGACATGGTGCTGTGGCTCAAGCAGTAGAGTGATCGCCTTGAGTTGAAGAGCTGAGGGACAACGCCCAGGCCCAGAGTTCAAGCTCCATGATAGACAAAATAAATAAATATTTAAATATATAAATAAAGATCATTTTTATGTTCATATGACCAAAGCAATTGAACCTTTTTGATCCTCTCCTAAGAATATCCTCCTTTGGTCTCACTGTGTGAATGTCTAGAGTTTGGTATAATTTAGTCATATCTAAGTGTATGTTTTTGAAAAAATTATATTAAGCTAAGTAAGCCAGACCTAAACAAACATAGGTTGCATGGTTTCCCTCATTTGTTATAACTAGAAAGTTCCTGTAAATCTACAAGTAAACACACTGGTTGGTAAAAGACAAAGCATTCCTTTTAATAGTTGTATGGCATTATATCATGTGGCTGCACTAAAATTTAATCAACCTATTTATTGAACATTGTTTCCTATGCTATTATAAATAATCATGAAATAAAATCCCTAAATATGCACATTTCATTTAAAAATAATCTCTATAAACTTAAAATTGTCATTTAAATTTAACACATATTGCATGGAAAGTAGTATTTTTCATAAATATATAAAATGAGTCAAAGCAATCAGCTTTACAAGAACTCCAGTATTTTGGATAATTACATGTGGACTTTTGGTTGCATGGGTGAAGGTTTTGTTAACTTATCTTAACATGATTTCATTCTAAGAGTATTTTTCTCAGGAAGGAATAGAATAAGAGAAAAAAATGAATCAAATTTTCACTTCTGACCTCCCATCTGGAACTTTAAAAGTCACATTGTAACTCCTTGAATCATTTGCTTTACTGTATTGAGAAGAAATAAAAATAGATTAAAGGTAAATGCAGATGCATACATGATAGTATTTTTTCTTTGTATCAGTCCTTAGCTCAGAACTTTCCTGCTAATACTTGTTTAATTACTAATTCCTATATGCCATGGACAAACTGCATTCAAAGTAATGTTTCCCTAGCCAATGAAAGAAAATAGAAAAAAATTACTTTGACTAATATCCCTTTGTGCCAGTAATTTGGGGAATCAAAGAAATAACACCTCTGAAGAATCTTGCACCTTTTTAAGAGGCATTAAAACAGCAGCAACAACAACAGAAGAGCTGTTGATAATTTGTTATCTGAAAAGTCAACTGGTTAAATTACCTATTATAACTATTTAGAAGGTGCAGAATTTTATTCTCACTATACTTACTTGAAAAAGGAGAATCAATAGTATGTCATCACTATTCACCAAGAACAATGTAAATAGCTTGCTAGTTTCCAGGTAAGAATTAATATCTGGGAAGATCATTATAAATCCAGAGAGATGATATATAGGCCTTTTAGAAACAGACAGGTGGCAGATAGAAGTCAAATATCCAAACGATATCTCATATGCAGCAGAAATGGTAAAATAGCTTTGCTCACCCTCCACAAGAGCCCTTGACATTAAGTCAACTTCCTGGTCCATAGCTGAGTTGGAAAGAGGGTTGAACAAAGCTACTGCTGCTTGTATATCCTTCTAGGGACCATACCAGATGTGTGGCTTGATGGGGCAATCAACTCGGAGTGATCACCATAGAACTGTTTGGAGCTATTTGCACACTGAATATCATTTTCATGTTGATGGAATTATGCTTGATGGTATATTTGGGGTTTGCTGTAGTGGAGATCTTGAGTTGGTAAACCTTATTGGTATATGAATTGAGAGAATCCACAAGAAGTTGAAAGTCTGTAAATGAAGGTAGAAATGTGTAGACAAAAGGCAAGAATGATAGGGGCGGGAGGGGGGGGGAACAATCCAAGGCTCTACTCTGTGCTAGTCAGCTGTCCCCATTTTGTGCTTACCTACTCTGTTTCCATTGGTTGAAGTTACAGCCAGTCTTGCTACAAGCTAACTAGGGCTCAGATTTTCTCAACTTGCCAGTTCTGTGCTATTAAGTAGTCTCATCCGCTGTAGCACACAGCATGCCTATGAAGGATTCTGTCATTGCCCTCCCCTATGAACTATCTTTCTATGTCAGATCTTGCATTTTTCTTACTTATAACCCAATTTAGAAAATCTTTTACATCTGCAGTATGAACACAGAAATAATGATATTTTAACTAAACTGAATCTGGTAACTTCTCACCTACAAAATGATCTTGGGCCTCTCTAAGAACTCACTTTCTTTCACATTCTCTCTTCATTTCTTAAACTAGCACCTCCTGAACTTTTTTCCTCCTTATTCTGTTAAGGCTCTTCTCCAAACATTTGCCCCTCCTGTTACACAAACCTCCTAGCCTCCCTAGTTCACATGGAAGAAGTGCATCCCAAAGCCAGTATTAGAGTCTTATCTGCCTTTCTTTCAGTTTCATCAGAAAACCATAGTGGTATTCTACATTCTCTCATTGTCATACCCAGACACTTCACAGGAAGCCACCTGTGTAACATTTCCTCTGCAATTAAATTTACTTGCTTTAACCAGAACGAGATATTTTTATTGTAAGCAGCCTGTGATGTATATCCAAGCAACCTCAGGTGGCCTTTGAAGGGTTTTTTTCTTTTTCTTTTTCTTTTTCTTTTTTTTTTTTTTTAAAGAAAAATGCTTCCTTTGAAGCACATTGGTCTGGGAATCTTTATGACCTTTTTATACTTTACCAGCAGAAAATTTGGCATGTTTCCTATGAATTTATGGAGCCCAGAGCATGTAAAGTTTGGGACTTGTCTTGATTTAATTACTTAAAAAAATAAAATGGACTAATTGAAAGGAACAGGCTGGCTCTCAGTTACACCAAAACTGCAGTGACTTAGCATTGATCAGAAGTCTGCCAAAGGTCCCTGGGGAACACTGCAAAGCCCTGATTGACTGTAACTCTGTTTTAAGGCAGGATTACACACAGTGCCTGTGTTCCATTGAGACAATGGGATTGGATAGCAGCAGCCAACCTTGCATAAGATATAAACCACAAAATTGAATTTTTTCACTTTTAAGTTTTGCATGCAAATGAGGCAAAAGTAAAACTAATTTGTCTAGCTAAGTTCAACTAGGCAGTGAAAATATCCCAAGGAAATAAATAAGCATTCTATTTTAGAATAATTTCTAGGAAACAAAATCTATCTGTCTTTCTCCTTATGTGCTGGCACTAACTCATATAAAGAATCAACTCAACTTCTGTTTATTCATTAAATTTCTGGTAACACACATGTGATTTGGTCACACATATATAGCATTTAAATGTGTCTACCAAAGCATGTTTCATGACATATTTCTATTTCTATTATAAACAGTCTGAGATATACACAAAAGCAATCTCCAAGAAACCTTCAAAGTTGTTTACAAAGATAAATAATGGCTAGCATCAAAGCAGTTTCTGTACTCAGTGGCATAATCTCTTGTGTTATACAGCTGTCAATGGATGACCCCTTATGAAGAGTGACAGTGTCTGCTGATGTTACTGTAAACATTTTCTCCATATGATAACATTATTTTCTTGGTGATACTGTTAGATTTTGATTTCCTGGAGGGCTCATTTTTGTGACATATCCAACATCACAGTCTGTGTAAGTTAAGAAGTGACATCTTGTATTCAGCCAATAAAATTGTTGTTTCTGACGATTAACTTTACACATTTACTTGATTAGACTATGAGGTGCCCAGATATTTTACCAAACATTACTCTCCATGTTTCTGTCAAGGTGATTATGGAAGAGATTGGCACTTGAGTCAATTGGCTGAGTAAAGCAGATTGCTTTCTCTCTTTAATGTGGGCAGTTTTAATCTAATCACCTGATCAGTTAAAATATTGATATTTCTCTGAGTAGGAGAAAATTCATGTCTGCCTTCACATTTGATGTTATTTTTTCTTTCTTTTACACTCAAACTGAAACACAGTCTTGAGTCTATAGCCTGTTCAGATTAAAGCACACCATCAGCTCTCACTGCTGTGTACTTTGTCATCTCACCCTGCCAAACTTTGGACTCATCATCATCTATAATCCTGTGACCACCTACTTAGAATAAATAAATATGTGTGTGTGTACGCGTGTGTGATCTATCAGTCCGTCTGTCTAGCTATCAAACTATCTTTTCGCCTAAGTTCATCCCTATGTTCATCTATTGGATGGAAAACCATGACTAATATCAAGATGATGGTGATGATGATAATGATGTTTATAAGGGTATGTTAAGAGGTGGTGTGATGTCAGTGACAATCATTGATTTGGAATCATTAGACAAGTAGATATTTAATCATAAACTTCAATTTCAAAGTTTAGAGCCTCTTTAGAAAATACATTAAGGTATTTATTTTGAATTTTTAACTTCCTTCCATTCATTTAACCATATGTTGCTAATCAATTATATAAAAGATATTTTTTTGAGAATCTTTGCCCGTAAATTATATAGTATGCAAGAAAGAAAATTAAGTAGCTGCTATGAATATTTTGAACAAAGATGACTCTACATGAAGAGTCAGGAGCTTTGATAATGAAGATATAACTAAAATTAATAGGGGAATGAATCCTGAGTGAACATGAGGTCAATACTCAACCAATAGGAAGATATGATGAGCAGATTCTGAGCCCTTGGTTGAGTTAGGAGCACATCTGAGAGCAATATGGTGTACATGAGCTGGGATAAATTTATCAGTGACCCTATCTCTTTTAAGATGAGACTATAAAACTCACAGTGAAGTTTTTACAGGTTTATGGTTTCTAGAATTGTGGATGTTATAAATAAAAAAGTAGAGTCAATTTATTTTAACCCTAAAAAATAAAAAGGCTGTTGACCCAGTCACAACAGATTCATGGTCATAAAAGTTGTGTGTTGTTTAACTGCCAAAAATTGTTATTATCTATATCAAAGAATTCAAGGAAATACCTAAGTAGAGTCCATATTTTATGCTTAGTCTACATTATTTGCACAGCCAACTACATAGTCATTTTGGTCAATATAACAAGAAATACTTTCTATTTCATTTTAAAAGTTCAGCTCATGACAAAATTTCCAAGAACATTTCTCATGACAAAGTAAATGTTCTACTCACTGCTCCCTTTAACATTTATTTTAACTTTAACATTACACCACCAAGTTAATTGTGTACTAATCTGTAGAGGTCTCAGATAACCCAAAATCTCTGTGAAAAACATTCTTTTCTTCTGAATTTCCATCTTCTTAAAAAAACTTAATTAAAAAGTCATAAGCAAATCATTTTAATAAGTCCTCCATTGTGTGAAAATTTTTAGTAAAATTGTAGAATTGATAGTAACCTTTGGGATGTACATACTATCAAAGGGTTAATTAAGCCAACTTGTTGTAGTATCTATTCACACAAATGCCAACTGTGAAACTCTTTTCCAAATACAATCCTTGCATTTGTTCAATAAAACCTTGGAAAATCATTACCTTCCCTGGCTATTTTCTAAACTAGGGTGTGTACATAGGCAAAGTATGAAGTTGTAAAGATAAGTAATGAAATGGTGCAGTATGATTAATAGTAAAACAAAACTCTGTTCAGGGTGGCTTTGAGCCACCAAAAAAGGAGTTAGAGATAACAGTCACTGAATAGCCTGGCACCCAGGAGATTTCTATAGGATGGGTTCATGATTAAGAAAGGATACAAAGGATGCACAAAATTATGGAGCAAGTCACAGTTTCCTGGCAACGGAATCAGAAGTTCAAAATGTGAGCAACATACGACTCATTGTACCAGGCTTGCCTGGTGTGTCATTGGCCTTTTCCTTTTGTCATTGCTTTACTGTTCCTCACTTGGCTTTCATTTATATATTGTGTATTGTATGACAAAGGTCATCTAGTAAAATCTGAATGATTCAAGCAATTTATATGCATCAAGTCAAGTCCAATTTACACATTGAGACTTGGAAAGAAATGTGGTTAGATATGTGTCATATTGGGAGCCTAATGACTTTGCCTTAACAGAAAGTTATCTCCACTTATCTATTAATGTTTGAAGTCATCATGCCTTACCTTTCTTGGTTTTACATATGGCTTTTCTCCATTTTCACATCAAAATACTGTGTGACAGATTATAGATTCAAGCTGTTATCACTCACTCACACCTTAGTATGAGTAATTTTTAGATTCTCTTCTTAGCAGATTTTGATAGTGAGAAGGGGAAAAATATGAGGAAGTAGATTGACTGAAGGATTGTCCCAGCACTGGAGAAAGATTAAATTCTGAGAGCGAGGCTGTGAATACTTCATATTCCTGCATGGAAGGTACTCAGTAATATTGTTGAACAAAGAAAAAAAATGAATAAATATAACTGATGATTTATGATGCTGTTACTATTTATAGTGATCATAAATTATTTATCTTATTCTTCCTTTATCAAAAGTAAAGGTTCAAAAAACAAAACAACAAAGCAAGGAAACAGCATTTTTGAATAAAAATTTGCAAATGCCATCTTAATTTTTTAATGAGGTAATGTTCCTTGATACCCAAAGAAATCATTTAAAGAAGAGATCTTTTTTGGGGGGAGGGGGGTTCAGAAGTGGGCCTGAACTCTGGGCCTGGGCACTGTCCCTCAGCTCTTCAGCTCAAGGCTAGCTCTCTACCTTGAGCCACAGTGCCACTTCTGGCTTTTTTTTCTGCTTATGTGGTGCTGAGGAATCGAACCCAGGGCTTCATGCATGCAATCAAGCGCTCTACCACTGAGCCACCTTCCCAGCCCCGAAGAGATTATTTTTTAAAAAACGATCATTTAAAAAATAAGAAAAACCCAGGAATCAAACTTTATTGGGACCAAGAAGAATTCTAAACAAAAATCTTTCAAGAAAAAAGTGATTCATTAAAAGTAAAAACATAAATAAAGAAGGCACTGCAACATTGAGATACCACCTCACCCCAGTTAGAATGGCTATAATCAAGAACTCTAATAACAAGAACTCTTATAACAAGATGCTGGAGGGGATGTGGACAGAAGGGAACCTTACTGCATTGTTGGTGGGAGTGTAAATTTGTTCAACCACTTTGGAAAGCAGTATGGAGATTCTTCAAAAGACTCCACATAGAGCTCCCCTATCACCCAGTAATCCCACATTTGGGCATTTACCCAAATTATCACAAAAAAGACCATACTAAAGCTACCAGCACAACTATGTTTATTGCAGCATTATTTACCAGAGCTAAGATACGGAACCAACCGAAATGCCCCTAAGTAGATGAATGGATCAAGAAAATGTGGTATATATTCACAATGGAATTCTATGCCTCCATCAGAAAGAATGACATTGCCCCATTTGTTAGGAAATGGAAAGACTTGGAAAAAATTCTATTAAGTGAAGTAAGCCAAGCCCAAAGAAACATAGGTCCCATGGTTTCCCTTATTTGCAATAGCTACTATATGTCTGAGTCAAGCCGAAAAGGTCAGATAAGTTGATGTTAGGGAAATGAACCCTAAGATATGTATTCAAATGTTTTTTTTCTTTCATGCAATTGTTCCTAACACATTTATAAGATTATTTCTTTGTTGCTTTGTATGTCCCTCCCCCATGGTATAACCCCTGCTTTCACTGTATTTGATGTCGGTATAATTTGTGGAGAGGAAGAGAAAAAACAAATTGTTTAACTAGGAATACAGGTGGACCCATTGCAACAATGAGATGTACAAGTCGTTATGTTGAAAATGAACTTTACAACTTTGGGGGGGGAGTATTGGATGGGGGGTTGGGGGGGAAGATGGGAAGGGAAAACAAAGGAGGAGGCTACAATTCTTGATAAGAAATGCACTCTTTATCTTCCCCATGTAATTGTAACCCCTCTGTACAGTATTTTCACAATAAAAAAAGAGAAATGGCATGAGATAATATTTTTTAAAAGTCCAAACCATGTAGTGCAGAGATAAGGTGGTTCCTAGTGGAGAGAAGGAAAAAAGACCCTTCCACCCCAGGGCCATGTCTGGATTTGCCATGCCCACTAATCCACAGCACTTTTCTACCTGCTCCTAGAGCTGAGGGCCACTGGGAGCCCTTGCCCATGATCTAGGAGGAAGCCTCAAGCCCACAGTTCTCTATTCTTAGCAGCCACAAGATGCTTTTTACGGCCCGATCCTTCATCCCTGCCTTCTATTCCCTGGTCTCCAGCTCATCCCATCCTCAGATTACCTGCAGCCCTCTCCAAGGGTTTTACTCCAGATGCTGCTCTGAGGTTCTGGGCAGTAGGCTGGGCCTGGCCCCAGAAGCAGGGCAGCTCCTCCCTGCTCCTTCACTTTTGTAAAGCCAACCCTTTCACCAGAATAGTATTAACTCCTGGTGCTTTGTAATACTGGCCCAGCTGCCTTGGGCTCCTTTTCTATATTAATAAAGAAATGAGTAAAAAAAAGTCCAAACCACCCTTCTCCTAGAGCAAAATCTTAGTTAATCTGCTGTCTTCTCTGGAGCTGTGTTCCTGACACAAGGGCACACTTCTTTTCTGCATCTCTGTTAGTTGTCTTCACTTGGTCTCATTAAGAGCATCTCCAGAGAAGGAACAATGTGATAGTTTCCATTTTTCTCCAGTCTCAAGATCAATGCAATGATTGGTCCATAACAGCAACTCAATACTGAACTGAATTAGAGATTGGAAAAGCATAGAAATTGGAGCTGTAGAAGATATAAAGAAACACTCTTCAGCTTCAGAGTTCTTCTACTAAAACACATTTCAAATCATCTACCCTGTTTCTCCATCCCACTGTCTCTACCACACTTAACAAAACAAATGGCTACATTCACTGTGGCAAGGTCTTCACCCCACGGCATTCCTGCTTCCTTGAAATATGATGATTACTTCTGCCACCTTGTGCCCTGATGTGTTCTCCTACTGCTCATATCATCTGTCCTAATGCAGCCTTTGTACTGATATTCACTGGCATTCCTTCAGGTGCACCATGCCCACAACCATTGCTCCTTCTTTTGTGCCCTTTTCTCTTCTGCCAAAGCATTTGTTCTGTTCATTTCTCTTCAGCCTGTTCTGACTTTCTCCTGGGTGATATTAATCACTCCTGTGTTAATTCCAACATACATGTAAGGTCTGCTCCTGGATGGCGAGCAGACACCACCCTCCTCGCAGCAAAGTCTCGTCCAGTACCTGCATTACCTAGGCAACTGGCATACCTGGAAGAGGTCACATCTGCATCTGCTGAGGTCACATCTGGATTTGATGTTGCCTCACCTTTTCCTGACCCTATCCTAGATAAGGTCTAGCCCACGGCCAGATGATCTCTTTCCCAGGTCTCTCCAAGCCATGTGGAGTGCCAACATGGCCTGGTGCCAGCCAGAACAATGAATAAACCTACCTTTACCTGAATACCACGTGCGTGGTGTGGTTCTTACTCAGCAATCTCTTCTTTAAAAGCCTGACAATACACATCTCACAGCAATATTGACATTTAGTCACAATTGTTTTTGAAACTGGGCTATATCTATCTATATATATTATATGGTATATAATATATATTACCTATATATATATATATATGTAGTTATTGTTATAGTAGAGGTATGTACAGAGGGGTTACCATTACATAAGTTAGGTAATGAGTACATTTCTTTTTGGACCATGTCACCCCTTTCCTTGTTCTCTCTATTTTTCCTTACTATATAATTCATTTTTTACACAGTGTCTAATGAATACCACTGCTGCATTTGTTCACCCAGATCATATACTTTTTTAAAGATTTTTATTAGCATACATTAGTTGTACAATAAGAATTTCATTGTGACAATCATAATATATATACAATATACCCCATAATCCTCATCCTTTCTATTACTCTACCTGATCCTCGTTGCCCACTGCTTAGAATAATTTCAACAGGATTCATTGCTTTATTTTATACCTGCATATATAGTACTTTGACAACATTCACCCTTAGATCAATCTGTGATACTTTTTTAAAAATGCATTGATCTCCTGTCTTAATCAGTTCAGAAGGCTATAAAAACACTTTAAATTAGGTACTTTTTAAATAACAAATTTATTTCTCCCAGTTCTGGGGACTAGAAGCTACAAGGCCCAAGATGGTGCCATGACAGACTGTCTTGCAGGTTCCTAGATGGTGTTTTGTTGCTGGGATTTTATACTACAAAAGAGAGGAAAGAGCTACTTCATGTCTTTTTGATATAAGGCCACTAATCCAGTTGAGGTGATGGAATCCACAAGACTTAATGTGTTCCAATGACATTACCTCTTAATACTGTCACTTTGGGTATTGGGCATTGACACTCAGAGCATATCAGAGCTTAGAATATGCCAAACTCTGTGTTGGGCATACTAGAGAACTGTCATCATGTTTGTTGGTGGAATACAACTACCTAATTCATGAATAGACTATTACAAAGTAGAAAATTAAAATTGTGACAATGGCCTCTCATTGTATGCCTTTCTTGGTATTTTAATTTCATTTGCCAGGTAGATACCTTATTTTCACAAGGAAGAAACGTAGTCTGAAGACACATCTATAAACTGCCCAGCCGATAATTAAGTTGTTCCAAACTTACAAAATGTTTTTAGTTCTTAGGAAAAGAAGAAAGAATAGTGGTCTTAGCTGCTAAATGAATAATCTGTATACTGTAAGAGCAGTACAGTAAAGCCATTGTCACAACCATGTTCATTGCAGCACTCATCATCATAGCCACAATGTGGAATCAGTCCAGATGCCCCTTCAACAGATGAACAGATCAAAAAATGTGATATGCATACATAATGGAATTTTATTCATATATTAAAAAGAGTATACTATGCATAAGTAAATGGAAACACTTGGAAAAAATTATAAGTGATATAAGCCAGACGCAGAGAAACAAAGTATACACACTGGGTGGTAAGTAAGGGGTTACAATGAATTAGTTGAAGTATAATAGACTCTATGGAGAACTCAAATAATATAATTTTTAGGAAGACTAGGAAATGGGTACATGGGACAAGGGGGATGGGACCAAGGAGAAGGGTAGGCAAATGAAGGGGATGAGGGGCAGAATGCAGCCAACAATACATTGTATATACCACAAAATTAAGAAAAGTAAGGGAAGGGGGTGGGTCAAAAGGGGGTGAGAATGTTTAAGGAATGACACTGATCAAGATGCACTGTATTCATAAACTGCTTTGTTATATAGCACTTCCTATGCACAACTACTTAAAGACAATAAAAATAATTAAGTGATATTATATACTGTGTTTTTAGTAGTGAATACTCTGACCAAGCCCAATATTTCTAGGAAGAGAAACTGCAGGAAACTTGTTTCAATATTCCTATTAATTAGTGTCTTGGTGTGAGGCCCTGGAGACATGGCTGTAGTTTGACTCCTGCCACCCCTGGCTTTTTCACATGGAATTAAACTGGTCAGCCAGCAATCTTACATTGTCAAGGGTAATGTTGTCCTTTAAAAACAGCCATCAGCCACTGTATTGTTGCAGTGCTCCTTTCCTGTCCAGTAAATTTACAGGAAGAGATGCCATTAAAATTCTTCAGGCTTTCAATCCAAGGCTACTATTTCAGTTTTTGCTATAACCCAGAAATTTTGGATTTTTTTTATTCTTTCCTTGTCAGAATCCATGGCAATTTTTACTCTTCACTGCTTCCCAGTCCTAAAATGCTTCTAAAATTTTTTATAAGGGTCTCCTTTTATTTTTACCTTCTTCTAGCTGTATTTTGAAAGAAGCTGGTTATCAATTTAATATACAAAATGTATTCATAGTCAAAGTGTTGCTAATTAAACAAAGCGTTTTCACCAAAATGAAACTTTATAAAAGAAGAACAATCAACAAAAATATAAAATAAGGTCAAAAACACTGGAGCCTAACTTTTCCAGGGGCTTTTGGTGCTCTGGTACACAATATTTCCCCATGGCTCTTGCCTGAAATTTTCTGCTACAGTAAAGAACTCCCAAGTACCCTGACAAATCCCAGAATGGAATGTTACATTGAATTTGATGAACCAAGAGCAAATGTTTGCTTCTATTTGCTCAATTAGCTGGGGGGAAAATCAGCTGGCAAAATATATATATTTGCTTAAACTTCGAGCACCCAAAATAGATTTAATAAATCCATGTCATGGTTTTGTGGTGTCAGCAGAAGTATTACCCTAATAAAAGTATAATAACACCCATATAACTCAGTATCTCCAAAGAACTGCATTTAAAGACAGACTACTTAGTGGTAAAGAAATCCCATTGAAAAAATAAATAAAGTGGAAGAAGCGGGCAGCTGGAGGCTCATGCCTGTAATCTTAGCTACTCAGGAGAATGAGATTTGAGGACTGCAGTTATAAGACAGTCTGGACAACAATATGCAAGGAACTTTCATATCCAATTAATTTCCAAAAAACTGGACATGGAGTTGTGGCTCAAGTGGTTGAGTGCCAGCCTTGAGCAGAAACGTTCAGGGAAAAGACCCTGGTCCCTAGTTCAGGGCCTAGGACTGACACACAAAAATAAAAGTAGAAATAAAGTGAGAATGTTGAAAGGAGTAACATTGATCAAGGTGCACCGTATTCATAAACTACTTTGTTAAATGGCAACTCTTATGTACAACTACTTAAAGATAACATAAATATTCAGAAAAGTAAAGAGGAAAAGTAAATGTTTAAAAGATTTATATTATGAAGCATAATATTGCTTGCAAATGTTGAAAGCCCTTTAGTTGGCGTTCAAGTTGGAAAAGTCAGATAAATTAAAGAAAAAAAATATTTGTTTCTACTTCTTTGTACTTTTCAAACCACCTGTGTTTGCCAGCTTGGCTAGACCATCTCATAACAAGCTTTCTGGTGAGAGTTTTGACACTTTGAATTCTGTTCTCTGTTGGAAACACCACAAAATAAACCTTCTGTGAAACATTTTGGTAATTACACTGCCAGTTCAGAAATTATAGAAAAGAAAAAGATGTATCCCAAATGCTCACCATTTTAAGAGGCTTTAATTCAAAAGTTAGGGTCAAGCTCTATCTCAGCTCCAAAGTCTCCAAGCTGAAGATAAGGTATCAGTAAGGAAAACTTATAACTTTAAGTAAACCAAAACCAGACACAAGATTTTACACCTGGCATTTCCTATTGATTTAAGATAGACATCAATCAGGATGGTAAACTTCCAGGGCTCGGGCAGCCACTCCACCATGGTGATTGATTTACTCCTTCTTCTCCAGCAATTTCAGCCTTTTTAGTTTTTTTTCCCCCCTGGGACTGATGACTAACTTTCTTGTCTTATCTATGAGTTTTCTGAGTTTAAAAAAAGAGGCACTATGAATAATTCCTCTGGGACAGCAGGAATCACCTGAGAGTCAACCTGAGGACTGCAATTCCAAGACAGTTTGGACAAGAATATGCATGAAACTTTCATATCCAATTAATTTCCAAAAAACTGGATGTGGAGCTGTGGCTCAAGTGGTTGAGTGCCAGCCTTGAGCAGAAACGTTCAAGAAGAAGACCCTGGCCCTTAGTTCAGGGCCTAGGACTGGCACACAAAAATAAAAATAGAAATAAAGTGAGAATGTTGAAAGGAGTAACATTAATCAAGGTGCACTGTATTCATAAACCACTCTCTTAAATGGCAACTCCTTTGTACAGCTACTTAGAGATATCAAAAATATTCAGAAAAGTAAAGAGGAAAGGTAAATGTTTAAAAGATTTATATTCTGAAGCATAATATTGCTTGCAAATGTTGAAAGCCCTTTAGCTGGAATTCAAGTTGGAAAAGTGATAAAGTCATGAACCCACCTGTATATACAGATACTTAACTCATGTGATCAGAGTAAGATGGCTGCCACTATTCCAAGTTGCTCCTCCACCATATTCCAATTCCAGAGTCAAGGGAAGAGGGAACATATTTATTTAATCCTCCAGATCTACCCCTTTATTAGAAAGGAACTACTTCTTCAAACAGTTTCCACTGAATAGCTACTTATATCTCATTGCTAACCTTCATTGCAGGGTGAGTGAGAAAGTATACTTGTATCACCTAGAAACAGAATTCTGATGATCTGTGTGGTTATTAGTTTATATTAACTGCGTATGGTGATAACCCTACAATGCTATATCCACTATGATATTGCCTCCATTACTCAGTGTACCAGCCTTGGTCATCTACATTCCCTGTTTCAAAATAGGAGAATTGTTATGTCTTGGTCTTTGAACCTAATTTCTGTCAGGGTCACCAGTGCACACACCTTCCAGGTTCTCTTTTCCTTCTTGGACACCCATGCACCTTAAATTCTTTGTGTTCCCTAGCATTGAGATATGACTATATAATTGAAATCTGGATAATAGATAGTAAGCAGATAGTCTCTGCACTGTCTCTAACAAAGGCCTTTAAGGACTCCTAACAGCCATTGGCCTTCTCTATGAATCCCCACTACTAAAGGATAGGTGGCTCTGAAAAGAAAGCCAGGCCAGATCTGGAGGCAGAAGGAGCTTCGGTCCCTAAATAATGGTGTGGTCCCATGCTGCTGCTGCATATCTACAGGTGAGATTAGGCATGGAAGTTCTAAGGTTGCATGCCATATTAATTTACTTGCCTTAGTGTGGAGGGAATAACCATTCCATTCTTACATTCTTAGCATGGAGTACAGTACTTGGCATGGAATCGGGACACTTGACATGCTCATGAATGAATAAATGAATGAATGAATAAAAATGGAGGAAGAAAAGGAATACCCCCAAAGAGAATAAAATATACACACCGAAGATGCAAGTAACTGTTCTTATTACTGATTCTGTCCCCATTCCTAAAGGGAGCTACTGATAGTAAACAAAATTTGTTTAAATTGACAAATAAGAATGGCTTATATTTAAGGCATAGAAAATGATGCTTTGGAATGTGTAATAATGTTTACCATTGTGTTCTTTCTCAGCTTGCCCTTTACTAATTGGAACCATGTGGGCAGGAAACAGTCATCTCCTGTGCAGAGCTCCTTTGTACACAACCATGCGTCCTTCACCTGCCCTCAGGGGTCAGGTTGAGGCATTGCTCTGACTTGAATGTCACATGTGGATTAAAAACACATGTGAGACAGGAAGTGACCAAACCCCAGAGGCGCCATACTTCTATGGTTGGGGCAGTCGCTCATCACTTAACTCCCCTCCCGCCCCCATTTCCCAGTGGGCAGGGTCCCTGTCCAGTCACTTTTCAGTGGGCCTTGTCTTGTAGCCCAGAGGGAGCAGTCTCATCACCCACAAAGCCCAGGGCCTGGAGTATGACAGGATTCTGTCACCCTAGTGGGACTCCAGGGTCACAGACAGTGATGCACTCACTGCTTCTCATTGGGAAGATTTGAATCCTTTCCCCAGTCTTTTGTTAGGGTAAATTATACAACAAAAGCAACATAACAACAATAATAATGAGCAAATAAGTAAGATCAAAATGACTTTGAACCTTGGTCATGGGCAGTAGAAAGCAGGTGCACTGGTGAAGTGAGATTGCCCCTCCTCGGCCCCTGTCACAGCTGAGTCACACAGAGCCACAGCTTGTCCTTTCTGAGTCCCACTTACCCACGGGGGGGGGGGGGAAGTACAGACAGTAAACAAGAGGAGATTGTTTTTGTAAAAGCAGCTTGGCTAGTAGATAATATATATTGTCGTACCACACAGAAAGCCTGTGCCCAGTGGTTGGGTGGATGATCTCTTTCCTGCCTGGGATCACTTAGTGCACAAAAAGGAGTTAGGCTTATTTGTGATCCCAGTCTGGCATTTCTATGCTGCCATAGCAGGATTCACAATGCTCTAACCTTATCCTGGTACATTTGATGGCTTGGGGTGACATTTTTCCCACCTAGGTCAAGTATCTCTCAAGTAGAGACCATGTGATTGTCCTCTGGACCTTCTATGAGGCCAGTATCACTCTACCATAGTCCCTATATATCAAATTCTTGGTATATGGTGCAAGGAGAAATATAGAAGACATGAAGGCTGGTGAATGGCAGGATGGGAGGCAGGAAAGGATGAAGGAAAGGAGGCTGGGAAAGAAGGAAGAAGGAAGGAGGGAAAGAAGGAAGTCAGGAAAGTAGGAAGGCAGGGAGGCAGGGAGGCAGGGAGGCAGGGAGGCAGACAGGCAGGCAAGCAGGCAAGCAGGAAGGAAAGAAGGAAGGAAGGAAGAAAGGAAGGAAGGAAGGAAGAAAGGAAGGAAGGAAGGAAGGAAGGAACAGAAAAGGGAGGGAAGGAAGGAGGGAAGGGAGAATTGCCATATCCAGTTGCTTTTCTAACCTTCAGGATTGAATCAAATTTGTGTCCTGTGCCCAGATCATTCCTGGGGTATAAGCAGATCAGGCAGGGTAACACAACACTGCTATGGTCGGAGCTGGGCTATTGTGCTCCTCGTGCTAGGGTCTCCACCACAAATGACATGGTGCTAGCATCTCAACCACAAATGACGTAATACTTGACTCCAGCAGCCTCTCATCACTAGTAGCTGGACAATCACATCAGCACTAGAAAACAACCCATTGAGAATGTTAACCTAAACCTAATGTGACAAGATAAGGGTCTTCTGAAAATTCCACCCCAGTGCCTTGGTGCCAATCTGTGTCATCAACATGAGAGAAGTGGCTGGTCACTCCCAGCAGCTCTAGCCAAATGGGTGTCTGAGGCCTTCCAATGACTGTATTCAGCATCTTCTAGGCCAGGTCAGATTTAGCAGCAGAGCAGTACTAGATGACCTCCTGTTCTAGTAAATCTAGTTGTCAGCTGATCTTAGAAATGTGTAGCCCAGAGGCTTAAGGTATTCTGGAAACACTGGAAACACTGGAGACTGAGGCTGATAAATTCACTCCTGCCACTGCATTGTTTGTTAAAATTATTGGATTTAAGTGAAACAGTACCACTAATTGTGGTAGTTAAGCTTTTTCCACCTCAAAGACTTGTATTTTAATTGTAAGTTGTTTTAAACTAATGTGATATACTTTACTACTTCCACAGGAAATAAAATATTTACTAGATTTTTTATACATCAAGAACTTTTTGCATTTCACATGTTATCTCACTTTATTGTCATGAATAAATCATATCATAAATACCATTCAGTCCCGAAGTTTCTACATGTATTATTAATTCATTTAATTCTCCTAATTGCCCAGTATGGAACTAAAGTTCAAAGAGGTTAAGTAACTTATCCGAAGAAGTGAAGGACCTCTACAATGAAAACTTTAAACATCCGAAAAGAGGAAATTAAAGCAGATCTAAGGAAGGAAGAAAATCTTCCATGTTCCTGGATTGGAAGGACTAACATTATGAAAAAGGCAATACTACCAAAAGCTAGCCACAAATTCAATGCAATATCCATCAAAATACCAACAATATTATTTAATGAAATAGAAGGAGCAATTCAAAAATTCATATAGAATAATGAAAGACCTTGAATAGCAAAAACAGTCCCTAGCAGGAAGAACAGTGCTTGATGAATATTACAAAGATGTAGTAATAAAAACAGCTTGGTACTGGCACAAGAACAGGCCTGAGGACCAATGGAATAGAACTGAAGACTCAGAAATGAACCTGCAGACTTATACCACCCAATCTTTGATAAAGGAGCTAAAAAAAAAAAAGGATGGAAGAAAGACTGTCTCTTCAACAAATGGTGCTGGAAGGATTGATCCCCACCCTATTGTCCCAGATCCATACCGACACATACAGGCAAAATCCCAGGTATGTGTGAACTTGTTTGATGTGCTGGCAGGGCAATCCACCTAAGCCCAGCTGTAAACATCGATTGTGGGTCCAGCTGAAAAGCCCCCAGCTCCCTTGACTTTGTTAGTGGCTTTCTCATTAACCTCTGCTTCCTTGCTCAGACCTCATATAAAAACCCAGCTCCTGTGCCAGCTCTTTTGTACAACCTCGAAACCCATGGGAAGGTCTTTGTCCCTCACTGTTCCTCAATAAACAATCCTCACCTGTTGATGATCAAGTCCGGCCTATTCCTTTGCCATTCTCCTCCATTTTTCCCAACAGGCAGAATTGGCTAAACATGTGTAGAAAAATGAAGTTAGATCTTTATACCTAACCCTGCACCAGAATCAATTCCAAATAGATCAAAGACCTTGAGGTACAAGCAGATACCCTGAAAATAGTACAAGAAGGAATAAGAGAAACACTAGGGCTCCTTGTCATAGGTCAAAACTTTCTTAATAAAGACCTAGAAACACAACAAAAGAAAGAAAGGTTGGATAATTGTGGTTGAATTAAATTGCAGAGCTTCTGGATGTCAAAGGAAATAGTGAGCAAGATAAATAGAAAGCCCACAGACTAGAAGAAGATCTTCAATAGTCATACAACAGACAAAGGTCTAATATCTGAAATATACTTAGAGCTCAAAAAATTAAATCCCCCACAAACAAATTTCCAAAGAAACACCCACCCATTAACAAGTGGACTAAGGACTGAGAGACTTCTCTGAAAAGGAAATATGAATGGGAAAGAGATACATTAAAAAATGCTCAATATCTCTAGTCATAAAAGAAATGCAAACCAAAATAACATTGAGATTCCACCTTAACCCTGTTAAGACAGCCATTATGAAGAACACAAATGACAACAGATACTGGCAGGGATGTGGCTAAAGGAGAACGCTACTACACTGTTGGTGAAACTGCAACCTTGTTCAGCCACTCTGGAAAGCAGTATGGAGGGTCCTCAAAAGATTAAATACAGCAGGATATAAAATTAACCCTCAAAAATCAATGCCTTTTCTGTATGCCAACAATGAGAACAGTGTGGCTGAAATCAGGAAAGCAACTCCATTTGTAATAGCCCCACAAAAAATAAAATACCTAGGAATTAACTTAACCAACGAAGTGAAGGACCTCTATGATGAAAACTTTAAAAACTCGAAAAAGGAAATCAAAACAGAACTTTGAAAGTGGCAAAAACTCTCATGCTCCTGGATTGGAAAGATCAACATCGTGAAAATGGCAATACTTCCCAAGGCTATCTACAAATTCAATGCGATACCCATCAAAATTCCAACCTCATTCTTCAAGGAAATAGAAGAGGCAATCCAAAAATTCATATGGAACAATAAAAGACCCCAAATAGCAAAAAGGATCCTCAACAGAAATAACAGTGCTGGAGGAATATCAATACCAAATTTCAAACTCTACTATAAAGCCATACTAATCAAAACACCGTGGTACTGGCACAAGAACAGACTTCAGGACCAACGGAATAGAACTGAAAAACCAGAAATGAACCTACAGACCTATAGCCATCTAATCTTCGATAAGGAAGCTAAAAAAATAGAATGGAAGAAAGACAGCCTTTTCAGTAAATGGTGCTGGCAAAATTGGTTAACTACTTGTAGAAAACTAAAGCTAGATCCTTATATATCACCCTGCACCAGAAGCAACTCCAAATGGATCGAAGACCTCGGGGTCAAAGCAGACACTCTGAAAACATTACAGGATGGAATAGGAGAAACCGTAGGTCTTGTTGGCACAGGCCAAAATTATCTTAATAGAGACCCAGAAACACAACAAATCAAAGAAAGCTTGGACAAATGGGATTGCATGAAATTGCAGAGTTTCTGCATGGCAAAGGACATAGCTAGCAAGATCAATAGAAAGCCCATGGATTGGGAGATGATCTTCACTAGCCATAGAACGGACAAGGATCTCATATCTAAAATATACTTGGAACTCAAAAAATTAAATCTCCCAACAACAAATCCTCAAAGAAACAACTGCTCAATAAACAAGTGGGCTAAAGACTTAAAGAGAAACTTCTCTGAAGAGGAAAGAAGGATGGCCAATAGACACATGAAGAAATGCTCAACCTCCCTAGCCATAAAAGAAATGCAAATCAAAACAACATTGAGATACCACCTCACCCCAGTTAGAATGGCTAAAATCAAGAATTCTAATAATAACAGATGCTGGAGGGGATGTGGACAGAAGGGAACCTTACTGCATTGTTGGTGGGAGTATAAACTTGTTCAACCACTTTGGAAAGCATTATGGAGGTTCCTCAAAAGACTCCACATAGAGCTCCCCTATGAACCAGCAATCCCACTTTTGGGCATTTACCCAAATGTTTACAAACAAGACCACACTAAAGCTTCCAGCACGACTATGTTTATTGCAGCACTATTTACTCTAGCTAAGATATGGAACCAACCCAGATGCCCATCAGTAGATGAATGGATCAAGAAAATGTGGTATATATACACAATGGAATTCTATGCCTCCATCAGAAAGAATGACATTGCCACATTTGTTAGGAAATGGAAAGGCTGGGAAAAAATTCTATTAAGTGAAGTAAGCCAGGCCCAAAGAAACATAGGTCCCATGGTTCCCTTACTTGTAATATCTAGTATATGTCTGAGTCAAGCAGAAAAGGTCAGATAAGCTAATGTTAGGGAAATGAACCCTAAGATATGTATTCAAATGTTTTTTCTTTCATGTGATTGTTTCTAACACATTTATAAGATGATTTCTTTGCTGCTTTGTATGACCCTCCCCCACGGTATAACCCTGCTTTCACTGTATTTGATGTCAGTATAATTTGGGGGGGGGGAAGGGGAAAAACAAATCGTTTAACTAGGGATACAGGTGGACCCATTGCAACAATGAGATATACAAGTCGTTATGTCAAAAACGAACTTTACAAATTTGGTGCTTGGAGGGGGGGATTGGATGGGGGGATGGGGGGAGGCTGGGAAGGGATGGGAAGGGGAAACAAAGGAGGAGGCTACAATGCTTGATAAGAAATGTACTCATTGTCTTGCCCATGTAATTGTAACCCCTCTGTACAGTATTTTCCCAATAAAAAAAAAGCTTTAATAAACATAGAGCTTCTCTATGACCCAGCAATCCCACTCCTGTGCATTTACCCAAATGACCACAAAGAAGGGCATACTCATACTACCAGCATAACCATGTTCATTGCACACTATTTACCATAGAACCAATCCAGATGCCCCTCAGTAGATGAATGGATCAAGAAGATGTGGGATGTATACACAATGGAGTTCTATGGTTCGGTCAGAAAGAATGGCATTGTTCCATTCGTAAGGAAATGGAAAGACCTGGAAAAGCATATTAATTGAAGTAAGTCAGGATCAGAGAAAAGTTGATTACATGGTTTTCCCAATTTGTAATAACTAGACTATGTCTATGACATTCTTAACAGGGGATCTCAATAGCTCAATTTCAAAGTGCATAGGACCATATTTAATGGGTATATCAACATGAACTCCAAGAATTGGAAACAAGAGGCTCTTATGCCCTGTATGCAGTTATTTTTTTCTGTTTTAGTTTCTGTATCCTTTGTCTTGTATATAAGTTCATCCAATCCGTGGAAAGGAAAGACAACCACAGAAATAGCTGGACAAAGGATGCACCATGATACTCACTTGACATTATGCTGGAAATGAACTATACAACTTGTGCGGGGTTTGGAAGGAATGGGGAGTGATAAGGGTGAACATATGAGGAATGGGGTAACAGCGTTTAAAAAGAACTGTCTTCATTACCTTACATATGTAACTATAACTCTCCTATTCACCACCTTTACAGTATATTTTTTTGAAAAGTAACACACACACACACACACAAGCACGTGCACACACACACACACTCAAACACCCACACTCAAACACACACACTCCTGCCCATGGAGGCATGCAATCTTTCCTTTGCCCTCTCATTCTGATCTATAGGCATGAAAACAGAAACTGTGCTTTTAACAACAGCTGACTGATTAAGTAAATGTGGGAATTTTTTTCTTAGTTTAATTTTCCAAGGAAAAATCCACTGAAAGGCAAAATCAGGGCGGAGACATCTAGATCCAAATTGTGGTATTTTGTAGGCCGTGGTATCTTCTCAAAACTCCATCTGCATCCCCCAGCCCACCTTCACTAGAGCATTGCCCCCACTGCATAACCTTTGAGGAACTTCCAAGGCATTCTCATCCCTGCAGATGTTACTATTCACAACAAGTTAAAAAAAAAAAACACCTAGCAAGGGTTTGCTGCCTGTATTATGAATGAAAGCATAAAGAATGACTTGAGAAGGCTGCCTGTATTTGCTTCTCTACAATAACCTTTTCTTTCTCTTTCTTTCTTTTCTTTTTAATGTTACAAAATCAATGATGAGATCATTGTTATCCTATCACCAAAAGCTTTGCTTTGGAAGGGAATCAACACATATCTTGTTCCAGAATTCTTGCAGATCTATCAGTACAGTCCTGAAGGCCCAGTAGCCATCTGTTCCTCAGCTGCAGGAGTGGTTTATTCATACTTTTGCCCATTCATCTGTTTTGTGTTTCCTTTTGTCCATTTCTCACTTAAGATAAACAAAATCTTGTCCATGTGTGACAGAAGCCAAGCCTCCCAATCTGCCTGGGGCTGCAAACAAAAAAAGGGGGCATTTGTTATGAAGAGGGAGGAGTGGAGGATGGAAGGTAGAAAACACTTCTTACATTAAAAATACAGAAGGTCATTTTAAAGTACTCAATTATGAAGTCTTTGTAACTATTTGACTTTAGAGTACCCTTTGGACTGCAGAAACTTTAGCAGTGTTAAGATGGAACCTGTCTAATAAGGCAATCATTTTCAGCACTTGAAAACAGTTGAAGTTTTTCATATTAATTGTAAATTTTTCTCATTTTTTTAAAATCTAGGACAAACATCTTTTCAGGTTGAGAAAAAAAGACTCATAGAAATGCATAGATTTAATCTGTCAATACAAAGTCATGACTTCTTTCTCACCTTGGATGGTTTTGGTTACTGGAAAAGTTTATCTTCAATTTTGAAACTATTCGTAATTTAACAACTACAGACAGGAGGCTATTTTCAATTTAATCCATGATAGTGTTTCTTTATCTTTGTCTTTAATCTAGACAGCCAATGGAATCAATAAGTACACCTAAGTTTTGCTGTTAAAAAAAGAAAGAAACAAGTACATAGATTCTCTAATGAAAGAGATACCATTTTCCTATCAACTCAGCAACACAAGAAAAGATCAAACATTCCTCATTGCCTCTTCTAAGGATGGTTGTAAATCTATCTCCTTAAACCAAACATTTTAAGTGACAGAACACTCAAACTCAATCAGCTTAATAAAAATGAAATTACTTGCCCTGTGTGCCTAAGACTGAGCTCAGAAGGCCTCAGAAGATCAGGACTCAAATGGAAATCTCAGTGGGATTAGCTACCCAGAGGCATCAAACTGATGGAGCTGGAGATCTCTTGGTGTGTTAACAGGTGCCATACAGGGGGAATGATTATTAACTTTTAGTTCCAGAAGCTGCTTCAAATATCCTACTATCACTCATTGACCTTGAGGTTGCCCCAAACTCATTCTCCAACCTACCACTGGGACTAGAAGAAGCAAGACTCTGAATTCAGGGCTGAATCACAGTTTCTGGACCTGGGGCTCAGCATTGGAGAGCTAAAGCTATTAGAACCATTAGTAGATTCCTAGAGAAAAAAAATTAAAGCAATGAACCCCAAAAGCAAACTGAAAAGAAAAGAAACAAATGGTTAGCTAAATATACTTTGGAAAGTTATTCAAACACTCTTGTCTTTAATCCTTCTTTTGGTTCTAGGTTTGAACTATAGACTTAGTTCTTGATACACAAGCACTTAACTACTTGAACACTATTTCCAGCCATTTCTGCTCCTGTTATTTTGAGACTGGGTCTGGCTTTTTGTTTGGGTCATGATGCTCAGATTTTATACTTCCTGCTAACGCTGCAATGACAGATGCTCATACTGTACACAGTATTTTTCTGTTCAGATGGGACTTGTGAACTTTTATATCTGGGCTGTCCCCAAACCACAGTCATTCTGATTTCCTTGCAAGTAGCCAGGATTATAAGCATGAGCTGCCAGTGCCCATCTTAATTTTATATATATTTAATAACCACATGAAACTAAGTTTCATGGTATGGAATTTTCCACTCATGATATCCTATCAGTACTCAAACTGTTTGGGTGTTAGAATACTTCAAAATTCAGATTTTGGGATTAGGGATGCTCAGTCTAAATTTATTTCTCTGAACATATTGCTACCAACTAAATGACAAGTCCCTGTCTTCTAGATTTCAATGTATAGCCATTTGTCCATATTCTGGGCCAGGAGTTGCAAGTAACAGTACAATGATGTTTGGAAGTTCTTGCAATGGAAGTGGTAGGCTCTTCCTCTCTCTTCCCTTCTTATTGACTAGAATGAAGAGGATACAGTGGAGCTAAAGAGAACATGGACTGAAATGTCCTCAGGAGTTAAAAACACCATTACAGAATTACCATTTTGAGCCCTCAATCACCACCTCAGGTTAATTTTATGTGAAAATAAAAGATTTCTATTTCAAGTATTTCAAGTGCAAATTTGCAAGTGCTATAGATGCTATCATTGTATGTTAACCCAACTTTATGTTCTATAGAAGAACAAGTACTAAATGTTTTTTTGTGTTGCTTGCTTCTGATTGAGGTTTTGAGACAAGTATAAGTCAATAAGTATCCCACGCTAACCTGGAATTCTGGGTTTTCCTACCCAGAAGGTTAACAGGCCCTGGAAGGACTGTAAGAAGTTAAATTCTTATAGTCATTTCACTAAAGGGAAGTAACAACTGGGAGGTTGTACTGGGAACCACAATTCATATTGCAAATAAAAGCAAACCATTTGTTCCCATACTGTGGATGTATTTAACAAAATCATTATTTTGCTACATTTGGCCTGAATTTAAAAATGTAACATGCATAGACCTGTATTTTGATATAGAAGTTTGATAAAGGTGATAAGCATCTCATGTGGAGAAAGTAACTTAAGTCTTTGTCATGGAAAAACAACTTTCCTTGTAGATGATAATTGGACACAGTGATGAAGGGCAAGATCTCCGCTTACAAGAAACATGTGTCAGATGAGCACAGATGGAAAAGAAACACTTAATATACTGCATAGAATTGTTATTTTAGAAATAGGTACTGAGTTACTGGATGGACTTCTTCCAGCATGAAGATCTTCCCAGAAAACATAATGTATTCTTAGAGACAGAAGGAAAATGAGGGGGTGGGGAGAGAGAGAGAGAGAGAGAGAGAGAGAGAGAGAGAGAGAGAGAGAGAGAGAGAGAGAGAGAGAGAGAGAGAGAGCACAGTAAAATTCCATTTCTTTCCAAATGTCCAAATATTCAGCTATCTAATAGATGATAGACTAGGTTTTGGCCTAAGAATAGCAAGTGCCTATCCCAGTGGAAAAAAGTAACATTGTGATTCTAGCAGAAGTCACTTTCTAAATTTGCATCTCTTTCCAGCTGGAAAAACCAGTATTGTCATGGAATATAAGATTGGCCTATGTGGATAAAAGAATCACACTTTCTCTCAACACTGATACTTCAGTATGCTATGGTTCCTGATTCTATTTTGTAGATCAAAAGTTAACATGGGTTAAAAATGTGTAGATTTTTAAAGATGACACCTTTGGTACATAGACATCAGGAGAAAGGTCTGGTAGGGAAGACTGTGAATCCTTCTACAGTGAAGAAAGAGAGCTATTAACTGTTACTAAGAGACTCACTGTTGAATTGAATGCTGGTATTGTAATATAAATCACCTCGCTACAGGTGAGATCAGAACAGAGTCATACATATCTTGTTTGGATTCTAACCACTGAATCCCCAATGAGGCAAAAGTCATAAAACTCAGGGGCCTACAGGAGACTGGGAAAACCTCACACACCACTGGAATCTGGGAATGAGAGTAAGACCACTGAGTGAATAACAACTCAGACAAAAGAGAAATTATTCCCTAAACCACAACATAATGCAGCCCAGCTTCCAGATTTGTTTCCTTATGAAATAATAAAAATTAGATGGTAGTGTGAATGTTTTCCAAGTCCAATTTGGTGGTATATCTGAACATTCAGAATCCAAAACATTTAGAACATGACATGATGTTAAAAGAGAAAAATTTCACACTTGACCACATCATTGGGTTCACCATGAAAACTCAGAAGCAATGGACATATTGTAGAAAGTGGCCTATAGACTGTCTGTATAAAGTGTATATGATCAGAAATGAACTTCATGTATACATGTGTGCCCCAACACAAGACATCACATCATGTCTATGTAAATATTCCAAAATCCAAATATCTGAAGTCTGAAACCCTTCTGATCCCAAGCATAAGGACACTCAACCTTTAGAGCTGATAGTCTTTTCAAAGACACAGAACATCAGTTTAGCATCCTTTAGCAACAAGAGAAAGAAAGGCTGGAGGGTGTAAGGATAAGAAGTTCTCCTCAATATTTAATTTATAATGAGAAGATCAATTTGCTTAGACATATTCTGCATAAATTAAACAGAAAAGGCTATGTGCTGATGATACTATCTTAAAGTCATTATCCTCTATTAAACCTTACACCCCATTATCATTAGAGAGATTCTAGAATACTTACAATTTTATCTAAAATGAGACAAGTGCAAATCCATCCTTTACAGTCATTTCCCAGTCAATCTCTTCTCTGGCCTCAGACAAAATCAACTGAAGAGAAAAAACCAATTGTACACCATTGTGGTGATTCTTAAATGTCTTCACAGAGATTAAATTTAGTATATTGATTTCCTGAGAGGAATTTTAAAAAGAGAAAATCAAGTATAGCCTTCTCAGCTAAATTACCAGGACATGTGTGAATTCACCAATTCAACAAGGATTTTGAAGCAGTAATTCCTATATTTTTCCAGAAATCTAGACATAAACAAGTTAGATATTCTAACAAAATTTTCTTTGTTTTTAGATCTATCATGAGGACCTTCCAGATATTTTTAGAATGCAGAAGGAATTGTTGACATAATAAAGTTGCATAAACTCACTCAAACTTTACATCTAGACTGATGTGTGCTGAAACTTTAGTGGCCAATGGTACCTAGGAGCAACTTGAACATATGATGTATGTCTACTACCACAGATGGCAAAGACCAGGCAGACAAAGATTCAGGTTGTGTTCTGTGTAGATCCTGGGGATATGAGCTAGATAGCATCTGTTTGCTTCCCTAGAGAAACTATTAACTACAAGCATCTCACTACAGGCTGGGAGCTATAGGCAGGGGTTCTGAGACCATCTTCTTCCTGATAACATCCCTTAAATCACTTGGACTAGTACATCTGGGTAAAGTACCTTCCAGTACAAACCCAGAAGTGGTCAGGGACATCAGAATTAGCTTCAGAAGTTACCTGATAGTTCAGTGTCTCAGGATTGGTCAGGTGAGGTATTGTTATGAAAGGAGACACTGAAGTCAAGCAGATGGTCAGATTTCCTGTGTGGCTTCTTTCTGGCTTCTAAGGTGGCTCAGGGGAAATGACATAGATACAAAATGGAGAAGGGCTTCAATGCCTAGACCTTACCCTGCTCCTAGTTAATTGAGTAAGGAGTCAATGTTTCTCAGCAAAACTGCTTTTAAAGACTTCTTAAAACAAGGCCCTGAAAGAGGTGATTCAGGTAAAAATGAAGTCCCATAAGTAGACCTTGATCCAATGTGAATGTAGTCTTTATAAGGACATGCACAGAAGGTGGACCATGTGAAGACATGGCATGGAAAAGGCAGCCATGTATAAACCAGTGAAAGAAATCACTGAAGAAACCAACCTGTCTAGAAATTAATCTAGGACTCAGTCTCTAGAACCATGAGAAAATATTATTATTTAAGTGATTTAGTCTGTGATCCTTTGTCGTGACAGTCTACCTTTGTCCACTTTCAGTTGCTCTAACAGAATTCCTGAAAGCAGCTGCAATATAAAGAGGAAAATTATTTAGGCTCATGATTCTAGAAGTTGGGGAGTTGAAGACTAAAGAGCTGCATCTGGCGGAGGCCTCATGCTGTTCGGAAGAAGACGCTAGCATGTGTAGAAGAAGCAACACACAAGAGGTATAGCCAATCTAGTCTCAAGTCTCCTGAGAATTAACCCAGGCCTAAGAGAAAGGCAGTAATCCTCTGTGTGTGAGAGTGTGTGTGTGTGTGTGTGTGTGTGTGTGTGTGTGTGTGTGTGTGTGTGTGTGTGTGTGTGTGTGTGTTGTTACTGTGGCTTGAACTCTGGGCTCCGTGCTTTATGTTGGATCATTGCTGGCATTCTATCACTTGAGCCACACCATTCCTATATTTTGCTAGGTTATTAGAAATAAGAATCTTTCAGATTTGTCTTCCCTGGCTGGCTTCAAATTGTGATTCTCAGAGCTCACTCAGCCTCCTGGGTATCTGGGATTTAGGTGTGAGCCACTGGCACCTAGCTGTTGCTGCACTAAAGCACCTCAATGCGCTAATCACCTCTTCTTAGAAGCCCCACTTTCCATTGCAGCAATCAAACGTCAATTTAGTTTTTGAAAGTCACAATCCATATTGAAAGCCTTGAATAGCCCTATGCAAGACTCCCTATGTCAAATCCAACAATGGAGATTGCTGCCTTTTGCTTCCCAGATTCCCTTTTTACTTCCTTCCATCTGCCAGTGGAGTCTCTGCTAATAGCACAGCTTAGCCTATCCTCAGGACCTGCTCTAGGCTGAGCAGGATTTATGTGACACTCAGTGATTTTCAACCAAAGTAGAGGGCACTCTGCCTCAATGCAGGACATCTGAAATAGTCATTTCAGCCTCAGGATATCTCAGTCTCAGGACTTCTCATGGCATTGGCCATCACTGTCCCTGCAGCTCTATCAAAGTCTACATCCTGCTCTCCAGTTGTGCCTTTCTCACTCCCTTCTTCCTTAGAAATGGTGTCCTGTAATCAACCACAAAACATGCAGATGAAAGCACACAGTTCCCCACCTCCACCCCATATGCAGAAGATCACACAATACAAATTATTTGCAAATTGATCAGTCCAAGCTTGCCATTTTCCTCAAGAGGCAGCTCCATCCTTGACTGGTCAAAGTGAATGCCCACTCACCATGCCATGACCTTCCTACTGGAGGTCTTCCAGCCTCTCTTGAATGGCTGATTGTTCCATGCCATTTTTATGATATTTTCCATTTCCATTTCAGTTTATGTTGATTTATATGATTTATTTCTTTCATTATGGTGAATATTTTGAGGTCGTTATATTTCTGCTTCATCCTTAAATTTCAAAGCCTGTGGCACATTGCTTATTGTCAAAAGTATGAGAAAACAAAATCAGAGTTCCTCTGCTTTAGAATGACAAGTGGTCCCCTTTCATTCTTTCTCTTGTCACTACTGTTAATTTGTACACATTGAAGAAAGCAGGCTCCAGTAAAAGGATAGAAGAAGCTAGAATTTGTGTTAGATTTATATGTAAACTTACTAATCTAATTAAGAAATTTGGGGAATATAAAAACACACCAATTTTTAAAAGCCAGTAGAAATACACTGGTCTGAAAAGGTGATCACTCTAATAAAAGAAATGAGTCAGATGCATACATACTCTTCACTGATGAGGACACCAACTAACTGCCTAACCCCAGTAAAAGGACCATCTGTTTAGTGTAAAATCAGTTTGGGCACACATCTCCACCAACATGTCTGCGGAGACTAGAGCACAATGCTTAAAGTAGAGAGAGAGCAGAGCTTAGCATGGTAGGTATGGTTATGACCATTAGCTTCCCTCCTCCAGACACTTCCAGGTGGAGTTATCAGATGGAGAAAGAAGGCTATGGAGAAAGCAGACAGAAAACCAAGAACTGCTGAAGAAAGAGGCAGCAATACAACAAAGACATCTTAGAAGAGCTCTGGATGCTCACAGGAAGTTACAGTCTTACTGAAAGAACGAACCAGTACACCAGAATGGATGGAGACAAGCAGAAAGAGAGGTCAGGGGGAAACACAGCAGAGAACATGAAGCTTCAATTTTCTCCCCAAATAGAGATACTGACAGCTGAAATCCTAATGATTATGATCAACATGTAAATTTAGTTCAAAGGACCTCTAGGAAATCAAAAATAAAATGCTCAAATTCAATACAATATATGATCATAAAAACCATTGGGCTTATTGTCTTTAAACACATTGGTGCTTTCTCACAGTGAATATTATTCTCATTTTCTGTACTCTTTAGCCCTTTGAAATGCTTGTCAGTACACTAAAGGTCAGAGAAAACACTCTATTGTGTTTTTTCTCCACAGGAAATGAAATTGCTTCTTTCTCCTTCTCATCCTCTTCCCTGATTTATCTCAGAGATAATGGAGGCTGCTGCACCTGACACTGGAAGGTATCCACTATAGTTATCTGTTGGGGACTACTTAACAGGATACAGGAGAAAATGAAATGTGCTCCTCAGAGCACCTGAAGATCTATGGAGTTCTGGGATACACACAACTGTGTGGTCCATGTGATGATGACATGGTTTGACTTCAGCATCTGAAGAGGAGTTGCATTTGTGAATCATTTTCAAAGACTAAGAAGTAAACTCCAGTCTATCCCGTAATTATCAAAATCATTCTCTTCCTTCTTTCCTCCAGCTATCTTCCCTTCTTCCAAGTCTCCCAAAAATGTGAAATAAAAAAAATTAAAACTTAATTCAAATGTATGTAATGTCTTGGAAATTCTATCTATCTATCTATCTATCTATCTATCTATCTATCTATCTATCTATCTATCTATCTATCTATCCATCTATCTACCTACCTACCTACCTACCTACCTATCTGGGACTAGCAGTTGCATTCACTTGCTCATGGCCACAGATGTTCTACCATTTGAGCCATACCTCACAAGCACTACACCCTTACTTTTTTAAAATGTAGGACTACCTCTCAGCTCCCAGATCTTGTGAATAACAAATGAACCTGATCTAGAAGCCCACCACAAGTTTTAAGCTTGGAAATTGCATTGAGAAAGTAAATTTTTCTTTTCAATAAAATAGGACCAGACTTATTTTCTAGCTGATAAATCAACCAAAAACATATTTTGGGGCAAAGCACAGTGTTATATGCCCTAATCTCAGATGCACCACAGATGGAAATAGGATTATAGATTGAAGCCAGCAAAGATGAATGTATGAGAATACTGCATCACAAAAAAAAAAACAAGCCTGGTGTGGTGGCTGTGGTCCCAGCTACTCTGGAGAAAGAGATAGAAGCATTACAGCTCCAACTAGCCTGGAAAAATGTAGCTTGAGACCCTACCTGAAGAGTCTGAAAAGCGAAAGTGTTGGTGGAAGGACTCTGCGAGCTCCTAAGTTCAATCCATAGTATCAGAAAGAAAACAAAAAATACATATTTTTGATGGGAAGAATGGTAATTTTGGTTTTTTGTTTTGTTTTGTTTTGTTTTTGCCAGTCATGGGGCCTGAGCTCTGGGCCTGGGCGCTGTCCCTCAGCTCTTCAGCTCAAGGCTAGCACTCTACCACTTGAGCCACAGTGCCACTTCTGGCTTTTTCTGCTTATGTGGTGCTGAGGAATTGAACCCAGGGCCTCTTGCATGCAAGGCAAGCACTCTACCACTGAGCCACCTTCCCAGCCCGGTAATTTTGAATATACAATAAAAAGCTGTTTGACATTTCAATTAAAACCATCACAGCCTTTTACTTATTTATTTGAACAAAGTAGATCAGCACTATCAAAACAAAACAAAATGGAAGTGTAAATGACACTGAATTTTTAATTATCTGGTAATTACTGATTATTATGAATGAGTAGATTAAAATTGAAAAGAAGTGCCATTCATCACTGAAATGTACTTGCTTTAATATTCTATGTCCTGTTAGATAATTTTTTTAATATGTTGGGCTTTTTTGAGTAACTATATTTTGAAGAGAAAATAATAATTGATCATTCCAGGAGTATTGGTTAACATTCCAATCTTTGTGAATCATTTCATTCATCTAAAAAACTTGAGGATTATATATATATATATATATATATATATATATATATATATATACATATGTAATGCATTATTGTTGTTGAGACAAACTGAATTACCCAAACATCATTCTTGATCAAGTGAGCAGAAGGAAATCAGTAAAACAAAAAATAAGCAAGAAACTATAAACACCATGAGAAGAATGAAAACAGACCAGCAGAATAGACCTCAATAAGGTGGCCCCCTTAGTAAAAGACAACTAAGATGGCTCCCTTAGTTCAGGAAAAGTTGCTCATGTTAGGGTGCACCACAGACAGCCATACAAACATCAAATGAAAGAATATTCCAGGCAGAGAGAACATTGTGTTAATCATCTTTCATCACTATGACCAAATTCCTGACATAATCAATTTATAAAGACAAAAGGTTAATTTGACTCACAGTTTTGGAGGTTTCTGTTCATGATTGATTGGCTCCACGACTTTGAGCCTGTGGGGAGGCAGCACATCACAGGCAGGAGGGTGGGGCATAACAAACCTGCTTGCTTTATAGCCAGGATGCAGAGAGGAAGAGGATCAGCTCAGGTTCCTCAATCCCCATTCAGGGTACTCAAGGCCTATTCAGGGTCAGGACTACAATGATCTAAGTCCTCCCTCTGGTGTCTATTTCTTAAAACTTAAGTACCTCCCAAAAAGAATGAGACTTTAACTCATGACTTTGAGGGCACATTCAGAACTCAAACTAAAAATGTAGCCATGGGCAGATAGCAAACTAGGTGAGTTCAAGGGGTAGAGGAGAGAAAACAACAAGAGTCATTGGAAAAAGTACGAAGTGTGCAGGAGATGTTCGCAATGGGCATAGTACAGAGATGTCAGGTATTTTTCTAAGTGAGGTGAATGGGGTGCGATGTAACTGTAAATGCATGTCGATTATACGAATTTACAACCATATTTTATATATATTTATTTATATATATGAAGTACATCAAATGGAGTATTATTCATCTATTATTAGTGTGTAGGTTTATGAAGTCGCATTATTGTGAACGGCGCAAACTTGGATTATTTCCTTATTCTTTGTACATCTACCTGAAGACTTTTTTTTTTTTTTTTTTTGGTCCGGTCATGGGGCCTGAACTCTGGGCCTGGGCACTGTCCCTCAGTTCTTCAGCTCAAGGCTAGCACTCTACACTTGAGCCACAGCGCCACTTCCGGCTTTTTTCTTTTTGCTTACGTGGTGCTGAGGAATCGAACCCAGGGCCTCAGGCATGCAAGGCAAGCAATCTACCACTGAGCCACCTTCCTAGCCCCTACCTGAAGACTTTTCTGGGGTACTCATTAAGATGGCGGAGGAGAAGCTGGAATCTGAACAAGCTCTCGCATAGAAAGCAGTTTTAGAGTTCCAGTGAACAGTCCTAAGCCAGAGAATCACACCAAGTGTGCCATCACAGGACAGAGAGTTAGACAAGAGAGGGGAAGCCAAGGAAACACATCAGCTGCCTCTGTGGAGGCAGGGTCGCGGCGGCGACAACCGCCGCGGGGTCATACCTGAGACACAGAGAGTCCGGGACGAAGGAGCCAGACGCAGCGGACGAGCGGATTCTACTCAACACCAACAAGAACCAACAAGGAGCGGAAATCTTCATCCTGCTGTTTGCAGACCAGAGACGACCCAGGATCCAAGACTCGGCGTGAGTACAAGCCCGACATCCTCACTCCTCAGGGAGCAGAGGAGGGAAGGCCACCCCTCCCCCCTAGCACCGGTGATCTCCATCTTGGATACCGACAAAGCTCGGAGGAGCTGCTAGCTCCAGCTCAGGCCTTGGAATAAAACGAGTCATTTAGCAGGTCACAAGAACTTAACGGTGAAGTGACCTGCCAGACTCAGCTCCATCCAGGGAAAAGTCACCCAGCTCAGGCGCCAGCCATTGGAGTGCCTTGCCTCACTGGGTAACCAGAGCCAGAGGCTGCCCCTCCCTCTAGCAGCCACCACAATCAATTTAAAAACAGAAACCCTGAGAATGGCTCCAGGCTGAGCGCTGTGAGCTTTATCACAAAATAGCCCCAGGGAAAAGCTACTGTTTGTTGAAAGGCCCAACTCTACCCAAAACCTAGCCTCATCACCGCATCCCCCTCTTTTGTGATTCTCAAAGCAGATCACCCTCCCAGAAAACTAACCTGGGAGGGGGATCTCAAAATCTTGGGTAAAGCAGAGCATTTTTCTGCATCTTCCCACAAACCGACTTAAGAAACCAATCAAGCCACAGGACCTCAAGCTGACCAGAGACTCCAACAAGAGACTGGTTACAGACAAAAGGGAGATACAGGATTCTTCCCACTCCTCCCCCCCCAAAAAAAAAAATCAAAAGACTTTTTTTTCTTTTTTTTTTCTTTTTTTTTCTTCTTCTTCTTTTCTTTTTTTTGCTTGTTTTTCGTTTTTTGTTACCATATATATATATATATATATATATATATATATATATATATAAATTTTTTCCCTTCTAAAACTTTTATTAATCTTTAATTTTTGCCTCTTCTGAAAAAATAATTGTTTTCCAGTAACTTTTTTTTTCTCATCTTATAATTTTTATTTTAGGAATGTGTGAATGAGCGTTTTCCTTTCTTTTCTTGTCTTCTTTTCTTTTTCTTTCTTTCTTAATTATCTTTTTGTTTTTTGTCTAGCTCTACTGAACTTCTGATCTTTTCTTCTCCCTTTCCCATCCTTAAAGTTTTTCACATCTCCTCTATGTCCCTCCCCTTCTCTGAATATATTCACATTCCTCTCTAAATAGACGGTCTTTTAACCTCTATAATAACATTAATTTTTACGTTTCTATTTTTTTTCTGGTCTCTCTTCACTCCCCTTTCCGTCTCTTCTTTTTCTCTCTCTCTCTACTTGCATCCTACCCAACCTATTTCCTGCATTGTGATTAGGACACAGTTAACTCTCCCTGTGCCTCCCCACACCAATCTATTCCTATTTTTTACCCACATCTCTCCCTAATCCTAATAATATCTGGTTTTCCAAATTCTTTTCTGCGGTTCGAAGTCCTTTAACATATAGTTGTTTGATGTTGAATAGATGTATCTGTTGAACTAGATTGTATCTGTAGACTATTGACTGTACAAACGCAAACTTTGGTTGATGGTTGCCTTAAGATAGTGTTCTAGCACAAAACTGGTGCAATCTTCATCTCAAATGGGCCGAGTAAGCCGGAAAAACACAAGAAAAATGGCAAATTCAGGTATCTCAATTCCCAATCTTGATAATCAGGGATTAGAACAGATAAAGAATAATCCAGAGGAGAGTTCCCAAATAGCTCTACAAACACTAATAGCAAACATGATAAATGAGAAGTTTGACAATGTACAAAGGACTCTGTATGAGCGTGATAGGGAGAGAGAGGAGGCATCCCAGAAGTTTATACATGAATATCATAAGCGTGAGGAAGCTACTCAAAAACTGATACAGGATTTGCATGAACAACTTGTGAATACTCAAAGACAAAGGGAGGAATGGCGTGAGCAGGCTGAGAACACTCAAAGAGAACTGCAGGAATCCCACGAACGGGAAGAAAGAGAACTGCAGGAATCCCACAGACGGGAGGAAGCTAATCAAAGAGTAATTCAGGAATTGAGAGACCAGGTAGAGAATACACAAAGATCACTAAAGGCATTCATGGAATCCATTAACAAAGAGCTGAAGGAAGTTAGGGAGACCACAAAGGAAATGCTGAATGGAACCCAACAGAAGGAATGGGAGTCCAAAGAAACCATAACCAATCAACTAAATGATTTGAGAACAAACACTGAACACCAAATTAAGGAAGTAAAGAAATTCATACAAGACCTAAAACAGAGCTTCAACAAAGAACTTGAAGCCATCAAAGCTGACCAATTAGAGGGAAAAGAGATAAAAAACAAAGTAGAGAGTCTTGACAGCAGGTTAGACCATGCAGAAGATCGAATCTCAGGGATTGAAGACAGCCTAGATATTATAGAGAAAGAACATACAACCATCCAAGACAAGTCCAAGAAATATGATAGGTCTATCCAACACCTGGAAGACACCATCAGAAGGCCCAATCTAAGGATAATGGGTGTAGAGGAGCACCTAGAAACAGAAGTTAATGGTCTAGGAAAATTGTTTAACAGGATCCTAGCAGAAAACTTCCCAAACATACAAAAAGATAGGCCTATTCAGATACAAGAAGCTTTTAGAACCCCAAATAGACCAGACCAGAATAGGACATCCCATTGTCACATTATAATCCACACAGGATCAACCCAGACCAAGGAAAAGATCCTTAAAGCTGTCAAGGAGAAAAGGGTAATCACCTATAAAGAGAAACCAATTAGAATCAACTCAGATTTCTCAGAAGAGACAATCAAAGCAAGAAGAGCCTGGAATGACGTATGCCATGCCCTAAAAACAAACAACTATCAACCAAGAATACTGTACCCAGCTAAACTCTCCTTCATAACTGAAGGCCAAATAAAAACCTTCCATAGCAAAGAAAAATTGAAACAATACATCTCCACCAAACCAGCCCTACAAAAGATTCTTAAAGATGTCCTACACATAGAAAACCAACAAGACCGCAACAAAGGCCAAGAAACTGCACCCAAACTGAGAATCCAAGAACCTTAGGAAGAACCCAGTTTTCGCAGCCCCCAAGAAGGTGGATAACATGACAGGAACTCCCAAATACCTCTCAGTACTATCTCTTAACGTTAACGGACTGAACTCTCCAATTAAGCGACATAGACTGTCTAGTTGGATTAAAAAACAAGACCCTTCTATCTGCTGCCTGCAGGAGTCACATCTTGCCCGTAAAAAAAAACACATTTTCAATGTTAAAGGCTGGAACAAAATCTACCAAGCAAACGGTCCTCATAAACAGGTGGGAGTTGCAATCCTAATATCAGATAAAATAGACTTCAAATTAAAATTCGTGAGAAGAGATAAAGAAGGTCGCTACATACTAATTAAAGGATCTCTCCTTCAGGAGGATATTACAATTCTAAATATCTATTCGCCAAACAATGGAGCACCCAAATTTATCAAAGAAACACTACTTTCCCTCAAATCCCATATAGATCCGAAGACATTAATTGTTGGGGATTTTAACACACCACTCTCCCCACTAGATAGATCAACTCGGCAAAAACTCAACAGAGAAACCACAGATCTAAACAGCTGCATAGATCAACTAGACTTAACAGACATTTACCGAACATTTCATCCAGCAGCATCAGTATACATGTTCTTCTCAGCAGCACATGGAACATTTTCTAAAATAGACCACATTTTAGGCCACAAAGCAAACTTGTCTAAATTCAGAAACATTGAAGTTATACCTTGCATTCTCTCTGACCACAAGGGAATAAAATTAGAACTCAACACCAAAAGCCACCAAAGAAAGTCCGGTATCACATGGAGGCTGAACAACACACTGCTGAATCATGAGTGGGTCATGGAAGAGATTAGAAAGGAAATTCAAATGTTCATGGTATTCAACAAAAATGAACACACAAATTACCAGCTCCTCTGGGACACAGCAAAGGCAGTACTCAGAGGCAAGTTTATAGCTCTGAGCTCCTACATCAACAAATTGGAGAGATCTGAAACTAACAATTTAATGACACATCTAAACCTCCTTGAAAAAGAGCAGCAAGATAAACCCCAATCCAGTAGAGGGAAAGAAATAATCAAAATTAAATCAGAATTAAATGAATTAGAATCCAAAAAAACTATAGAAAGCATCAACAAAACAAAGAGTTGGTTCTTCGAAAAACTTAACAAAATTGACAGACCCTTAGCAAACCTTATCAGAAAAAGGAGAGAACACACCCAAATTAATAAACTCAGAGATAAGAATGGAAACATCACCACGGAAACAACCAAGATTCAGAACATTATAAGGGAATACTTCTCAAAACTTTATGCTAATAAGTTTGAGAACTTGACAGAAATGGACCTTTTCCTAGCAAATATTGACATGCCAAAACTAAACCAAGATGAGTTAAACCAGCTTAACAGGCCCATATAAAGCATTGAAATAGAAACAGCAATGAGACCTCCCAGCTAAGAAAAGTCCAGGACCAGAGGGTTTTACAGCAGAATTTTACAAGGCCTTCAAAGCAGAGCTCACACCAATACTCCTCCAACTCTTCAATGAAATTGAAAGAGAAAGCTGACTACCGAACACATTCTATGAAGCCATCATAACCCTCATCCCAAAACCAGGCAGGGACTCATCAAAGAAAGAGAACTATAGACCCATTTCTTTGATGAACATTGATACAAAACTTCTCAACAAAATTTTGGCAAATCAACTTCAACAATTCATCCAAAAAATCATACACCACGATCAAACAGGATTCATTTCAGGGATGCAAAGCTGGTTCAATATACGCAAATCAATTAATATTATTCATCACATCAACAGGAGCAAGAATAAGAACCACATGGTTATCTCAATAGATGCAGAAAAAGCATTTGACAAGATCCAACACCCCTTTATGATGAAGCTTTTGGAAAAATTAGGAGTCCTCAATACAATAAAGGCTGTATATGACAAACCTACAGCCAGCATTATACTCAATGGTGAAAAACTAAAGCCATTTCCTCTTAAATCAGGAACAAGACAAGGATGCCCACTCTCTCCACTTCTCTTCAATCTAGTATTAGAATGCCTAGCTACAGCAATAAGACAAGATGCAGACATAAAGGGGATCCAAATAGGGAAAGAAGAAATAAAACTCTCCCTCTTTGCAGATGACATGATCCTGTACTTAAAGAATCCCATAGATTCCACTCCCAAATTACTCAAGCTGATTCAAAACTTTGGCAAAGTAGCAGGTTATAAAATTAACCCCCAAAAATCAATGGCTTTTCTATATGCCAACAATGAGAAAAGTGTGGCTGAAATTAGGAAAGCAACTCCATTTGTAATAGCCCCACAAAAAATAAAATACCTAGGAATTAACTTAACCAAAGAACTGAAGGACCTCTATGATGAAAACTTTAAAATCTTGAAAAAGGAAATCAACACAGAACTTAAAAAATGGCAAAACCTCCCATGCTCCTGGATTGGCAAGATTAACATCGTGAAAATGGCAATACTTCCCAAGGCTATCTACAAATTCAACGCGATACCTATCAAAATTCCACCCTCATTCTTCAAGGAAATAGAAGAGGCAATCCAAAAATTCATATGGAACAATAAAAGACCCCGAATAGCAAAAACGCTCCTCAACGGAAAGAACACTGCTGGAGGAATATCAATACCAAATTTCAAACTCTACTATAAAGCCATAGTAATCAAAACAGCTTGGTATTGGCATAAGAACAGACCTCAGGACCAATGGAATAGAATTGAAAACCCAGAAATGAACCTACAGACCTATAGCCATCTAATCTTCGATAAGGAAGCTAAAACAATAGAATGGAAGAAAGACAGCCTCTTCAGTAAATGGTGCTGGCAAAATTGGTTAATTACATGTAGAAAACTAAAGCTAGATCCTTATATATCACCCTGCACCAGAATCAACTCCAAATGGATCAAAGACCTTGAACTCAAAGCAGACACTCTGAAAACATTACAGGATGGAATAGGAGAAATCCTAGGTCTCCTTGGCTCAGGCCGAAATTTTCTGAATAGAGACCCGGAAGCACAACAAATCAAAGAAAGGTTGGACAAATGGGATTGCATAAGGTTGCAGAGCTTCTGCAGGGCAAATGACATAGCTAGCAAGATCAATAGAAAGCCCACCGATTGGGAGAAGATCTTTACTAGCCATACAACGGACAAGGGTCTCATATCTAAAATATACTTGGAACTCAAAAAATTAAACCACCCAACAACAAATCCTCAAAGAAACAAATGCCCAAGAAATAAGTGGGCGAAAGACTTAAAGAGAAGCTTCTCTGAAGAAGAAAGAAGGATAGCCAATAGACACATGAAGAAATGTTCAACATCCCTAGCCATAAAAGAAATGCAAATCAAAACAACATTGAGATATCACCTCACTCCAGTTAGAACAGCAAAAATCAAGAACTCTAACAACAAACAGATGCTGGAGGGGATGTGGACAGAAAGGAACCTTACTTCATTGTTGGTGGGAATGTAAACTTGTTCAACCACTTTGGAAAGCAGTATGGAGGTTCCTCAAAAGTCTTCATATAGATCTCCCCTATGATCCATCAATCCCACTTTTGGGCATTTACCCAAATGTTTACAAAGAAGACCACACTAAAGCTACGAGCACAACTATGTTTATTGCAGCATTATTTACCCTAGCTAAGATCTGGAACCAACCCAGATGCCCCTCAGTAGATGAATGGATCAGGAAAATGTGGTATATATACACAATGGAATTCTATGCCTCCATCAGAAAGAATGACATTTCCCCATTTGTTAGGAAATGGAAAGGCTTGGAAAAAAATTATATTAAGTGAAGTAAGCCAGGCCCAAAGAAGCATAGGTCCCATGGTTTCCCTTATTTGCAATATCTAGTATAGGTATGAGTCAAGCAGAAAAGGTCAGATAATGTGATGTTAGGAAAATGAACCCTTAAATATGTATTTTAATGTTTTCGTTTCTTTCATGCACGTGTTTCTAACGCATTTATAAGATTATTTCTTTGTTGCTTTGTATGTCCCTCCCCCACAGTGTAACCCCCGCTTTCACTATATTTGATGTCAGTATAACATGTGGAGGAGATGGGGACAAACAAGTCATTTAAGGATTCAGGTGGACCTGTTGCAACAATGAGAAGTACAAAATGTCACGTCAAAACCAACTTTACAATGTCGGTGTGTGGGGGGGGGAGGGTTGTATAATTGGGTGGGCGGAGGGAGGAGGCTGGGAAGGGAGGTGAAGGGTAAACAAAGGAGGAGGCTGCAATGCTTGGTAAGAAATGTATGCATTATCCTGCCCATGTAATTGTAGCTCCTCTGTACAGTATGTTCTCAAATAAAATAAAATTAAATTTAAAAAAAAAAGACTTTTCTGGGCTGCACAGTGGGGTATAGCTCAGCATCATGATGTGCACTTTCAGTTTGGTTGGATACCGCTAAATGGCATCCCAAGTATTCACATCAATTTACACTTTCTGCTTACAGACATTTCCCCTATCAGTGGATATTGTCATACTTTTAAAGTGTTGATGTGGGGGAAATAACATCGTTTTTTTTAAATTGTGTTTTCTTAAATAACCGGACACTCTTCCTGCTACTTGACTTTACAAATTTCATACCTTTCTTAAAAAAACAATCTTTCTCCTCCACTATTTCCCAATCCTCACTCTGGTTTCCCCAGTAATTTACACACTTTCATTATTGCACTTGCCACTTCACTTTGATCTGTGATACCCCCACACACTGATTTATGACGACTACAGTTCAACAACTGTGAGCCCTTCATTTTACCTATGTTATGGCTGAAAGTCAGAAAATATTTATTGAACTTAAATACATAATAAATATTTTCCTTTGCTTTTAAGCTTTTGCGTGGTTTCACTTTTTTAAAAAACCTATTAGAAACTTAAAATCTATTAGAAACTTTCAAATAGTATGGAGTGCCTATTTCCCATTTTTTCTATCTTTTCTTTTCCTTTCTTTTATCCTTCCTTTACTTTCTTCCTTCATTTTCCTTCTGTCTCTCCTTCCTTCCTTCCTTCCTTCCTTTCTTTTTCTTTCTGAGTTCCCTTAGTATTTTTGCTCAAAGCTGGCACTCTACCATTTAAGCCACAGTTCTACTTCTGGCTTTTTGATGGTTAATTACAGATAAGAATCTACCAGACATTCCTGCATGGGCTGACTTCCAAGGATAATCTTCAGATCTCTGCCTCTTTAGTAGCTAGAATTTGAGCCTCTGGTGCCTAGCTTTCTAACTTTTAAAACAACAACTTAACACCCCTTGATCAGTGATTCTGAGACTTTATATATCTGCTTATTGAAACCTTCTTATTCAGTAGTCTTCTGGAAGAATAGTTTAATTCTAGTACTTGTATATAGACTGAATCACAAACAGGCATTTAATCTAGTGCAAGTATGATCTTGAAAAGCCATCAGTTAGGTAAAATTCTATAAGACATAAGCACATGCTTTTGGTAAAAGCAAAACTGAAATCTTTATAATTAGATTGTGGAGTAATATTCTTTTATAATTTGAGTTTTTTATATTTAAACCACAGAAATGACATTTTCGAAATATGTATTTAGTAATAACAGTTAAGACCTAGCTGAGAACAGCTAGGCACCAATGGCTCATGGTTGTAATTCTAGCTACTTAGGAGGCTAAGATCCAGAAAAACAAGGTTCATGGCCAGCCTATGCCAAAAAGTCCATGGTATTCTTTCTGCAAAATACCTAACAGAAAACAAAGCTAGATAGGTTACTCAAAGGGTAGAGTGCCAGCCTATCAATAAGCTGAGCAAGCATGAGGCCCTGAGTCCAAATCCCATTACCGACACACCAAAAACAAACAAACAAACAAAAAAAAAACTTACTGGGGACATGCAATTAGGATAATTAGGATGCATTTTCTAACAACTCATCTCTGCAATGGCCTTAGGTATTGTTACAATTTTCAACATAATCCCAATCTTTTTGAATGGGAAATGAAGGAATAAAGTGGTGAAGTCTACTGCTCATGTCATAGAGCTGAGATTTCCGCCAAGATGGCCCTCAACTCTAGTCCTGGATCCTACTCTCACTGGGCATCATCATAGGCATGGGGTGTCTAAACTTTGAACATCACAAAGGGGATTCATCTAAATTGTTTCAACTCGCTGCATTTCTCTTTTTGTCTCTTGGTTTCAATTATGATGGGTTAGAAATATTGACTCAATGGTCTTTAACAAAATAAATCTGGTCTCAGGGTTTGCCCTCAGGGCCTTGGATTTGCTCAACTTGGTTGTTCAACTGACACTGTACCACTTGAGCCATGCCTCCAACCCATCTTTCTGCCAGTTATTTTGGAGATGGATTATCACAAACTTCATTGCCTGGGTTTGCAGGATCGCAGTCTCCTGACTGTCTAGATTTATAAGTATGAGCCACAGTCATCTGGCTTTGGACTAGTATCTGTGAAATAGAAAGTGAGTAGTTTCTCTATTGAGCAGTTAAGAAATATTTAGAGTCAGAGATTTTGAAAGAATAGCTTTTAAAACTAAGACTTTCCAGAGGCAGCCAGGTATCAGTTGCTAACACCTATAATCCTAGCTAGTCAGGAGACTGCGATTTTAGGACTCTGGTTTGAAGCAGCTCAGGCATAAAAGTCCATCAGATTCTTATCTCCAATTAACCACGAAAGGTAGAAATAGAGTTGTGGCTCAAGTGGTAGAGCACCAGCCATGAACACAAAAGCCCAGGAACAACACCCAGGCCCTGTGTTCGAGCCCCAGGGCCAGAACAAAGCATAATAATTTCAGAGGCCTTTTGTGGATTACATCCACAGAACAACTGTGTTTTTATGGAGGGTATGTCAAGGCTAAAATCTACTGCTTTGTCTGGTAGTTTTAAATAGGTTTTCCGAATAAACCATTGCTTTGGGAGCATAAGAGAAGCCACACCTTCAATGAAGTAACTTTGAGGAGCATTCTCCAGGTAGCAGAGAGTAATAGTAATATCATTTAGCAGAAAACTGGTCCACAGTCTCGAGACAGGGCTGCAGTAGGCCCATTCATCACTGCCATGATGACCAAGAACACAGAGAGTAGTTTGGGGGGAAGAAAAGTAAATTTTTCTTGGAAATAGTTTCAAGAAAAGAAGTTTCTCAAAAAGCAACTGTTTCTGCAGATGATAATTTCTTTTAGAGATGAGCTCAAATTTATTCAGCTGAAATTAGTCCAATACAATGTTATAATAGTTGTGTTCAAATTAAGTTACTCCTTAATTATATGCCTAAGAGCTTGGCCATCAGAAAAATACAACTGTATACACCTACATATACATACACAGTCATATATATCTTAATATCTTACAAAATGTTCCATCTTTTATTCTTAAGACATTTAAACCTCTTTATATTAGTGTTCAAAATATTTGTGTTCACGTAAGTTTTGCAATTTCTTTTATAATAGCCTCACATTTGTTTTTATACATGTATAAGCTTATTACACCCTCCCTTAAAGAGCAAAAATAAGCCATCTACATTGAATCTTCAAACTTGCTGGAGGTACCACACTTTCTCCCCTATATCCTCTACTAAGCTCTCTTCCCATCAAGAGGCAGAGATTCAGTTAGAAAGGAAGATTTTAAAGAAAACTATCATGTTTATCAAAAAGTATCATTTAAAAGAGTGTAGAATATTTCTTAGGATGTTTTGTGTTTATATAACAAAATACTAAAGGCTGGATATTATATCAAGAAAAGAGGTTTGTTTAGCTCATGATTCTGATGGCTGGAAAATCTGAAAAGTATGACAGTAGCTTCCAGTAAGCCATCATAAGATGGTAGCTTGCATCGCATAAATGGAAAGAATACAAGACTCTACATGTGGAGAGAGATAAAACGGACCAGAGAGAGAGAAGCCTCACTCTTTCACAATCACTTGCTCTTGCTTTTGCAGAGACCAATCTACTCCTATGAGCAGTATGTTAAAGCTTTTACAAGGACTTTAATGACCCAGTCATGTCCAAGGGGTCTATACCTCTTTGTTTGTTGTTGGAGCTGTAGACCAAACCAGGACTTTGTATATGTTGGAAAAGTGTTTTGCCACTGAGCTATATTCCCAACTCTACAACCTGGTTCTTAAAATATCTTACGACCTTTCAAAACCATTATATAGGAGAACAAGAATTTTGTTTCTGTTTTATTGTTTTGTTTTGTTTTTGGTGACAGTACTGTGGTTAGAACTCAGTGTTGGGGGACTATCCCTTAGCTTTGTTGTACTCAAAGCTAGCATTCTACCACTTGAGTCTTTTCCTGCCCTGGCTGACTTTGAAGTACAATCCTCAGATCTCAGCCTCCTGAGTAGCTAGGATTACAGTTATGAGTCACCAGTGCCTGTCTTGAATCTTTAGGAAATAAACCAAAACAAATATTAATCTCAGAATTACCTTTCCAATAAGTGTTTTCTAAACATATTTTTGTGACAATTCAATCTCTTGTATAACTGTATAAAAATCAGTCATTAGATTCGCCCAGCTACTGAGAATTTAAGAATTCTGCTTACAATTATTACTGGGATTCATCGACTTAACTTGATTACCTAGAAACAATTATCTTTTAAATGTGTAGCAAAGCACATTCTTTTTTTTTTTTTTTTTTTGGTCCGGTTGTGGGGCCTGAACTCTGGGCCTGAGCACTGTCCCTCAGCTCTTCAGCTCAAGGCTAGTGCTCTACCACTTGAGCCACAGCGCCACTTCCGGCTTTTTTCTTTTTGCTTATGTGGTGCTGAGGAATCGAACCCAGTGCCTCAGGCATGCAAGGCAAGCGCTCTACCACTGAGCCAACTTCCCAGCCCCAAAGCACATTCTTTTTGCAAGACATAAAAACAGATATAGATAAACTTCCCCAAAGCTTTGTTGGTGCTAACTGAGTAGGAGGAAGCAATTTTAAAACTTTTAATAATTAGGTTGAATTGTTTTAAGTAGCTAAAAATTCTTTTTAAAATAGCAGGAAAGTTGTTTTTATAAAGTGAAATGCATGTAATACCTTGTTGAAAAATTAACGCACTAACTCATAATCATAATCATCTGATATATTTACACATATTAGATGTTTACATGATTAGAGGTTATATTTATAACTTCTTTGTACAAACTTGTGAACTATTAAGACAACTCCAACTGCTGAGACATTACTATGACAATGGGAAACAAATTATTAAGGTGGCAGTGAGAAATAACATTTCTGAGTTACAAAAGGCATTGAAGTGAATTACTTCCTAATATTTAGCATATAGAATAAGGGTAATGGTATCAATCAATACCAAAATCAGTATCAAGAACAAGGAAATTCACACATTTAATAGAAAACAGGTCTAGGCATGGTGGTTTGCACCTGAAATCCCATATACTTAGAATGCAGAGATTAGGAGAATCATGGTTCTAGGCCAGTGCTTACATACAGTTAGCAAGCCCCCAACTCAATTAATAAGTCAGGTAAGGTGACACACAATTGTGATCCTATGGGAATCCATTGAGAAGAGCAAGAAAGGAGACCAGTCTGAGGCCAGCTATGGGAAAAATATAACACTCTACCTGAGAACTAACTAAAACCAAAAAGGGCTCAAGTGGTAGTTTAATAAGTACAATGCCTGGAATTCAAATCCTTGTGCCACCAAAAGCAGCAATAAGTGAAGAGAAAGGAGAAGAGTGATAATAGGATCATATAGGAGCATGATCACAGAGGCCAAATGTGAGTGTTGATCAAGAATGAAGCCTCTCCTGTTCAAACTCTACCAATGGCTTGTTAAAACACAGACAGATGCTTCATTCCTATAACATTTCTTTTTTGTTTTTTTTTCTTTTTGGTGATACTCACAAGTTTGCACTTTCACAGAATCCCTGGATGATGCTTTCCCCTGTTGATGTAGAGACCCAACTTTGAGAACCACTGATGAGGAAAAGTTTAGAATATTTCTTCATAGCTAAGATGAAACTATCATAAAGTTTGAGAAATGCTATTCCTCTACTTCTATGATGGTAAAACTCATTTAGATCTTTCCAAAGTATATAGTTACTGGTAAGGCAGAAGCACTTTGGTATTTCAAACCTGTGTGATGTGATTACTCCCTGCATAGTCACACTCTGTGAAATAAACATGTTCACAGAACTCTGTCACTGAGATGGATCCTCACCTCTCTACCAGGCGCTTTAAGTTCCCTTCAAGATAAACATCAGGCTAGAAGAATGATCATTTCATAAGTAATGTCTTTGGGAGTTGTTCTCATATTATTCTTCAGACTTGTATAGTAAATTCTTCCTAAGGGCCATTAGTCTGACTGGACTGTATATCAATCCTAAAACCAATCTCAATTCTGGATTGTTCCAGGGTAAATATTGGCTCATGTTTTCTCTCTCCTGAGCCAATCTTGAGGAGTGAGATGAGATTAATGTTCTCTTCCAAACACCTAACTGCTACAAAAGAGAAGAGCTTCAAAAGAATATTGTGGAACTGACTGCCTAATGTTATCCATCTTTGAAAGATATAGGATCAGAGAGGAGTCTGTTGTGTCCACTAGTAGATCTGAGCAAACCACCTGGTGCTCTGTGAAGAAGGAGCTAATGATTGTCTTTGACTGGAGATGTGTTACATTAAAATAATATATTGTAATACTCAGAATCCAATCAAGAATGCAACCCATATAACATGTACAAACTCAAATCTTGGTGCAGTTGTGTCTTGGTACCCAAGTGGGACTAGTTTCAGGACCTCTGGCAAACACCAAAATCTGCAGATGTTTTGGTCTTTTATAAGAAGCTATAAGATGCATCACAGATACTTCCAGTATTGCTGCTATTCATACTGCCAGTACCATCAAGCAGTGTTTGAGAATGAACTAGAGTTTTGTAGACTCATATCATTTATTTATCACTCATTTGGTCAGGGGATATCGTACAAGTGACTTTGAACTTCAGTGTCATCATCTGTATCACAGAAGTGATAATAATATTCGTATTTTGGAATTGCTGAGGAAGTTATAAGGAACATAATGGCAAATTGTCTGACACAGTAGCTAGTTTTTATTTTTGAAGGTAAATGTTGGATCACTTTCCTTTTAATGAATATTCCTTGGTAACAAATATAAAAATAAAGGAAAAACTATAGCAAAACAGAAAATAAACAAGTTGAATAAAAGAAAGCTAGATGGGTCCTTTGTTCTGGTTTTGAGACAAGATCTTTCTGTATAGCCCAGACTGGCCTCGAACTTTCAATCCTTCTACCTTGGCCTCCAGAGTGCTGAGATTTCAGGTATATTATATCATATTCACAAAATGAAGTGTTTTTTAATGTAATTTATTATCCAAGTTATTTGTTTCTTGAGTATGAATTTATGAGATTAGTTCTAATCAAAATCTCTATATAGTATTGGTAGGAATTCTAAATTCAATTATGAAATTTAATATTGTAAATCCAAGTGCATTATGAGCCAACAGCAAATTTACTGATCAGTACTAATCAGTAAACTTCCATCATTCCTTGTGGGAGAACTAACATTATTAATTCATGCCAAATAAACTAAACATCTGGTTTATGTATACACATGAATCTTGGCCCTTTCTGTATAAGTCAGAGAAACTGAAATTGTATCTTCTCACCAGTTCTAGTAATTACATTTCAATTTCTCTATATTTTCAGGCTGATTATGAAATTAGACAGTTTATAGGTCTGGTGAATTCATCCTGGCTGCTATAGCAGTGGATTTAGTTCTAAAACACTAGTGGTCCAGCTCTTGATTGAGCCATTACAGATCTCCACCTGCTGAATTGTGAAACTAATTTTCCTCATTTCCAGCTGTACTCATTATAGTGCAGCTAAATCCAAAAAAGAGAGACCTTAAAAATGTGATGAATTCAGGTAAAACTGTTGACTAATCATCAAAGCTTACTCTTCCAGAGGATAGGCAACAACTTTTTATTAGCAATGCTAAATTAGTCTAGCTCAATTACCATTCTCTAACCTAGTGACAGAGCTAATATGGCTCAGGATCACAGTATATTGCTACTCGAAGAAGCATTTCTTTCCATTTTGTTCCCTAGCTTTCCTTTTGTTCCTTATAATTAGCACACATAAATAGCTGACTTCAAAGTAAGTGAGAAACCAAACTGACCTATGTGAATATCTTAAAGGGTTTTTTTTAAATAAGGTAAACAAGTTCCTAAGATTCTATTTATTTAGTAGTTGTCAGATTCTTCCTTTTTCAATTTCTGGAAAACTGCAGAAATCCCTGGTTTGTTAAATATTTATCCAAAAAGATTACATTCATTGGCAAAACCTCCATGGCAAACTAATTTCTAAAACTAAAGTCCAAACAGAAGTGAAATGAAGAAAAATAATGCTTTGATTAAAACTATAAAAGTAAAATAGGAAACCCTGGCTTGTCACCATGATCTGATAGTAGCAGTAGAAAATACAGTGGAATGAGGAAAAAAAGGATTTTATTTTTCTATAGGAATTTTGGCATTTGGTATTGGATGCTACACTGCTATCCATGGGATAACAACTTGTAATGTTAACTACATTAGATAATTGTTCTCTAAATGTATGTATGTGTATATTTGAAAAACCTCTAATCAATTTTCATATTAACATAATGTTCCAGGAATATGTGTAATAATTGCTTCAGTTTTATTTTATAAGAGCTATTTAAATATTTATGTCAGGCTAGAGTTATTGCTTATGTGGTAGAGTGCCTACCAAATATTATCCTCCCAAAAAAGTTTTTGACATAAATTTGTGTTTTTCTTGCATATCAAAAACAGCTTTAAGGGCTTGGAAGGTGGCTCAGTGGTAGAGCGCTTGCCTTGCATGCATGAAGCCCTGGGTTCGATTCCTCAGCCCCACATAAGCAAAAAGAAAAAAGCCGGAAGTGGTGCTGTGGCTCAAGTGGTAGAGCACTAGCCTTGAGCTGAAGAGCTGAGGGACAGCACCCAGGCCCAGAGTTCAGGCTCCATGACCGGACCCCCCCCCCCAAAAAAAAAAAAAAACAGCTTTAAATTATTTGGCCATTTTCCCATGGTCAATTGATCCTCCCCTTTGGACTGTGAGGACAGAGGAAGTGATGTCATTTTAATTCAGAATTATCCCTCCCAAGACTCTAGAAATGTCTATTTTTTTTTGGATTCCTGGACTGTCTTATATGAAGCTATGCTGATGCCTGCGTAAGGTATGTCTGCTGATGCCTACAGGAGTTACCACTTGGTAAATGACAGCACTTTGAGCAGGAAAGTGGCTCCCCTGTGCCCAGCATCCATCCAGCTGTAGCAGGAGTACAAGTGTAAGACTGGAGACATCTAGGGAACCCATGTGACCCAATTTCTACCAGTCACATGTGTCTATTGAGCACCCAACATGCTGTTAGTCCAAACTCAGGTGTGTAAGAATCTCAGTAGTAATAAAATAGTGTTCCAAAAATATGTGGAAAATACTAATTTTTAAATATATTTTTAAGTAGCTGTACAAAGGACTTTCCACTCAACAAAGTAGTTTGTGAATATAATACATGTTAATAAATATCAACTCTTTCATCATTCTTCCCTATCTCTCCTGCCTTTGCTCAATTTTGTTAAAGTTGTAGGATATGCATTGAATTTTATGACTACCTTATAACACCCTTTCTTCATTTTTATTTTTATCATATTTAGTACTAACTTTTAAATTCAGTGGATTAACTAAAATATAATGTTAAAATAAATTTTACTTTAGCTTTTAAAATATCTTTATTAGATAACCTTACTTTGTATTTGAACACACTAACACACACATACACACACACACACATTACTGGAACATACTGTGGTTCCAGCCCTCACTGAGTAGCTTTTGTGGGATCATACAAAGAGAAGGACCAGTAATCTGAGATAGTCCTGAATCCTTCACTCTCAAAATCTGTGAGATGATTAAAAAAAAATAATAATGGCTTGAAACTGTAAGTGTGGGAGTAGTTTCTTAGAAATAGATAACTGAATGACTTAAACATGAAAGTGTCAAATACTTGACAACATTATACCCTACTTTAGAATTTAGAAAGAATCAATATGGTTGGCTGAATGAAATACTTACAATTATAGTCAATGAATTGAGATTTAATTGAGTGAGTTAATTATTTTTTACAATGAACAGTCAGACCTTTTTACTAGTAAAGAGAACCCATAGGAAAAGAACAACAGGACAAATCTGAAACCAATATTTTAATAAAATGGACACAGATGCTCTGAGCAGGAGATCCCACTGCTTTCTTGGTAAGTTTTGTTATTTGTATTGGAGCCTCTGTGAACTTCAGGTTTCATCCATTCGATGTTCAATGAGTACACTATTAATTCAAATTGTTGTGAGGATTAAATGCACTAATGTTTGTAACACACTCAGGGCCTGTCAGAAAGAAGGATCATATATCTATAATTCAAGCTATTTGAGAGGTTGATGTCAGGAAGATCTCAGTTTGGGGTCAGCTCAGGCATAAAAACATATGTTTCCCTTCAACAGAATTAGCTGGGCTCTGCTATGGCAGGAAGTATAAAATAGGAGGATCAGCATGCAGGTGCATACGTAGGCAAAAAGTGAGACTTTATCTGAAAATAGCCAGTGCAAAAAGATCAAAAGGCATGGCTCATCAGTAATATACCTTCCTACCAAGTGCAAGGCTCTATGTTCAAACTCTAGTACCTCTAAAATAAATGATAGGTAAGTAGCAGAGAGACTACTAGGCAATAGGAAGAGAAAGGAGATGTTAAGGGAGATTAGACATTATCAGTTACATGATGTACGAGTTATGAAACTGTCACAATGGAACATATTAATTTGTATAATTAATACATATTAACAAAAATGATATTTAGGATGATGTATATAATTTTGAATACTTAATTGTAACAATCATTACAACTATAGTTAGTGTGCAAAGGTTATAAACTTGACTACTTCTTATTCATCTCTTAAGTAGATAAAACATAGGACATGATTTGAGACTCATGACAGTACTCAACAGGTGTCTGGAAAGTGAAGCTGTCAAATCTCTTGGGCCATGTGATACCAAGCATCCCACTGGACTTGGAAACACTGAGTTAATCAAACATGAAGATTCTTCTTTCTCTCAAAATCCAGATGTTTGGCAAGTTTATTCAAGACCTTTTGTGCTGGGAATAAAATAAGTGTATTGAAAGAGGAAGTAGATTTTGTGAAAAGCACCACAGGGAGCAATTCAATTAAAAATGCAGGAAACTAAAATTTGATTTACGTCCCTTCCCTTATTTCCATTTCCCTAAACCCCAATACACAGATGCATACACACCCACAGGTGCACACACATGTTTTTTGCAGTCAACTTTTGTTCTCACCCCTACTTTTCTTTTCAAGTGCTGGAATGTTGGAATGTTTTTTATCCAAGACTCCCTCCTCTGTCTCTCTGAAGAGCCTCAAAGAGGAATTTGGAGGGAGCATTTGAGGGCTAGAGGATCTCCAAGGGAAAATTTTTACATGGACTTCTTTTCCTTGTGGTGATTATGGGACTCTGGAATAGTAAAGAAAGAACTGGTCTACCCTCTATTGTAGTCTCTACTTCTAGGCAGATTAAATTAAGAAGGAAAAAGAAAAGAGGAAAGTGGGGGAAGAAAGAGAGAGAGGGGGGAAGCAAGGAAGTGAGGGTGCAGGCAGGGAGGAAGGCAGAAAGAAATGCAGGAAGAGTCAGAAAGGAAGGGATGGAGGAAGGAAAGGAAGTAGGAAGGAAGTCAAGAGTGAAGTCAACTATGAAAGAGAAATATGTAACATGTGTTGGAACTTGCCTTATTATTTAACAGCTTAGGTATGCTTTTTTTGCTCTGTTTCTGCCAGGGCAAGAAGCAGGACAAAAGCATAGCTCTCCTGTGTGGACACAGGACAAACAAACTGGGAATATCAGGGCGTGGAGTTTTCAAAGGACAAAAATATCTAGAAGACACAAGCGGACTTTGATTAGAAGTAGAGGGATTTTTGGCTTCGTTATGTTTTTATAGCAATCCCAAAATAAACCAAATGTGCTGAAAACTGCCCTTTAGAAAGAAAGGACATATTGTTCAAATCAGTCACTTTCCTGATGCACACTGGTAACAGGGCATTGTGTCACCACTGGCAGCTGCAGTGACAGCTACCACCGTGGCTCTCTCCAGGTCCTGAGACAAGGGGTGCATGCAGGATGCACCCATGCAACAGATGTGGGTCCCTGCCCTCCTCTGCCCTGTCCCAGAGTTGAGGGATGACGGCTGAAAATATCAGTCTCTGTCCTAGTAAAAACACAAATCGGAAGACAGTGAATGCTCTTGGTCACTCAAATTCTAGGGGAATTAGAGTGAGTTTTTGCTTATAGTAACAGAATGAAGCCACATTCACACAAGCTCATGGAACACTCCAGGTGTCACATAAGTAAACTTACATGAGGGACTATGTGAGCCAAAATCCACAGAAAAATAAATGTTTTATGTGTTACTATTAAGCTCCATGAATCCAAAATCTAGAGTTTTGGAGTAGGGATTGACACCTCGCGGTAACAGCTGGACTATTTTGAACTGGGTTTTGGTTTCCCTTCAAGATGTTAGTTGTATCATTATAAGGAAACAATAGTAAATTGTAATTTACCACATATTGAGCATTACAAATCCAGAACTCAGAAATCTGAAACATGCCACCATCCTAAACATGATGCCACACACACACATCAATACAATAGCACAAATGGAAAATTCTACATCTGGTGAGCTCATATGCCGCTTTGCAGTGAAAATCCAGGGGCAAGGAAAATACTGGGCACTTTCTGGCTAATGCATATAAGTTGTGAATTCCATGCTAATGTTTGGCTTTATTTCCAAGGTATCTCATTATGTATACTCAAATACCAGTCCAAGGTATTTTGGATAAGGTATTGTCTGAGTAACTTTTAATATTTTTTGAATTTTCTTTTTAACCAAGCATTTCTGGGCAATGATGTACAGCACCAAAGAAAGTGTCTAGAGCATCCCTTTACACTTACTCTATACAAAATTAATACTCAATTAGTTATCTGCTTAAATGGACCATGAATAAATAATAGGTTTCCAACAAAAGGCCATTGACTAAATGGATAGGTGTGCACTTATGTGAATACAGCCACTTTACTACAAACCAGAAGCAATTTTCCTCTGGAAAGTGTGATCTTTTTCCCCCTAGATGAGAAATGTCTTGTTAGAACCTCTTAAGAGTCTACTACTTCTTTGAGACTCAATCTTCAAACACTGTGCAAAGTAGTTGTTATAAAATGCCACAAAAACAAGGAGGAAAACTGGACATCATAGAATATGAATTTCCGATGTATTTTTAAGTGTAGACCAGGTAAAAAAAGGGATTAAAGTCCACTTTCTTTCTGATAGGCCTTAAACCAAGTGTCATTGGAAAGGAGGCAAGGGCTCCTAGAAATGGAGTTCTGGGAAAGAAGTAACACAAAGTTTGGAACTTAGGACCTTAAGGACCGTGATACAAGGATTTAGTCCAGTCTAGGTGACAGGTGTGTCCTTAGTGTGACAAATGACTTCATAAAATCCCGATGCTAGTTAATATACAATCCACACATTTCATTCTCCCTTCTGACATGAGCCTTCTAAGAGTAGCCCTGATAGGACTTGGATTTCATGTCAAGTTCTTCTCTAGTTGGAGATGGGATAAAGCAGAAAATATGACTATCCAGTCTCTCTGGAAAATGGCATTATCATCTCATGAACTTCTCCCTTCAGACAATATCTTATATTTTGCATGACTGGTAGCAGGCAGCATCCTGTAGTAGTCCAACAGGTTTCTACGCATAGAGCAAACTAAAACAAAAAATGATCACAATATTTAACCATTCACTTAAAAATGAAGACTACCATAGTTTAGAATATAACTTAGAAAACACAAAAGCAATGACTCAAGAAAATATGGGCTATGGGATTCAGAAATACTGTTTATTTAAGCTTCAGAAGAAAAGGAAAAAGAAAAACCGAAGATCTAAACTACTGATGTTTTCTCTTCTTGAAATTTTAAAATCAAGGCAAAAGAAAGAATTCATAAGGCTGGGGTGTGGAGTCAGTGTCAGAGCTCCTGCCTAGCACACTGGAGGCACTAAGTTATCCAATGCCAATACTGCACACACACACACACACACACACACACACACACACACACACACACACACACACACACACGCACACACACAAGTAGAGAGTACTAAGTTTTATGGGACAAGATACCCAGGTTTCATGTGAAGGAGAACCACAGTAGGAAAGGACTTTGCCCCACCCTCTGCTCAGGAACTTGGATGTGTTTGTCCTTTGCATGTAGAATACTTAGGGGTGTAGTTGAAACTGTTGCCTGTTTCTCATTCCTTCTACTGCTTTTTTTTTTTTTTTTGTCCGTCATGGGGCTTGAACTCTGGGCCTGGACACTGTCCCTCAACTCTTCAGCTCAAGGCGAGCGCTCTACCACTTGAGCTACAGCGCCACTTCCGGGTTTCTGGTGGTTTATTGGAGATAGGAGTCTCACGGTCTTTCCTGCCCGGGCTGGCTTTGAACCGCGATCCTCAGATCTCAGCCTCCTGAGTAGCTAGGATTACAGGCGTGAGCCACCAGCACCCCGGCTCCTTCTACTGCTTTTTATAACATATAAGTTTGAATCTGCCCAAGGGTAATAAATAATGATAAAGGTCACAAGTCTACATATAGTGTCTTGTTTCAATTATAGAAGAATAAAGATGCCTTTCCTTATAAAATTATTTTCTTCCTCATGGACTGTGTTAATTTAGAGTTTGGATTGATAATACATTCAATAAGTGCCTTTTGTCATTCTATAAATGGTGACATCCAACTTCATAACACATTGTAAAGGCAGATGTGAACATCACTCAGTACTTGGGGAAAGTGCTTTGTACCCTAGTCACAGAAGACACATTATGTCTTCTTGAAACCAAGTTTCTAGCAGTTAATAGCTGTCACCATATTGCAACACATTTTAGGAATAGAAACATCTCTATTGTCCTCCTGTGTCTACCTGCTCTTAGTTCCTTTCTGTGGGGATTTTCTTATTACCTGCAATTAACATCCACATGTCCATCTTTCTCTCCTTCTCTCTGACTCTCCCATCCTGTCTCTTTCATTCTATTGCTCTCTCAGCCTGCATCTCTCTCTCCTAATTTCTTTCATGCAGCCACAAATGTCTGTGAGAGCCCTAACAATCCACTCACCTGCTGCTTAGGAAGGAAAAATACTCAGTACTTGACTTCTAGGTGGCTAAAGGGGACCCCTGCATTGTATTCTATGCTCCAGGAAATTAGCAAGTGCTCCATGGAAGATTCTCTATATACTGCTCTAAGCAGGAAAGCACAAACCTTAGGATGGATGCAGGTAGGCTGAGAAAGGAGGAGACACAACCCTGAACAAGCAATAGGATGTCTTCAAATCTTTTACTTCAAAAGAGAAGATACACATTTTTCCTCTGTAAATTTGCTATGCATAAAGTGCTACTACCCATCAGGCTGTAATATGTGATTTTAGTTGCGTGCGCGCACACACACACACACACACACACACACACACACACACACACACTTTCCCACATCTAAATATACATCTGCCCAAACTCACAAAAAATGAGCTCAAGTTTCTTTTTAGCAAATTATAGGCTCTGGCTTTCTATGACTAAGTCTGGGGAGATCATGTTACCATGTCATAAAGCAGTGTTTTGTGCTCTTCACACCAGCGTCTAGGGCAGTGTGTGCTATGTGTGCAGGAGACACTTAGATGCCAGGAATGCTAATCCTGCTCTGGCACCAGTGATGCTCTCTGGCCTTGGTAGACCTCTATGCCATATGGTCAGCTATTCCCCAGGGTTCTCAGCATGGCTTATGGTTGTGACAAGGGAAAATGTTAACATGTATTGCAAGGTGATGACAAGGTTGCTGAGAGACAGAGGGTTTGGGAATATGATGATGACAGATGGTTGTCTAAATGACCCTAAAGGAAACAAAAGGTTTTCATATACCTCTGGCTCCCTAAATCCCTCCCTTGAGGGCTTTTGGAAAACTATTTTTCTGGCTCCTTCATTACTCAATTTTAATCAGATATCTTTACTTGCCAATTCCCTTTCCTAGTGCCCCTTTGTCCAATACAGTGATCATTAGCCACATGTGGCTATTTCAATTTCAACTCAACTACAATGAAAAAAGCTTTAGCTTTAGCTCAGTAATGCTAGCCCTATTTCAAACCTGTGATAGCTCTATGTAACTTCTAGCAACTGAAGGAGACTATCGAGAATAATGTTGTTCAGAATATTGGCCCCCATTCTCCCAGCCTCCATCTTAATCCACAGTGGCCCTTTAAGAACCTACCACCTCACCACGTCATATGTCCCCTTCCTCTTTTTTCATGACCACCGGTTCTCTCCTGCACATCCTCCATTAGCTAATCTAGTTCACATGTATCTTTCTCAGATTTTGTGTTATTACTATGAAAAGCACTTTCCTTAAAAAACAAAGAAAAAACCCATGAAATTGCACCCAAGATCCAGTTCTTGGGGGCAGTCCAAAAAGAGTTAGACTATATTAACCAGATTAGTAAAGAACTCAAGAGATGCTCACAGAACAAGAAAAAGTAGTATATAATAATAATAAATATAATAAGGTGTACTATGCAATATCAAGGTATCTCAAGTCAATGACCCTTTGATATTCTCAGGGAAGTAATGAAAGCTTATGGATTGCTGCCATTCCAGAAAGGAGTAAATGCATTCAAAAATAATAACTAATGGCTATTGAGTTCATCACCAGTGCCAGATGGTAAGTAACCATTTGTATGCATCACCAAATTGCCCCTTCCATCTGTAAGAACCTCTGATTTTAGATGTTATCTCCAGTTCACAACTCAAAGAACTAATGTTCTTAGAAATTATGTAACTTGCTCAAAATAATAGCCAAGTAGCAGAAACAAAATTTAAGTCAACATTTTTCTCATTTCAGAGTCCAGCTTTGGGAGTGCTATGTAGTTTTTCCTCTTCAATACGATATGCTTGGTCTTCTGAAGTTTCACAAATTATTTCCCTTTGATTCTCCCAGAAGTCTCAAGAAGTCTTCTGGGCATCTTATGCTTGCTACATTGTGTCATCAACATTATTTTTCCACTGAAACCAGAACTGATAAGGACTCAGAGGCACCTAGGTGTTAAGTGGTAGGTCTGGAAATTTCAGTGGAACCTTCTGATCTCACTAGAGCTAAAGTTCTGCTATTATTATTTTCAAAAATTGAAAAAATCTATAAAATAATAGGGCTTATATTAGAAACTTCTTCCTGGTGAGTTTTTTTAGTCCACAGATGACAAGTTTGCATCAACCACTCCCATGAATTCACAATACAAAAGCCACAGATGGGAGGAAGTAAATAATCCCTGAATATTATACCAGTGTCAGGAGGAATACTTAGAGAAGGCAAAAAATAACTAGTTAGGAAGAGAAACCACTTCAAAGACAGGAAAAAGCTGCTGAGAAGAAAAGACTAAAGCTGTACCTCTCCTCCTTTTCTGTTTTAATTTATTTTTAAAATTATCTTTAAGGAGTTGTACAAAAGAGGTTCCACATAACAAAACAGTTTATGAATACAATGTATGTTGATCAGTGCCACCCCTTCAACATTCTCACCCCCATTCAATCCATCCCTTCTCTTATTTTCTTAATTTTGTGGTATATACAATGAATGTTTTACATTGCAGTCTCCTCTTCTTCCCCCCTTCATTATCATCACCAGTCTCCCTCGCCCCTCTCCCTTGGATGCATCCATTTCCTAGCGGTGATGTTCTTGGGCTTTGATCTAGTCTTTCTAAAAGATTATACTATTTGAGCTTTTCCATAGAGTCTATCATACTTCAGTTAATTCATTTGTAACCACTTGCATATCACCCAGTGTGTTGACACACAGATTTATAGATACATTCTAAGTGCCAAAAATAACTAAAACCATGAAACCTTTCTTACTTCATTTAATATAATTAAGCCCCTCCTTGTTTATAGCTCCAGTTAGCACCTAACTGTATACTTAGGTCCACTGGTTCTTTCTGTGAAGGAAGAAGACCCAGGTGTCAGCTTGTGTCAACAGGAGGCACAGTCCTGTGGAATTTGAGAGACAAACTGAAGTTAGGTGCCCAGTAGCAAGATGAGAATGTGGCCTGGTCCCTGTGGGAATCCTATTTTCTTTCCATCCTCCCAGATACACTCTTTGGTTCAGAAGTTATCAGAGAATGGCAGTGTGGATAAGAGAAATACTGGAGAGAGATACTTGGGTTCCCCAGAACAGAAGATCAGAGGAGAGAAGGGAAATGGAGATGGAAACGAAGGTGTATGGGGCACAGATGACAAAAAGAAAGGCTCATCTCTCTCCTGAGGCAACATGTCCAAATCTCCTATGAACAGGACCAAGCTGGAATTTTTGAGTATGTTGTCTGCTGTTTTTTACTCAAGATTCATATTTTGAGCTAAGAGTAACAAAATTCTAAGAGAAATAACTGAAAGGGGGAAACAATACATTGGAGAAGCATTTGCCCTTTAAAGGCCGAGAAACTAAATTACCTGTCAAGGGTTACAGAAATAATTAACCAGATGTATCAGGAAATCCAAGGAAGCATAAACAAGTATTTTCTGGGATGGAAGGAAGGGCAGAAGAAGCAAGAGGCAGGTGTTTGAAGTAGCTCAAGATTCCACTGCAGATATTAAGTGTGAAAAATTCCACTGCCAAAATAAAGAATGTATTTGATATGCTGAACAGCAGAATGCACAGAGAATAACATAATTCCAAGCTGGAAGACACAGTTGAGGGACTTTCAGGGCAGGCAGCAAGAAAAGACTGAGCGATGGAAATTATCAGGGAACCATCAAGCAATGGCCGCAGAGGGGTAGGCATGATGATAAGCATCTTTTAGGCTCGCAGAGAAAATGAGTAAGATAGAGTGAAGATATTTAAGGAAGTATTTACTTAAAGTTTCCCAGATTCAAACAGGATAGATAAGATCTCAGTACGTGATGCCTCATACATAAAGACCCTGATGGCTTCTGGGATAAACTGACATGCATCAACATATACTTACAGTGGATGTTGAATATACCATATTAGGGTAGAGATCAGAAAAAAAAATAATGAAATAGGATCAAATTAAAGAAATGTTTGTAGAAACATGACAGACAGGAATCTATGGTTAACTTAATTCTGTGCCCCAAAGGTCCCAAATAAATAATGAAGTCAACCGATGGGGCTGACGAATGTCAAAAAACTTCCATCCTGAACAGGGAGCTAAGGTAGCATGGGGCAGCAGGTAAGAGATCATCCAGGCAGGGAGAGGGGATGGAGACTTGTGAGGCTTTGATGGCAAAAGAGTATTTCCAGCATTCTCAGGTATAGATCTTCTATAGAAAACAAGATATTAGATAGATAGATAGATAGATAGATAGATAGATAGATAGATAGATAGATAGATAGATAGATAGATAGATAGATAGATAGATAGATATTGGCGGGGGTGGGGATGAGGGTGGGAAGCAGTCATGGAGCTTGAACTCTGGGCCTGGGTGCTGTCCCTGAGCTCTTGCTCAAGGCAAGTGCTCTACCACTTGAGCCCAAGTGCCACTTCTACTTTTCTGGTGGTTTAATTGGCGATAAGAGTCTCTCAGGCTTTCCTGCGTGGGCTGGCTTTGAACAGCAATTCTAAGATCTAGCCACCTGAGTAGCAAGGATTACAGGCGTGACCCTCTGGCACCCAGCTAGCAAGAATAATTTTATAGTGTTTCCCTACTCCCAGAGCACTGACTCAAAAGGATAAAAATATTTTCAAATCTAGAATTCCTGGGATCAAAGACCAGCTCTGAAAGGGAGACTAGGGTCAGTCCAGAACTTCATAATATGGTTCCATCATCTGTGAAGAGCTGGGAGGTAACAAGATAGGGCTAGAAAGAGGACCAAATAAGTTCTTGTTTGTAAAATAGACTAGTACCTGCAACAATTACAACAGTTGATAAAATGCATAGCATGGTACAAAGTTACAGTCAGATTGCAGGCTAAATTCTGGTGTTGTGGTACACAGTATGGTGTCTCTAGTTGGCATTAATGTAAATGCCAAAATAGCTAGAAGAGAGGATTCTGAATATTCTCACCACAAAGAAATGATAAATGATATGAGCAAGCTAATTATTTTATTTTATCATTACTGATGATACGGTAATAGCAAAACATCACATATGTATGTTCAATTTAGGTTAATTAAAAATAGAACAGAAACCTTGGAAAGCCATGATGACTTCATTTCTTCTCTTAATAAAATCACTGGCAATATTTTATAGTTTTGAAGTAAGCATACAAAATTCTCCTCAAGCTGTAAGTATTTCAGAACAACAAAGTAAAGAAAATATTTCAGAGGCAACACACAAAGAAAAATAATTCTATAAGGGCTTCTAAATCTTTGGGCTAAAGGGAACTCTAAATTTGAAGAAAAATATTATTTATTATTAAATATATTATTAAATAACCTCCTGAATAAGAAAGGCTTACTATATAATATTATTATAAACATTTATTCTATGGTCATCTGGCTCTATTACTCTAGGCTTGAGGCAAGGCTGAATATCATAGCATGTGAAGGAGGAGGTTGTTCACCTCATGGCAGAGAGAGAGAGACAGAGACAGCGAAGGAGGAGGAAGGAAGACAAAGGAGAGGAAAGGATAAGAGAGGAGAGGAGAAGGAAAAAGAAGTGAGGAGAGAAGAGTAGAGGCATAAAGGTAGGTAGGTTTTCTTGACTCCTGAAGTTTTCTCCTCCCAAAGATAGGCTCTCAGTGATCCCGAAGTTTTCTCCTTCCAAAAGAGCACCACTGTGTGAGCACTAGGCCTCTAACAAATGAGCCCTGAGCGACATTTCATATCAAATCACAACACCTATGATAATCTTAAATTATAATATGAACTCCCAAGTTAGTCTCTGAACTGAGTTTATAACTACATTAGAGTATTATCAACCCAACAACCAGAAAAGTCTTTTCCAATAAACAGTAACAGCAACAGTCAGTACTTGCATATTGCTTTCAGACTTAGTACAGAAAACAGCAACAAGTTGTAATACTATAATTTATCCAGCGGATCAAATAATTATAAACGGAACATGGTACAACTGTTCAAGTGTTTTCACTTGGGACTCTCAGGTTAAAATTCAGATGATTTTTGGTATGCTTAAATTAGGTGCTTACTTCACTTGAATACACAAGTGACTGAGGTCATGCAAATCACCCTGCTTAGTGATGAGTTTTAATTTTAGTTTAGTTCTCACATGGTTATATTTTGTCCTCCTCTTGGTCTTCAGGCTATAACTACAGACTCATAGATATTCAGGCTGGCATGTGGTTGCTATGGGTAACTGAAGGTGTTTGTTTCTTAATGCCTCTGGGTGTGACAGTTCTTCTTTTAAATGTTTATTGTCTTCAGATGAAGCTCCTAAGCCTGATCCTTCCCTCTGGCTGCAAGACACATAACATCACATGAACCTTCAAGTGGATTAATTTCCAGGTGATACCAAATAGGGAAATTTATCACCTTTCGGTTAAATTTTCTACAGTTTTATAGATTCTGGCACTGAATGTGTCCTCACACATACATACTTGCCATTTTGCCATTATTCTGTGATCACCTGTCATTTGACTCCCACACTGTAGGGGTTTCTTATGTAACCTTTGCAAATTATGTAACATACAGAAGCTTTTACTAACTATGAAAATCAAAATGGACAATGTATCCTTTTATTGTTCCTTATAATTCTGATGTACAGCTTATACAGAAATATTCTGCTATCACTTTTTTAGGGAAGATGTACAAGGAGGATTTATATTTTTGTTTATGTTTTATATTTTTGTTACCATGAATTATTTTTAAAGAGGGTTTCATTTGAAAAGCTAATCTATACATACAATATAACATGACCAGAGATACCCCCTTTATTACTCTCCCTCTTACCCTCTTTCCCTTTCTCAAACCAATTGCAACAGTTTCATTTGTATTTCTCAAGTTGGATGCAATTTCTCAAGTAATTCAGTTTTGTAGAATTGTCCTGGCATAGTTCTATGAATACTCCAGATAGGAGAAGGTTATAACTTAGTCACAAAACAATACAGTGCCCTGAGAATCATTCTTTGCTTGTGTTCACACTTTACTTGTGTCTGGGAGAGTTCGTCATTCTGCTCCCCTGGGACACAGAGTGTACTTCCACAACCCACACCAGGTCTTCGTGAGCACAATCCTCCAGAAGCTGTGTATTACAAGGAATGTAGAATTTATACATGAACATGAAATTGTCTCATTCATCCTGGCAAAAAGGATCTCTTTCACATTCGTTCTTCATCTCCCTCTCATCCCTTCCTTCTCCCTCTCCTGTTCCCTTTCTCTTTCTCTCTCCCTCTTCCTTCTCTCTGTCTCTTCCAACCCTGTATCTGGTCATGTTCCCATCTCTGGTTCCTTCCAGCCATGTGATTTTGCCAGTTACCTATCCTGGCTTCCTGTTGGTGAGTTCAAGTAAGGACAAAGGCAGACTCGAGAAATGTTTCTGATCAATGGCTTTCATTTTCTCTCTTTTCCTATGCATCTAAAACTTCTCTCATTTTGTAATAATTCTCAAAGATTTACTTTTCTTAGTCCTTGACTATCTAAAACCCTTGGACCACATTGTAAATTTAGATAGAATTAGGTGCCAAAGGAAAAAAATCTGTTTTTTTTTTTTTACCAGACACTCACCTTAGAGCATATGGTTTGGATTGTAAATATCACACAAAGACCCAAATCTTACAGGCTTGTTCTCCACCCTGTGGTACAATTGGGAGGTAGAAGGACTTTTAAGAGATGGGGTTACTGAAAATGAATTAGGTCATTAGGAGTTATGTACATAACCCTAGCTCATTTCTCCCTGACTCTTTGCTTTCCTGCCAGGGTAAAAGCAATTTTGCTCTCTCTGCAGTGACTTCACCACAGGCCCCCAAACAACAAGGCCATCTGAAGTCTCTGAAACCACAATCCAAAATAAACCTTTTCTCATTTTAAGTTGTTTAACTTGGAGTTTTGTCATAGTAACAGAAAACTAACAAGCAATTCAATTCTCTGATATAAAATTTATTCTACTTGAAAGATCAATGAAAGACTATTTTATTTGCTTTATAAAAAAGATCAATTACAGGGCACTGTGCATAAGATTTTCTAAGCTCTCCTCAAATACACACATTCACATATTCAATAGACATCTTTACTGATCTTTCTTGTTGTCTTTCAACAGTTGTGTTCTCCCATCCTTTCTAACTTTTTTCTTTTACAGGTCTCCCAGTAGTATTTCTCTTTTGCACAGACACTAAGTAAAAATTATGTCATTCTTTATTTCTAGTTCTATGTAAGCATGTCCAATACTTACCACTATTGTCAAATAAGAAGATGCCCAGAGCAAGATGTATCCTAGGTGCTAAAAATTTCTACTTTCATTTTTTTTGTCAGTCATGGGGCTTAAACTTTGGGCTTGGATGCTGTCCCTGCGATCTTCAGCTCAAGGCAAGCACTCTACCACTTAAGCCACAGTGCCACTACAGGTTTTCTGGTGGTTAATTGGAGACAAGAGTCTCACGGACTTTCCTGCTCAGGCTGGCTTTAAATTGTGATCCTCAGATCTCAGCCTCCTGAGTAGTTAAGATTAAAGGCATGAGCCACCAGTACCCCGCTTCTCCTTTTATTCTTAAACCACTCAAAAGTAATAATAAAAAATAAAAACCCATAGCACATATTTTGTTTTCAATGAAACAAAAGAAAGTCACAAAGTTATGTTCTAAAGATGCCTAAGTATATTTAGTGCAAAAAGAAGTCAAGAAGAGCTCTCACAATGAATCTAGAACGATGAGACTAGAAAGAATGGTACCAAGAATATACTTGATAAAAGTGAGAACAATAGTCTCAAAGATAAAGTCAGAGCCTTAGTAAAAGTATTGAAGAAATAGTGTCAACTGGATGAGGCAGAAGGCACTTCTAAGTTTGGTTTGGTTCTGAAAAGCAAGAAAGACAGGACTTACTAATTAATCACATACAACCTATTTTCAGTAAGTAATAAAACTTTGGCAATTGAGAAGATGCTTTATGCATAGACATTTCCTATCTATAGGAAACATTTGCAAAGAGCTAGTCCAGGGAAATCACACTCATTCAATGATGAGTGATAAAAAGGAACTATTCGAAAAATATATAAAGATTCCCTAAACAAATAGAAAGAATGCCAAGGGTTCTCAAAAGGAAAAGAAACCTAGTCATAAGAATAATCTCTGATTTGTTGTGTTTCTGTAACCCCTGCTTTCACTGTATTTGATGTTGGTATAATTTGTGGAGGGGAAGGGAAAAAACAAATCGTTTAAATAGGGACACAGGTGGACCCATTGCAACAATGAGATGTGCAACTTTGGGGGGGTAGTAGGAGGTAGGGGTAGGGGAAAGAGATGGGAAGGGCTGGGAAGGGGAAACAAAGGAGGAGGCAACAATGCTTGATAATAAATGTACTGATTATCTTGCCCATGTAATTGTAACCCCTCTGTATGGTATTTTCACAATTAAAAAAAAAGAAAAATCTCTATGGAGTGTATATAATGTAGAAAAAAATTTTTACCATGAATTTACAATAAAAGTAATTAATGGAAGAAGGGTTTTCATGGTAAAACCTTGATGCTTGGATGTGAGAACTCAGGAGGATAATGGTAGGAGCAGGAACAAATGAAATATGAACTGATGATGCCCAATGCATAAGTAGATAAAATAACATTATTATATAAATGAAGCAGTTAAGGGAAAAGTGAACAGACACTGGGAACTGTTTAAAGACATGATGAAGAGAAGTAACATAATCCAACAATTTCTTGAAAGTTGCCTCATTTTTATATGTATATAAACCAAAATAAAGCAAATGATTTAAAATATAAATTATATTTTGAGAAGAAGAAAAGTAATACAAAATGAGGGACTAGAAAAATCATAAGTGATACACCTTAAGAAAACTGACCTAAGCAAAAATAGAAAACTTTAGTAAATAAGAGAAAGTTAACTGGAACATAAAGAAATGTGAGGAAGAGAGAGATGACTAGAGATTTTATAGCAGAGCAATTGTATTTCAATATAAAGCGAAAGACAGTTTTGAACACTCAAGAACTCAGAAAATAATGTTCACAAAAAGCATCTTCTGAAAAAGCTACTACAGGAAAAAATCCAGTCAAGCAATGAATAAGATTTGGGGTACACATTAGCCATATTTGATAGCAAAACTAGACTAGATTAAAGTCTGAATGTTAAGTGGCAGAATCTAATCTTTTGTGTACTCTTTCTGTAAAAATAATAAATATATTTCAGGAGAAAGGATTGGAAGTGAAAAATATATGCATTAATTATCTATAATATTTGGGGTTCCAAAATCTTAACAACCAAGAAAGAATATTGAAGTTATTCATATTCAGAAGTTCAAGGAAACTAAAAGGAATGCTGTGTTATAAAGTAAATTAAGTAGTGGTAGAACAACTCTACTAAGAAAACTAGAGAAATTAGAAGCAATGGGAAACTGACTAGAGCAGGTAAGATTCAGAAAAATGAGAGGTATTGAGGAGTTTGTGCTATAACTTTTAATGCTTTCTCTGAGGGATTATGCTGGCTCTATGAGCGATAAGAGGCAAATAACAAAAAAGAAATGGACAGCTGGCAGGAAGAGAGACTCAGAAGAGCCATGATCAACCTTGCAGATGTAGTGTACAAAATCCAATCTAAGGGTTTAGGTCATGTGCAGAAAAACAAATTCTTTTGCACCTCAGGACTTCACTATTTTAAAAGACATACACTTTAGGAACAGTACTGAACAATATATAGACAGTTCATGACTATATTAAATCTCTGACTACATTAAAATTATCTGTGTCTGCTGTAACCACCTACAGCTGTAAAAATAAACCTTCCCTTGGATACTCCTGATATGATCATTACATGTTGTATACATATACTGAAATATTTCATTGTATCTCTAAATATATATAATTATGAACCAACTAACAGTGAGAAGAATAACAGAGAACAAATTGTCCTTTCAAAGGGGAAAAGAATGCTATTAAGGGTCTCAATCTTTCTTTCTAATGCATCAAATGTAAGGGTATTCAATCAAGAATAAGAGATAAGAGTATGTCAACAATCACCTAGGGAAATCACAGATAATAAACATGATAGAGCTATAAGACAGGCTTTTAAATTTTACTTTGATTAGTATATTCAAGAAAGAGGAAAAGTTCAGCAGAATATTTTAAACTAAAAACATTTTGAATGGAAAAATGAAACAAGTGAAATTAGAAGTGTTTTATTTCAGCAGATTACACACAGCTGTAGAGTGAATTCTTCTGCTGAAAAGTAAATGAGAAAGTTATGTCCCAGACTAAAAATACAGAGAAGGAAAAGTATACAAAATAATTAAGAAAGAAAAAAGAATATATATATATATATATATATGAATGTATATATACATATGCATATACATGTAATCAAAAGTTTATCATATATGTAATTATAGTTGTAGAAGAAAAGTAGAAAGAACTTGATGTTGAAAGAACTTTAATACATCATAGTTTATATTTTTCCCAAACAGAAAACATTAGGTCATAGACTCAAGAAATGTTATATAACCAAGCAGGGTAAATATAATCTATTTCATGGTATTTCACAGTAAAACTCTTGAAAATAGAAAAAGTACAAGTCCTCACAATACCTATAATAAAAGCAAATGTCTCCTTAACAGAAACAATGAAAGCCAGAAGTCTTTCAAAAATGAAAGATAAAAATATATTTGAAAAAAAAAGAATGACAAAATCGCAAACTGGCCTGGAGGGAAGGAAACACAGGGAAGGTTGAAAATAATATGTATAGTTATGAAGGATCGGGAAAAGACTGAATTAAGTGGGTACCAGTGGCTCATGCCTGAATTCTAGTGTCTCAGGAGGCTGAGATTTGAGGATCGAGGTTCAACGCCAGCCCAGGCAGAACACTCCATAGGACTCTGATCTCCAATGAATCAGCACAAAGTCAGAAGTGGAGCTGTGACTCAATGATAGAGTGCTACTAATCTTAAGCAAAAGAAACAAATGGATTCGAATATTCTAAATTTCCTACACTATTGAGAAAGGTAAATTATGAAGTTAAATTGCATTCATAAGTTATGGAGATCTGTTGAATATTCTAAGGCATCTATTACAGAAGTGATAAAAATCAATCATCAGAAGACTCATGTTAAGCAAAGTGGAAAAATAAAAATAATCTCATTCAAGAGAAATAGAGAAGAGAACTGAAATAAAACAACAAATTGATGATAAATATTGTAATGGTATATTTGAGTTCAAGCCTATTAGCATCACTAAAAGTAAAGGAAGTAACTTGTTCACTTGAAAGATCAGTATTGCAAACAGGAAAATAAAAATAAATCATAACTTTACAACTTTAGGCGGGGGGGGGGTAGTTGTGGAGGTGGTAAAGGAAGGAATGGTAGGGGAAAAACAAAGGTGGAGGCAACAATGCTCGATGAAAAATGTACTCATTACCTTACTCAAGTGTCTGTAACCCCTCTGTACATATTTTTACAATAAGAATGTATAAAAAATAAATCAAACTTTTACAAGCAATGCAGTTAAAATATGAAAATAGAAGGCTTTGAAGCTCAGTGTTATTAAACATATACCATGAAAATATTAGTCAAAGGAAAACTAAAGTAACTATATCAATATCAGAAACAACATACTTTAGACAAGCCAGATTTCTACACATAAATGGGAATATTTTAAAATAATAATTTGAGAGTCAATTAAGGAATTACAATGTACCTAAGTTTTTATAATTCAGACAATAGAGCTTCAAAATATATGAAACTAAGATGAAAAAACTATAATAAGAGAAATAAGCAAACCACATAAAAATGTATGTACCTCAAGAAAACAAAATGACACAATCAGTAACTGAAATATTTCAAAGCTATATTTACATGAGATATTATTCTATTTTGAAAACTTACAGACCCAAAATTGCAGAGTTCATATTTCTTAAAGCATACAAGCTACATATGCTTTAAAATTGACTATATACTGGTGCATAACACACATGTCAACAAATTTCAAAGAACCAAAATCATGTGGACACTAGCAATGTATCAGCTATTTAAACAAACACATTGGTGTAGCTGTAGGAAAACAAGTAAGTGTTCCCACAGCCCTGAGTGACAGTTCCTATGATACGAGATGAGAATTACAAGTCATTATCAAGTTAGAAAAGTCACATATGTTCAATATTAGGAGTTTACTCAGTATGTCTTCTCAAGGAAGACAGAGGAAGGTAGCATCATGTCTAAGAACAAAGGACTGTCATCAGCAGATGATACCAGTATGGTCAGAAGACACACCTTCAGATGTGAAAAACAACAACTGACCTTGGTGTGTATTGTTAGGGAAGAAGCCATGAGAAATACTGTTTAGTTTAAAACACAATTGTAGAATAGCGTTGATAGTTCACTATTATTTGTGTAAATCATGAAGAAGTATTATTAATGTTGGCTTTTTAGATTGATAAAAAAAAAAACCCTTAATAAAATGGAGGAAGGAGCTGGGCAATGGTGGTTCACGCCTGTAATCCTAGCTACTCAGGAGGCTAAAATCTGAGGATTGCAGTTCAAAGATTGCTGGGGCAGGAAAGGCCATGAGACTCTTATCTCCAATAAACCACCAGAAAACCGGTAGTGGCACTCTGGCTCAAATTGTAGAGCACTCGCCTGGAGCTGAAGAGGTAAGGGATAGCATCCAAGCCCAGAGTTCAAGCCCCATGACCAATAAAAAAGAAAAAAAAATGGAGGAAGAAAACAAAATAGGTAGGAATCAGGGCTAGGAAGCAGATACCCTCTTGGTTCCTTTTCATCATTTTTGATACTTGGAAGTATGCCTATGTAAAACAGAACTAAGTTTACAGGGCATTACCCAGAAGATAGGAAGCTATTACTAGCTAGAGGGTGATAAATGGTTGTAGTCAGTAAATAAAATGTTCTTTCATTGTCAGCATACATTCCCCCAATGAAACTGCCTAGAACCAGGCATTGACAACTCACTGTTGTCATTATAGCTATTCAGAAGGCTGAGATCCAGAGGATCACTGTTCAAAGCCAGGCCAAGCAGAAAAGACCTGGAGATTCCATCTCCAAGCTAACTAGAGCACTACCAAGCTGAGCAAGCCCAAGGACTCAGTTCAAATCTTATAGTTGCAAAAAAAATTAAAGATTGCCCTAAAATGATAGTAAATGATTGGTTTCCTCTTACAACATATTAGTTAACTGTACAAATGATAATGGATGGCAACAAATATACACAAAGGAGAGTGCAGAGTACAGAATAACTTGTCAGCTGTGAAATGCTGATAATTGGCACAAACGTCCAAACACTTGAAAGAATATTTCTAAGATACATGAGGGTAGATGTATGAGACTTTAGAAGAGCATTAGAAGCTAGATTGAAGGAACCTTAACCATAAAAATTGGAGAAAACTCTATTGAAAAGTGGAAGTATAAACATGAGGTATGACATATTTACAGAAAAAAATCACATATCTCAGCCCCTTTGAATTTTTATTAGTTTTATATAGATGCAGTATTTCCATCTTCTGATAAATACCTTAGGATATTATAGACTAGCTACATAGGTAACAAAGTATTTTGAATAAATCACTTATTAATTTTTATAGGCACAACTATAAGTAACCCTCCCCTATGGAAACACTGTGTGACTAAAAAAGATGCAAGCATCTCTCCTAAAGAGAAGGCTAGGACCTATGGGTATGCTTGTGGAATGGACAGTAGCAATAGTTTCCATTTTCAGACACTTCAATTCCTGGTGTTAAATGATGGTTGAACTAATTTGAAAGCATTTAAGTATGTAGAAGGCCATAACACAGAGCATTTGCCTTTTCCTTTGTATTACTGTGGGAAATGCTTTGAAATGTCTTCTTTTACATAGAAAGTGAAGATAGGAACATCATCAATACAGTTTCATAGGCTTCTCTGTACTTCAACTTAACCATCTGCTAACAATGCGATAATACTGAAAATCATCAGAAATGGCTCCATCAAGAATAAATGATGGAAAAAGTTGCTTGAGGAGAGAATTTTATTATGGAGAACAGGCCAGGTACTCAGGACAAGAATGCTTTTATGCCAACGGAAAAGTAGTAGCAAAAGACAAGGTAATTTCTAGGTGGCAGTGGCTCACTCACATCTATAATCCTAGGTACTTAGGAGGCTGAGATCTGAGGATTGAGGTCCAAAGCCAGACTGGGCAGGAAAGTTCCTGAGACTCTTATCTTCAATTAACCACTAAAAAAACCAAAGAGGAGCTGTAGTATAAGGACTAGAGTGCCAGCATTAAGGAAAAAATAAAATCTCAGAGACAATGTCGTGGCCCTGAATTCAAGTCCCAGGTCTCACACACACACACACACACACACACACACACACACACACACACACACACACACACACACACACACACACACACACACAGAGGACACTGGAAAGGGATTGGTTCTCCTGTACCAATGATCCAATCTATGTTCTTCTGCCTTGAGCCAGCCATGGCTGGGGTGTGCAGTCCATTTGCACTCAGAAAAGCAGGAAAAACACAAGTAAGACAACTAGAAATATTTCAATAAGCTTAGTCCCAGGAAAAAGTCATGCACTCTATAAATACTTCATATATGTGTAAAGTTTCTTGAGATCACACAATATTTGGAAGGTTTTTTTGGCCTTTTATATGCTAAGTTCTATCTTGAAGGGTATCAAAGCCTCAACCACATTTTCTAAATGCCATACTCTGACCATGCTCACAAGTGTGTGTGTGTGTGCGCGCGCGCATCTGTGCTTATGTGCACACCCTTTCTTTTTTTTAATTTTATTTTATTTTATTTGAGAACATACTGTACAGAGGGGTTACAATTACATGGGCAGGATAATGCATATATTTCTTACCAAGCATTGCAGCCTCCTCCTTGCACACCCTTTCTGTAGGACCACTTCAAAATATTTCAAGCCCTTTGTTCTTCTTTCACTATATTCCTCACTAATCTCCAAATTGACATACTGTGTTTAAAGAAGTGTGCAGAAACATGGAACAAAAAAGGTAATGACAACTAATTTTGATAAAACAGAGAGCAGTTCTGCCAGGAATATAAAGTATATCACTGATAAATTTCAAAGTCCTCAGACCTGCCAAATCACCAAATCCCACTCTGAGCAGTTCACAGCTTCCCTACAGCCATGCTTTCCCTAAAGTTCAATGCTCAAAATGGCATGTCCTGTTGTCCCCATCCTCCTAGAGGTCCTCCTTGGCCATAAGAGAAATAAGCAGAGATGACCTTCCTTGGAGATTATCCAGAGGGACTACTTATGTGTGTCTCAGGGAAAAGGGATGGGAGGCAAGCAGAGACAATGAATGTAGGTGAATAGTGCTAATTCATATCCATTCTTAGAAAAGATTCAGCATTTCAGTGTCATAAGTTGTATCTTTTCTCCTTAGAGAGGCATTGTTGTGAATCCTGTTAGAAAACAGATTGATTTTTTTTGGGGGGGGGGGTCAGGTCGTGGGCCTGAACTCTGGGTCTGGGCACTGTCCCTCAGCTCTTCAGCTCAAGGCTAGCGCTCTACTACTTGAGCCACAGAGCCACTTCCGGCTTTTTTCTTTTTGCTTATGTGGTGCTGAGGAATCGAACCCAGGGCCTCAGGCATGCAAGGCAAGCACTCTACCACTGAGCCACCTTCCTAGCCCAAAACAGATTGATTTATCATTAGTTTTTATTATGGATATATTTATTCATATTTCTATGTGTTCGATAATGATTATGATGTTTGTACTAAGATACTAACCATCCGATATTATTAAAGATATTTTACATATCTAACTCCATCTGGGCCTTTGTCACCCATGAGTTAGGGACTACCTTTACCATGCTTTACAGATGGGATAAATGAACTTACTTGATGAATGGCACAAAACATGGGAGCTCAAAAGTCAAGTTCCAAATTCAGGTAATGAGAACTCAGAGTCCAACAAATAACCACACAGAAAATATCTCTCAGCTGTCTATTATGGAACCTTCAGTTTACAGAGCTGTGAAGAGCCAAACACCCACCTTAGACAAATCATGGCCAGGAGCAAATGCTTCAGTAGCCAGAACCTAATATTCCTTCCAAGATGTTCCAGTTGGCAAGGGCCCATGCCAGGAGAAAAAAATCATAGCTCCCCCAGAACCTAGCTTCAAGATAGACATCAAAGACTGTGGTTAGTTTCTAGGTACTGTGAATTATGAAAATTTGACTCTGAAGCAATTCCTGACAAGCATCTGAAACAAGGTCTTGGGATCCACAGCCTTTGAAAGGGTTCTTGCAGTGGTACCAAGGCACACTGAAATATAGGCCCTGTCACAGTTCCCTAGCAAGGATGCCGCCAGTTTCTTCTGGTATTTCCATCTGCCTGGACTTTCATGCATAGAAATGGATCAGAGGTCTGTCCACCTGTGATAGTGGGTCAAAAGTTTATCCTAGTGAAAACAGGCCAACTTCTTTTCTTCTGTTCTTGATAATGACTCCATAGGCACGCAGCTAGGTAAAGCAGAAGTGCTTTCTAGAACTAAACACATTCAATCCTGTCACATAGAATTCTTTTTTCATGGAGACACTGGCCTAAATATATCCCCATACTCCTAGAAAAAACTTTTCATGTGCGTTTATCCTTCATAATCAAAGAAATCTTGCTTTATCCTTCAAATGAGCTGCTTTTCTTGGCCATTACTTTCTGAGCTTGAATATGTGGTGGCAAAACCAAGCAGCGGACAGTCCAGGCAGCTGACGGAGCTAATGTCCTCTGAGTTACTGCTCACAGCAAATGGCCACAGAGCTATCCTTGCCAGACCACAGCAAGGCTGAATTCTGTGTTGTGGCCTTCAACTGACAAAAACAGTCAAAAAATTGTCATTTTGAAGGACTCCTGAGACAAAGAGCTTAAATCTCCCCCCAATAATACATCCAACAACTTAGCCAAACAACATATGTATCACTTATTGAAATCCTTTGAAATGTAGACTTAACTATTTCTTGATTTCTCTCTCCTCTCTCTCCTGCTTTTCCACTGACCCTCAGCTTTGAAGAAGAGTCTCCCACTGCTGAAGGATGGAGAAGGGAGAGACAGGACTGACTGCAGATCCTGGAGGAACAGTGGACCTTTTATCACATGGGAAAATTGCTCTTTGTAAGTGTAAACAAAGATCAAACGAAGGTATATGATAAGTATTTTATTGTATCTGATAAAATCAACTAAATACTGTAAGTTCTAAGTATAAACTCAAAATTGAAGGATCTTAAAGTTGCATTTTTAAGATAGAAACTCCCTCTTGTAGTGCTGAAACAGAAACTTTTTTACAACGTAGAAAGAGGACAGGAACACCTCTTCCTTATAGACTTAAACTTCCTGAATGTTGATATCCATGGGGAACATTTTCTCCAAGCGAAATTTCTCATCTCACTGTGCTTTCATCAAGATACCCATTAACTGCCTGTGACCATATATTTTACACAGAACTAAGTCATCCCAGCTGGAAACTTGGGGGCAGCAGAGATAAACAGAACTTCTGGATTCTTCTGAACCTCCCTCCTGCAATAGTAGACACAATTCAAGATAGAGTTATGTTTTTTAAATTCTTCTTAATTTTTTAAAAACTTACTTATTTTATTTCATTTTATTTTCTAGTGCTGGGCCTTAAATTGTGGGCCTATGCACTATCTCTAAGCTCCTCAAGGCTTTTTCACATTGAAAGCCTTGTGTGACTTCTCCCTAGACCCTTCTCTATCTGTCAACTTCAGTTGCACAGTTCCTGGGATGAATCTCTGCCTTCCTCCTGCTGTGTCTACACCATTCCCAAGGACGTGCCTCTAATAGTCCTCCACAATTTTTCTGACTTACAGTTGCCCATGTAGCAAGTCACTGAGATGATTCAAGTTCATCTACATTAAGAGTCCTCTCCTAGACCCATGGTAACATATCTGCACCCTTTCATCACACAATCTTTTCCTCTTGTACTACTTTCCAAATAATTGCGGAAGCTTCTTTCCCTCAAACTTTTCAATCAAGAGACACATTTCATGGCCTGTATCTCCTAAACTCTTGTAACTCTTGGGTGTTTCCCCCCACCTTTCTTCCTAACCCTGGGAAGTAGCCAGGTCATATTGGAAGCTCAAAACATGATCCCAGAACCAAAGGTCTTGTTAACTCTCTCATAGAAAATGACCTATGTAATTTTGTGGTCTTCTTTCCTATACTCCAAATGGATGAGACATCAAAGTTCCTCAGAATATTGTTTATGGTGTGAGGACTACATGGTGGAGAGGTTTATCTCTTATCATTACAATATGTACTCTTTCAATATCCTTTGTTCTCAATATTTCTGAAAGTCACATAGTCGATGTCGTGGTGCATGCCTGCAACCCTAGCATGCAGGAGGCTGGTGTATGTACAAGTAGAGGATGAAGTCTTAATACCACATGCCAGTCTCACACAGCCCTTTATTCATTGAACTTAGTAAGTAGCCGAGTCCAAGGCTGTAATACAGGTGTGGCTTAGGAAAAGAACCACCAAGAATTCTGATGGGCTTTCTGCAGTCATTTTGTACATCATTGATTGTAGAATGGTTTTTAGCCAACTTCCTCAGAATTTCTTAACCAACAGCTAGTTCTAATTATACTGGAGTAACAGCTTGTAGTATACTGAAACTTTAATTATTATGACTATCGTAGTTATATCTAACAAGAGTATCAAATAAAACTACCTCTTTAAAGGATGACTCATTATGAGAGAAATTTCCAGCATGCAGCACAGAATCCTAAACAAACAGATATTCTGTTGTTGAATTTTTTTCTAGATTCGAGCCATGGTAGCACCAAGGTTGCTTCAGAAATCCTTCTGAATTAGTTAGGCATTTCCTACTTTTTTCCAAATCTTACCTCTAACACAGATTGTATTGCATCCTTCTGTTCACTAAGCTTTGTCCTCCACTCTCTAAGTAGTCTTATCAAATCAATAATGAGTTATCAGCAGTCTAGACATTTAGTTTTTCTCTTGTCTCCTCCCAAATAACTCTGTCATAAACTATAATACATGGGGAAAAGAGAGAACAGCTCCCAAAAGTTGGAATGAGCTCTGTCTACTGACAAAATTGTCCAGAATCTCAAATAAATGTAATGTTCACAGAACCTATCCATGACAGACAAAACCATTCTTTAGGGGCTGAGACACATAGCTCAGATGGAGAGCCACTTCCTAGCATGCACAAGGTCTGGGTTTGGTTCCAATCACAATCTCTGAAAAAAACAAAACAAAACACACCATTCTTCAAAAAATGCAATCAGCCTCAGAAGTTGTTGGAAAGAGTTGCTGTTTCTGATATAAGCCATAAGAGACATAGCAGTGGTTTAAATGCACCCAGAAAAATTTCATATGTAGCTCTGTGTAGCTCAAGTGGTAGAGCACTGGTCTTGAGTGGAGAAAGCTACTCAGTAGTATTGGTACTTTCTAGAATGGTGACCTCACCAATTAGAGAAGATCAAGACTTCACAAGATGGATGGACCTGGAATTATTTCTAAGATAAACAACCACATCAAATAGAAAAATAAATTTTGTGGCGATAAAAGGAGTGGCTGCTTTCACCAAAATTCCAGGATTGTATCTACTATAACTCTAGCTTCTTCAAATTTCTTCTACAGTTGAAATAAAACATCTGACTCCTAACAAAATCCAATTCAGAAACAAGTCTGAATGTTAATATTGCTTTTTAATGTTTTTTAAATTATAAAAATTATTAAGCCCAAAGAAAGATTCCACTGTTTTGAGAAGAATTGACTTTACATGCTTATATTAGTTGTGTCCTTCTGAAAGTGTGATTTTTGTTCTCAACAAAATTTGAAAGGATGTTACCTTTCTGACATTAGACTAAGAAGCTGGAAAGAGGAGAGAATGAAATCAGCAATAACTCCTCTGTATTAGTCTTTTTCCCATCACTATTACAAAATACCTGAGATAATCAAAAATACCTGAGATAATGTTATTTTGCCTCACTCTTTGAGGTTCTATTTCATGATTGGTTTGCTCTATTGCTTTTGGATCCTTGGGAAGGATACATGGTGAGAACGGCAAAGCAAAATTTCCCCATTCATAGCCAGAAAGAGAATAAGAGGAAGATAGAGGGACAAGGGTGCCACAACCCTCTCCAATGACACACTGCTGATGACCTAAGGACCTCCCACTAGGTTTTCCATCAAAGGTTCTATCACCTCCTGCCCAACAACATGACTCTAGGGACCAAGCCATTAGCTTATAGACTTTAGGGGGAGAATATGCAACATTGAAAATGTAGCATTTGCTACATTTAAAATGCCATTGAGTGCTGCATTTGCACTCAATGTGTTTGGCTGCTTTCCAGCCCCATGTCCCATTTTCCCGGTTATAGTCCACCCTACTCTAGTTTCCACAGGTGGTTCTTGATTGGGTCCTAACCAATATTGTATCCTATGAAGATAAGGAGCAAAGAGATAAACTAGGACACTGGTAGCTTCTACAGGCACATGTTCTCTCACACACACACACACACACACACACACACACACACACACACATACAGACTTTGCACTAAAATCTTGACTATGACCATTAAATTAGACACAATTAAAAACTGTTTTTGCTGATATATTGAATGTTTTCCCAAGTAAGTAGGTGTTTGCTAGTCTAATCGGAAAGAAAAAAGTAACAAAAATTGGCAACAGCTAAATTAAATGGGTCTATTTAGACACATGAAAAACTACAAGATGACAAGAAAGCAAATTAGATTTAACTACCCGGGTTCCAGAATTGAGATCAGTGCTAAGCAGAAGGTAAAGGTAAGTGAGGTGGAAAGAGACCTCTGTTCACTAACAAGGAAAAGTATGACATACACTAGTACTGAGAACCTGGAATATTCTGTCATGAAAACATCGAACTATAACACACACACACACACACACACACACACACACACACACACACACACACACACACACACACACACACACACAACTCTTCTGCAGAGGAGACTAAACTCAGCATTCTCACAGAATCTTTTGTGACTAGCCAAGTAGCCCCAGAGAACTTGCAACGGAACTTCTCACCTAGAAGCCACCCCAGCAGCCCTTAGATTTGTGTATCTTATTAATAATATTCGCAGTGCCTTCAGGTTACATGAGTGAAATTATAAGAAGCAACTTAAAAAAACATTTTTGCTGGGCCTCTCAATTAACCAGAGCTGGGTTGGCCTACCTACTTCCATTTTGCATAGGTGATCAGATCTAAGCCTAGGATTCACTATTAAGCATCTTGTGACAAAAGAAAAACTGTCCCTCAGATGGCAATGGCACTTTCTTAAAGAGAACAACTGAGAGAGCTACAGATTACCTGCCAGGCCACCTGAGATAAAGACTGAGCTGATAGTCAGCTAGGCCATATGTGTGACTTGGGACTTTTTTATTTTATTTTATTTTAGGTTGTTGATAGATTTTTTTTTTCTTCCTCACTGTACTTTGAAATGAAAAAAGCCATCACTTTTTTATGCTGTCACGATTTGAGATTGGGACTCTTGTAATTATGCATCCTTTCTTACTCTGTGCCCCAAATTCTCACTATCTAACCTGAAGCCAATACCCCTGAAGATGACTGAGGATGTACTCAAGAGTTGTCTTCCCATGCCTGCTATGTAATAAATCTCCTTTCTCTGCTCTTCACCATGTATTTTTATTGGGCATCTGGGGGAAAATGGCCAGATCTAAAAAAGGATTCCTGGAGTTTAGGCTAGAAGTATAAAAAAGCTGACTGCAACATAAGAGTCAGAAAAGGAAAGTATTTTTTCTTTTGTTTATACTAAACCAATTCTCAATCCTCTGTATATTCCTGATATTATAAATGCACAAAACATGGACTCACTTGATCTTTAAAATGTCTTAAGCTTTTTTTATTCATTCCCCCCTTGTCTTTCTTTTCTTTGTCTTAGTTGTTTTCTCTGTCATCTTCTAAATACTTATCTGGGCCAATCACTTGTACAATCTGCATCACCTAAATAAATAAAACTTATTTTTTGCTAAAAAAAAATTAGAAAAATATAGAATAAACATTTAAAGGTATAGTTCTAGCCCAGTTTTAAAAATACTATAACTAGATAAAAATCTTTCATGATTTTATAGAATCATCTCAACTTTTGCTTTCTATGTGACTTACTCTTGTTTCTATCTCTTTCAAACAAAAAATAATCTTTTGACTCTATAAATATGACCAATGTTCATGACTGTAGATTTAACAAGTAGCCTATTTTTCTGCAATCAAAGCTTTTTAATTTTTTATGCATTTTTATTGATATTATAAGGGGGATATAAAGAAGGTTACAATTACATGAGTCAGATAAAGAGTACATTTCTTTTTTTCAGTAATTCAATAATTTATTCCTCTAAAAAAGTATAAAAGTGTATAGCTCTCACTTACAAGGTATGTATGAATTGAAACCAGATAGACCAGGGGGAAATGACATATGGTGAGCCAAAAGCAAATATAGGAGGTATTCCTTCACATCTTTCCCTTAAGATTAAGGAACAATGTCATTTTAGGGTAAATGAAGCAGGATAGATAAGTTGAGGAAACTGAGGCTTGGTGAAATATGTTATTTAGAAACGTGGAAATGCTATCTTTGTTTCAAAGGGAGACAACAGAGTGCTTTCATTCCCGAGGGATGCGTTTATGTATGCCTTCCTGAGAAAAATGTTTCCCCAAACTTCAGCTACATCTTGTCCCAGAAGGCAGAAAGCAGGATGCCTCCTTGTCTGTTTTATGCAGGGGGGGGGGGGGGAGAGGGAGGGTTCTATACTTACCTGAAAACTCAGAAAATAATGCCAAGTGTGGTTAGAGCAAAGACAAAGAACCCAGCTTTGCATAACTTTGAAGCCAGAGCCCCTGTCTTTACCATATAAATACCCCAACAGCTCAAGGAGCTGTGTGTCTCTCCCTATGAGAGCACCCACACTCTCCTCGAGTGTGCATCTGCCCTTCTGTGTATGTGTGTCTGCTTTTTGTCTGTTTGCGTCCCTGCTTGTTTAATTAATAAAGGTCTGCCAAGTTTTCTTACCATCATGACTTGTCCAGAAATACTTACTTTGCAACCCAAGTCAAGGGGCCTAAGTGAAGAGTTCCTACATTTAAAGGAAGCTTCACTAAACTTCACCTCTGTGACAGAATGACATTTAAAATGGAGGCCTTTATGTCTGGTTTCTTTTATCAAAGTCTTAGTATACTGTCCTGTGCTGTATAGACGTTATATAAATGAATTTCACAGGATGTGGGGGGGGGGAGGTTTGGTGTTGTTCTTTCAAATTGTTTGCTATATATAAAAGAAGCTCACTGCAAAATTCTGGAAGGAAAAAGGAAACAAAAGAAATTCAGAACTTCCCAGATATGTATAGCTTTTATATTTTGAAAAGGTTCTGAGACATACATACAAGCATGCTGGACAATGCTTCCCTTACCTTCCACTTCCTCATATTAGTTCAAACCATGGGGTTTCTTTTTTCCCTCCAGAATTTATTATAACATTTTTTTAATGGGTTGTTTTTAATACAGGGGCTTTTCTTCTCTAGAAATGAAATTCTAAGCAAAAAAAAGAAACCCACAACAAAACAGAAAACTCTACAAAAAATGTTTAAAGGTAGCAAAGGATAATTTACATCTGGTATCTTATTTAAGTTTTGAAAAGTTGGTGACATGGTTATGTATTTTTGTGCAAAAATAAATGAATGGCAATAGATTTTTTAAAAATTGTATTATGTACTTCTGTGTTAAAAATGTCTGTATAATATTTCCCTTAAATATGCATTATTTTACTTTTGAGTTTTTTACTGAATTAATTTGAAATGTTCAAGCCCTGGATTTGTACAGAGTGAGAAGTTATTTTAGTGTTTGGGGTTTTTTTAATGTTCAATTCTGGAGAAATCAGATATTCTGCAGAAATCAGAACTCTTACCAAGAGTACAATTCTTTTTAAACATTGTCACCTCTTTCCTCCCTTTCTCTGTCTTTCCCTCCTGTCCCTACCCACAAGTGTTTACTTCATTTTCAACATAGTGTCTAATGAGTACCATTGCTGTATTTGGTTCACCTTTTATTTCACCATTTCTGTGTCCCCTCTTTACTCTCCCAAAGACAAATAAATAAGACAAAAGAAAAAGAAAACAAAAATAGCAGCAAATAAAAATACCTCTCCTAAATAACTGTAAAGACACAGTGCAACCTGTGAATAAAGGTTGTTCTGTTGTTAAGTGTTTTGTGTTCTTTGCCACATTGTCAGAGATAACAAGCTTAAAAAGCTAGTTTAGCACCCACTGAGTTCAAGGCAAAGTAATCTATATATGGAAAATATGATTTCTATTATAGTTTAGTATGCATATATGTATATATAGAGAGAATATATTCCATTATAGTATTCTTCAACATTCAAGAGAATAGAATATGCCAAAAGATTTTCTTAAGTTATTCAACAAGTTTCAGTTACTTGGTACTGAAAAATATTGACCAAATTGGGACTAGAAAACTCATTCAACAGATAACTCACTTCCCCACTACTCATCACTATGAATTTCCAGTATTTTAACCAAATATTTTTACTGTGACCTGTCATCCTTAGTCTTTAACATGATATCTTACAAATAAAGGCACAAGGAGTGCAATAAGTCACAGCTTAGAATTAATTATTCTGCAATTCATAAACTGTGGAGTTTTTTCTTTAATTTATTATTTTAAAATTGTATTTTTTAAAAGTTGAATATTATAGGTCACTTCATATATTTCTTCTTTATGTATACTTTGTGAAACAAAGGGTTTATTTTATGCCTACTTGTTCTTACAAAAGAATAAAAAACATTTTAGAATACATGTGGATCACAGAGGACTCAATAAAATTTAATTTTCTTCTGGTTCTTTCAATGTATAGAGACAAAAAATATTGAATTATAATCATAGTAATCTTACCATTCTGCAAAGTAGTGAATAGAAATGTTTCTGTATCTAAACAATAACATAGGAAAGTGCAGATATGGCAGGATCAAATGCATCCTTTAAAGATTTAAAATCTGCATTGCATAGACTGGTGCCTTGCTCTTTAGCAGAAGCAGGGATTAAGCTGAGCTTCTGTTGCCATGTGAGGTGTTAGCTCTGCCCACCAAATGGGGTGCACTGCCTGAGACAGCATAAATCAGTCTGTTCTCTCTTCAGCATTAGTTATCCAGAAGTCTATTCCCTAAAGCTCATTAGAGAACACAATATTATAAATCCCAGTTAACAAAAGAGGAGGCAACAATGCTGGATAAGAAATGTACTCATTACCTTGCTTATGTAACTGTAACCCCTCTGTACAGTATTTTCGCAATAAAACCTTTTAAAAAAAAAAAAAAGCAATGTAAAGGAAAAAAATCCCAATTAATAAACTAAATTGTCAGTCACTTCTCAAATTCCAAGATTCCCAGAGCCAGAGCCAAAGCCAGCTTGGGAAAGGGTCAAAGGTCTGAATTTCTTTCACCTCACACCTATGGCCCCTCCTGTTGTTTCTACCAGGCCCCCTGTTCCTGTCCTTGCCTCTAGCTTGCAAGTATAGGTCCTCCATCCCCTTCTTCAGCTAAATTTGCTTTGCTCAAATCTCTAAGGCTTAGCTTTCTGCTGTGGTTGCTTTGTGGAGTTATGTCCCTTTTAAGTAGAAACGATTTGACTCCTGCAGAACCTCTCTGTAAATGATGCATTAAAACTGACCACTCTATTATTTTTCATTCAAAGCTCAGAACACTTTTCCCAACCAAAACCTAGAGAAATTCTTACTAACAGAAAACAACCACAGAATTTTGGTAGTTGAGGCTGGATGGAATATGTGCCCACTACTCAGCCTCTTCATCCTTACTCCAGGTGGCACCTGGAAGAGTGTGGAGCACTGGCAAACTGAGTCAGGCTATTTGGATGCAAGTTTCTGATTCTAGCCCACAAGAGAAATGTTATATCGCAAATGTTATATCAGCAAAGCATTCAAGGTTTCTCCAGCAACACCACGACTTCTTCCTATTTTTCCTCTGGAAGAGCTTGTCATGAATCTGACCTGACATATTTTTGCCATTCACCTATTACTATACTTTTAAAAGTTTTTTAAAAAATGTATCATTCCTTACCCATGAAATTGCATTGTTGTCATGAAATAAACAAAAAAAAGAGACTTCCTTTCTCTAAACAACAAATCTTATTTTATTTCTCCTTTAAAATTAATGTCTGATGGAAGTATATATGCCACATCTTTTTTTCTTAATATATATATGTATATTATTGTAAAGATACTGTACAGAGGGGTTACAGTTAGATGAGCAAGGTAATGAGTCCATTTTCTATCAAGCATTGTTGTACCCTTCTTTATTTTTCCCCTACCATCCCTTTCCTCCCCAAAAGTTGTAAAGTAGGTTTTCGACATACTGTTTTGTACATATCATTGTTACAATGGGTCAACCTGTATCCTTATTTCTGCATTTTTAATTTCCCTTCCTCTCCCCAAATTAGAAAAAAAATATATATACAAGATGCAGGACACCAGAATCAAATACAATGACAACAGAGGTTGTACCATGGGGGAAGAACATACAAAGAAACAAAAAAAAATCACATAGCACATTATAAGTGCATTAAAAATAACAGAAACAAAGATAAAATCTCTTGTGGTCCTATCTTGGGGTTCATTTCACTTAGCATCAGGTAATATGGTCATATTTACATAGCTTTTCACCTCTTCTGTTTGTTCTAGATATATGCTAGTTATTGTGAATAAGGGAAACCATGAGAACTATGTTTCTTTGAGTCTGGCTTACTTTACTTAATATAATTTTGTTCAAGTCTTTCCATTTCTTAACAAATGGGGTTGTGTCATTTTTTCTGATGGAGGCATAGAATTCCATTGTATATATACCACATTTTCTTGATCTATTCATCTACTGAGGGGCTTCTGGGTTGGTTCCATATCTTAGCTATGTTAAATAATATTGTAGTGAACATAGTTGTTCTGGTAGCTTTGGTATGGCCTTGTTTGTGGTCATTTGGGTAAATGCCCAGGAGTGGGATTGCTGGGTCATAGAGGAGTTCTATGTTTAGTCTTTTGAGGAACTTCCATAATGCTTTCAAGAGTGGTTGAACAAGTTTGCCTCCCCACCAATAGTGTAGTAGCATTCCCTTTTGGCCACATCCCCACTAGCATCAGTTATTATTTTTTTCTTGATAATGACCATTCTAACTGGGATAAAGTAGAATCTCAACATTGTTCTGATTTGCATTTCTTTATGGCCAGAGATGTTGAACATTTCTTCATGTGTCTATAAGCCATTCCTATTTCCTCTTTAAAGAAGTCTCTCTTTAAGTTTTTAGCCCACTTATTAATGGAGTGGTTGTTTCCTTGAACATTTGTTTGGGGAGATTAAGCCCAATTTGTGGGATTTCTATTGAATCTTGCTAGTTATGTGCTTACCATTGCCCCATTTGTAAGGAAATGGAAAGACCTGGAAAAAATTATATTAAGCAAAGCAAGCCAGGCCCAAAGAAAAATAGATTTCATGGTTTCCCTCTTTTGTAATAACTAGAATATGTCTATGATATTCTTAGTAGGGGATCACAATAGCAGAATCGCTAAGTTCATAGAGCTACATATAATGAAGCATATCAAAATGAACTCCAGGAATTGGAAGCCAGGTTCTTATTATATCCTGTATGCAGCTATTTCTATTTTTTTCCTGTTTTAGTTTTCAGAACCCTTAGTCTTGTACATAACCTTATATGATCCGTGGAAGGGAAAATGAATCACAGAAATAGTAGGACAAAGGATAAACTAATACAATAATAATACTCATTAGATACTATGTTAGAAATTTACTTTACAACTTGTGGGGAAGGGCAGTTGGGAGTGATAAGTGGGAGAAAATGAGGAAGGAGGTAACAGTGTTTATGTTCATTACCTTACTTATGTAACTATAATCCCTTTGTTCATCACCTTTACAATAAAGAAATAAATACATAAAATTAATGTTTGCATTTTTCTTTGATTCTATCAATAATTACAATAGAATTATGCTTAAGAAAATGGAGTTAGCTGGGTACTGGTAGCTCATACCTGCAATAATAGCTAATTAGAGAGCTGAGAGCTGAGGATCAAGGTTAAGAACCAGCCTAGGCAGACAAATCTGAAGACTCTTATCTCCAATTTATCAGTGAAAACCTGGAAATGGAATTGTGGCTCAATTGGTAGAGTTCAAGCCTTGAGCAGAAAAATCTATGTGACAGTAACAGGTCCTGAGTTCAAGTCTCAGTACTAACACAAATGAAAAAAAAAAGAATTGTCTCCTTTCTAGCATTTCTTTCGTAATCATAGTGCCTAGCACACATATTTTTAAAGCTCCTTTAAAATTCATTGTATATTTTAAAAATTGAATACTAAAATAATTAATTTCCTTCTTTTTTTCTTTTATTTTCCTCTTCTCTTCCACTTTGGTTAGTTAAGCCTCTATCTAACTCACATGAATTTTAATGTGCTACAAAAGTGCATGGGCTCAATATTAAAATGAAGTAACACCAGGCACTTTCAATGTGGCACCAGATCTTTACTTCTCACCGTTTTTTTTAAAGTGCATCATTTATTTCATAATCTATTATTATACATTTACAATTCTTCTGATCTTGCTTTTTAAAGGAAAATTCCTTAACCATGCTGACAAGTTATCTTCATTAGGAAACCTGACTCTATCACCTGCAAGTAATTTCTGAGAAATATGCCCTGTCTCAGTGTTCAGGTCTTTCCTGTGAAACAATGATTTCATTATAAAACATATCTTAGGCTTTTCAATCCCAATTTTTATACATTTGTTTTCCATAGATAACAATGTATCTTATTTGTTAGTACAAATAAATGAAAGTGGTAAAATGCACATGAGGATTAAAGACATTAAATTTTTTCATTAACTAAAAAATAAACTGGTAATAGTTTGACACAATTTTTACCTTGGTATTCTGATATATTAAAAAAAGAAAACAAGGAAAAGGAAAAATTAAGGATAGACAGATAAAGAGAAAGGAAAGGAGGGAAAAAAGCAACAAAGATATAAAGAATGACCAAGGAAAATATTATTTACTAGAAAAAATATATACATATTTATATAATAACTTATTTAACAAATATTCAGGACCTCTTCTGTGCATCCTAAAAGTTATTAAAAACTCCTTCTTAAAAATGTTAGATGTAGGCTGAGAATGTGGTTTAGTGGTAGAGTGCTAGCCTAGTATGCATGAAGCCCTGGGTTTGATTCTTCAGTACCACATAAACAGAAAAAGCCAGAAGTGGCCCTGTGGCTCAAGTGGTAGAATATTAACCTTGAGCAAAAGAAGCTCAGGGACAGTGCCCAGGCCCAGAGTTTGAGTCCCACGACTGGCAAAAAAAAAAGTCATATGTAAAAATGACTATTGTCCCTATTTCATGGAAAAGTAAGCTGGGGCACACAATTCGTTGTCATACCATGGGCAAAGAAAGATATACTAATTTATAATCAAGAAACATTGTAACAAAATAAACTTTGTGAATTTAAACAAGTATTATGTTTTATTACGATCCGACATTAGAAAATCCATCAATAAATTCTGTGAGCACTTTTTCAGCTAAATTAGTTCCTAACCAGCTAAGTGTTTTAAATTTAATTTTAACTTTGAATAACATTCTTTTATAGATAAAAAATTGGAACCCATAAAATAATCCAGAAAAACTTGCACTTATACTATAGCACTTTAGTAATTCTCTACTGTTTAAGTTTTACTTTCTGAGAATCTGAAGAAAATAGTAATTACCACCCTATTTTGTATTTATTGTAATAGCATAGTCATGCGTTGGAATAGATTATATTGGATTATAAACGTCAGCACTTCAATAACTGTGTTTAATCTCTGATACCATCAGTTTCTTTGGTTAATCTTTCACTTACCTGATTAATTATGATGAATTGTATATAATTCCATTTAAAATTACCAGCAAACTCTGTAGTAGGCTCTAAGTGCATTGATAAACTTAGCTAGATGAAGCATAAATGTTTTTAATTTTGTCTGATTACATAAAAGTATTGGCTATGGCAGTGTCTCAGTTGGCTATGATAGTAGGACATTCTAAAACATGCTTGAAAAATTACTTTGGGTGCACTATATATAATCAGGCATTCCTATGGAAAAGCAGCTAATATCAAAGATCCATTAACTGGTATAAGAGCTGACAGAGCTTCTGAATTAATCCCTTGGCTAAAAGGCTGGCCGACATCATAGAATGTTCTAACAAAGGAGAAAACTAGTCATATGGGTCCTTCTTGTACTGCACTCTCCAGACTACTCTATTGTTAAGACCAAATTTCACCAAAAAGCAATTTTAGGTGCTCTATCACTTAGAGAGGTCATCTGGCCTTTGCATATGCTGTGTGGGTATATGTTGATGAGCAACACTTTTGATGACTTAAATCTCAGAATGGAAGGACCCTGTTAGTGTTAGTGCTTCTGAATGGATGACTTCAGGCCTTCATTAAACAAATACCTATTGGTATTTGTTTAATACCTATTGGTTCTTCTATATACACCCAAGATGGAAATAAAAATTCATATCCCTAATGATCCAGACTATGCAATCTAAATTTACAATATGTATCTGACCAATGAATCTTCTGCAGCTTCCTACAACAACTAAAGAAAAACAGAGGTTAAGACACAAAATTCTGGAAAAGAAGCAACCCTTGACAGGAAACAGAAGATGTGTGAGGCAGGGACAGAAACAAATCATAAGACACACCTAAGACAGGCAGGAGTCTTGATTGTGTCTTGCAACATGAGAAGAAAAGGGGGATTTTTTTTCATTCCTTCACAATAAAGGTTCATAGTTTTAGGAAAGGATGAACATGATAGATGCATTTCCTATAAGTTGATGTGCATAGGATAAAGCACAGAGATGACCCATCAAGTTATATGGACATTATTAATCTTCATATAATTATGAAGCACCAATAAACTCTCTTATTTAGAATATCAAGAAATTCAGCATTTCCCACATTGGCACTTATTTCTATCAAAAGTTTCATTAGGTCAGGTGCTGGTAGCTCATACCTGTAATTTTAGCTACTCAGAAAGTTGAGATATGGGAAAGCTCAGTTTGAAACCAGCCTGAGTAGGAAAATTATTGAGATTTCATCTCCAACTAAGCAGTAAAAAATAGTGTTGGAGCATAGCCCAAGTGGTAGAGCACAATCTGAGCAAGATCAAATCCAGGAGTTGAAGTCCCAAAGAATATTTTTGAAAGAATATTGCTGAGATAACAGGGTTGTAACTTGGTGACATCGCAGTTCAGGGAATAATTCATTATGGGAAAACCACACCAAGTGAGCCATAATTGTACAGAGATTCTGCCTAGCTAGGAAAAATTCAGGCAGTTTGCACCAGAAAACATGATTTGAGCACAATCCGTTACCACTGCCACCAGCAGCTGCTGTAGAACCATCCAGACAAAGCCCAAACAAATCCCATCCCTTCACCCATCTCCAGCACAGACTGGTTGAGGGGGAGCAGAATTCCACATCCACTGTCGGGCACAGATAGGGCTGGGCCAAAAAGACAAGGGAAACCATGAGTATCCCCACTCCTTCCCACAGAACAGCTCAGGGAGGGCAACCCTCCCCTCTCCAACACTGGAGAAGAACGCCATATTTGATACTGGCATAGACTCCGCAATAACAGCTAGCAGATAACTCGGGACACAAAAGCAGCAATGGGGGGGGGCACCATTTTTCTTCAGAGCAAGGATTGGGACCTGTGAGAGTTAGCTCCACTCAGGAAAGGCCATCCCTCCAGGAGAAGGGAACTCCTAAAAAGGATTAGGGCAGAACAACCTCCACAACCTGCTGAGCCCACATAGGCGGCCACCACCCCTTGTAGGCAACAAAGGAATTCCATCCATACGGCCGCCACACTGACACCTTATCCAGCTGCATTCATTAAAAATAATAAATAAAACCCGGACAAGCTATAAAAGCCAAGAGAGGATACAGGTTAGTGGCCTAAAGCAGGCTCCCCACTTTGGGAAAGCTACTGACTCCGGACAGGCCAAAGCCCCACACATGCCCAAGCTCAGTCCCAGCAGCAACTGCAGTCTCCAGCCTCTCCTCCCAGCATAACAAAGGGGGGAGGGGGAAGCAGTTCCTGCTTTTTAGTCTGGAAAGAAGGTCACAGAGTCCCCAAGCCTATAAAGCAGAACTTTTTTTCTGCATACGCAAACAAGCTTATTTAAGAAACCAACCAAGGCAACAGGGAAAACTGACCACTACAAGCAAATCAAAGACGCCATCAAGGGACTGAGAAAGAGACATAAGGGAGACCTAAGATCCCCCCAAATAAATAAAAGATACTTTTTTCCTTTTTATATTTTTTAACATTCTAATTAAAAAATGTTTGCTTCTCTTCTTTTTATGTTTTGCAATTATTTTTTACTCTCCATTACCTCTCTTTTCTGTCAGTATTTTTTGTTTTTATTTTCATTTTCTTGTTTTTCTTTTTGCTACAATCCTGTTCGTTTTTTTTCCTTCCTCATTGCTGTTCCATTCACAACTGGATACACAGCCTACAGTGATCACTAGGCTTCCTCCTTAACTGTGTATATACTTAATTAGGAGTATAAATTGATTACCTAATTCTCTACTGTGCAATATTAGTATTTTTAATTTTAGTATCATTATTTCATACATATAAAATTGTTCTAATTTTTTATTTTTATGAATATGTTTCTTTTTCTTCTTTCATTCTTTAAAACTGTTTTTCTTCTCTCTTACTTAGACTGTAGATCTTACTTTTCTTTCTTCTGTTCCTTTCTTTGCCACATTCCTCTACTCTGATATGCTTCTCCTAAATTTCATTGTGTATCTTAATCTTTCCTCTAATGTCAACTCAACCCATTTACCATTATTTTTACTCCTTCATTCCCTCTTTGTTTTCTTTACTGTGTTGATCTTCAAGTGTGAAACATTGAGCTAGTCTATATCTGTTCTTAGTGAGACTGTGCCAAAGTGGCTCATGGGGCTATCTCTTTGGCCCAAACCATTTCAAACCTCATAACATACCTAATCACTGATTACATTTGATAATCCCCACTTCTGAAACACAATACCCCTCACCTGACAAAGATAAGCAGAGATAAATAAGCAAATAACAATCTATGATTGGGAAACTCTAAAATCAGTACAAAGACACAGCCCAGGTGTGGATTTTGTCTTAAAATTGTTCTCAGTGGTGATATTGGGCCTACTTTCATATCCAATAGAGGAAAAATAGAGTGCAATACCTATTTGGATTGTGAACCCCCGAAGACTGCACAACTACAAGGCACTGAGTTGGTGCTTATCTTAAAATTGTGTTCTGCTGAGGGAGTAGATATACTTTTATCTCCTAAAAAGGAGAAATATAGTGAAAACATATACCTTTGTGTGAGAACCTACAAAGTCTGTGCAACTACAACACTCTGGGTTCAGGCTTGCCATAAAATTGTGTTCTAGTGTGGAATTAGAGATACTTTCAATTCCAAAAAGGAGAAATAGAGTGAAAATACTATTTCAAGTGTCAGCCTCCAAAGTCTGTGTAACTACAGGGCTCTGGATTGGAGCTTGTCTTAGAATTGTGATTTAGTGTGTAATTGATATACTCTCACTCCCCAAAAAGGTGAGATAGTGTGAAAACACACATTGTTGACTATAAACCCCCAAAGTCTGTGCTACTCCAGGGCACTGTCTAGGTTCTTGTCTTAGAGTTGTGTTCTGGTGTGTAATTGGATATACATTCACTCCCCCAAAAAGTGAGATAGAGTGAACACATCCATTATGAATTGTATCAGTGCAACCAGAGAGCTCTGGGTTGGTGCTGTGTTCTAGTGAGGAATTTGTTTTGCTTCTATTCCCAAATGGGCAGAACAAGCCACAAAAACACAAGAAAAAGGGCAAGTCAAGGAACATCAACTCCCACCTGGGACAAACAGGCAACAGAGCAGTTAACAAAAAATCCAGAGGATACCTCTCAAAATGTTTTACAAACAGTATTGGTAAACATGCTGAATGAAAAAATTGAAAACTGACGTAAGCCTATGTGTGAGCATGATGAGACTAACCATAGATGAATAGAGGAATTCATAGAATCCACAAACAGACAGCTGAGCAAATTCCAACAAAAGGAAAGTGAGTCCAAGGGAAGTATAGCACTCAATTAAGAGATTCGAATTCTTTCAAGCCCCACGACAAAAAAAAAAAAAAAAAAAAAAAAGAGATTCGAGAAAACCAAATCAAGGAGACAAAAAAGTCCATACAAGTTCTAAAATAAAGCTTCAACAAAGAAATTGAAGCCATTAAAACTGACCACTTAGAAGGAAGGGAAATAAAAAAACAACAACAACAACAAAGTAGAAAGTCTGGAGAGGAGGCTAGACCATACAGAAGAGTCTATCTCTGGGACAGAAGATAGCCTAGACATTATAGAGAAAGAACAGACAAGTTTTCAAAACAATTCCAAATATATGATAGATCTATTCATCATATAGAAGACATTGTCAGAAGGCCTAATTTAAGGCTAATAGGTATAGAAGAGGGCCTAGAAACAGAAGCTAAAGGTCTAGAAAAATTAGTTAACAGAATCCTAGCAGAGAACATCCCAAACAAACAAAAAGATAGGCCCATTCAGATAAAAGAAACCTTTAGAACCCTACATAGGCCACTCCAGAACAGGACATCCCACTACCGCATAGTAATCTGCATAGGAAAGATCCTTAAAGCTGTAAAGGAAAAAGATCAATCACCTATATAGGAAAACCAATCAGAATAACTACAGATTTCTCAGTAGATACCATGAAAGCAAGAAGAGCCTGGAATGAAGTATGCCATGCCCTAAAGACAAACAATTGTCAACCAAGAATAGCCAAATCAGCACTACAAAAGATACTTAAAGATATCCTACATGTAGAAAACTAACCAGAACAAGATGAAAGCAGAGAAACATCCCCCAAATAAAGAATCACATAAACACTGGTTGAACCTAGGAGCCACAGCCCCTACCCTAAGAAAGTGGACAACATCGCAGAAACTACCAAACACCTCTCAGTCCTAATTCTCAATATCAATGGACTTAACTCTCCAATTAAACTACTTATAATGTACAGTTGGATCAAAAAGTAGGATCCATCTAGCTGCTGTCTTCAAGAAATGTACTTTCCCCACAAAAACAAACATATTCTGAAAATGAAAGGCTGGAATAAAATCTACCAAGCAAATAACCCCCACAAACAGGCTGGAGTAGCAATCCTAATATCAGATTAAATAGACTTCAAATTAAAATTAGTGAGAAGAGATAAAGATGGATATTACATACTAATAAAAGGATCTCTCCTACAGGAGGATACAACAGTGCTAAATATCTATTCACCAAATAACGGAGCACCCAAATTTATCCAAGAAACACTACTTGCCCTAAAAATCATACATAGATCCAAAGACATTGATTGTTGGTGACTTAATACACTACTTTCTCTGGATAGATCAACTTGGCAAAACTCAACAAATATCAGATCTAAACAACTGCATAGACCAACTAGACTTAACAGACATCAACACATTTACCCCAATAGCATCAGATTACACATTCTCCGTAGCACATGAACTGTTCTCCAAAATAGACCAAATTTTTGGTCACAAAGCAAATCTGTACAAACTAAGAAATATTGAAATTATTCCCTGCATATCAGTCTACAATGGAATAAGATTAGAGTTCAATGCCAGAAGCCATCAAAGAAAATTCTGTAACACATGGAGACTGAACAACACATTGCTACATCACCAATGAGTCATGAAAGAGACTAGAAAAGAAAATTAATGTTCATGATATCAAATAAAAGTGAACATACAAATTACCAGCTCCTCTAGGGTACAGCAAAAATTTATAGCTCTCAGTTCATACATCAACAAATTGGAAAAATCTCAAACCAACAATCTTATGCACCTGAAACTCCTTGAAAGAGATCAACAAGCCAAACCCCAATCCAGTAGATGGAAACAAATAATCACAATTACATCAGAAACAAATGAGTTAGAGATTAAAAAAAAAAAAGCTATAGCAAGGATCAACAAAACAAAGGGTTGGTTCTTTGTTAACAACATTGACAGGCCTCTAGCAAATCTGAGAGAGAAAGAACACACTTCAATAAATAAAATCAGAGGGCTGGGAAGGTGGCTCAGTGGTAGAGCTCTTGCCTTGCATGCATGAGGCCCTGGGTTCGATTCCTCAGCACCACATAAGCAAAAAGAAAAAAGCCAGAAGTGGCGCTGTGGCTCAAGAGGTAGAGCGCTAGCCTTGAGCTGAAGAGCTGAGGGACAGCGCCCAGGCCCAGAGTTCAGGCCCCAGGACCGGACCAAAAAATAAAATAAAATAAAATAAAATAAAATAAATAAATAAAATCAGAGATGAGAATGGAACAGCACAACTGAAACAAGCAAGATTCAGAATATTATTATGGAATACTTTTCTAACCTTCATGTTAGCAAATTTGACAGAAAAATTGGACAAATTTTTAGCAAAGATTGATATACCCAAACTGAGTAAAGAAGATCTAAACCAACTAAACAGACACATATCAGATATTGAAATAGATATGGCAATAAAAGACCTCCCGCCCAAGAAAAACCCAGAAGTAGATGGATTCAAGGCTGAATTCTATAAAGCTTCCAAAGGAGAGCTCACTCCAATACTCCTCAAACTTTGCAATGAAATTGAAAGTGAAAGATCACTAACAAATTTTTTCTATGAGGACAGCATAACCTTCATCCCAAAACCTGATAGGGACCCATCAAAGAAAGAGAACTATAGACCATCCCTTTAATGAACATTGATGCAAAACTCCTCAATAAAATTCTGGCCAAATGACTACAACATCTAATCAAACAAGTCAGACACTATGACCAAACAGCAATCATTCCAGTGATGCAAACCTGGTTCAATATACACAAATCAATTAATGTAATTCAATACATCAATAGAAGCAGGGACAAGAACCACATGATCATCTCAATAGATGCAGAAAAACACCCCTTTATGATGAAAGCTCTAAAGAAACTAGGAATCCATGGAACATTCGTCAATATAATAAAGGCCATATATGATAAACCTACAGCCAGCATTATACTTAGTGGTAAAAAGTTAAAAACATTTGCTCTAAAATCAGGAATGACACAAGGATGTCTACTCTCTCCACTCCTTATCAATATTGTATTGGAATTCCTAGGCAGAGCAATAAGGCAAGAGATAAACTTAAAAGGGGTCCAAATAAGGAAAGAAGTAAAACTCTCCCTCTTTGCAGACGACATGATTCTGTCCTTAAAGATCCCCATAGACTCCTCCCCCAAATTACTTGAGCTGATCCAAAACTTTAATTTGGTATAAAATTAACCCATAAAAATCAGTAGCTTTTCTGTATGCCAACAATAAGAAGAGTAATGCTGAAATAAAAAAAGCAACTCATTTGTAATAGCCTCTAAAATAATAAAATGCCTGGGAATAAACTTAACCAAAAAGTACAAGGACTTCTATGATAAAAACTTTAAAAAGTAAATTAAAGCATACTTAAAGACGTGGAAAAACCTCCTATGCTCCTGGATTGGGAGAATTAACATTGTGAACATGGCAATACTGCCCCAAACTATCTACAAATTCAAAGCCACAACTATCAATGTCCCAACAACAACATTCTTCAATGAAATAGAAGCAATCCAAAAATTCATATGGAACAATAGAAGACCCCAAATAGCAAAAACAATCCTTAGCAGGAATAACAGTGCTGGAGGAATATCAATACCAAACTTCACACTGTAGCTGTAGTTATAAAAACAGCTTGGTACTGGCACATGAACAGAAAATAGGACCAATGGACTAGAATTGAAGACACAGACATGATCCCACAGACCTATGGCCACCTAATCTTTGATAAGGGAGCCAAAATTATCAGATAGAAGAAAGACAGCCTCTTCAACAAATGGTTCTAGCAGAATTGGCTACACACATGTCGAAAATTGAAGATAGATCCTTATATATCACCCTGCAATCCTTATATATCAACTTCAAGTGGATCAAAGACCTTTAGGTAAAAGCAGAGACCCTGAAAATATTACAGGAAGGGATATGCTAGAATTCCTTGGCACAGGTTGAAACTTCCTAAATAAAGGTCCAGAAACAAAAAATCAAAGAAAGTCAGGATAAATGGAAAGTCTCATATCAAAATAAAAGTATTATATCAAAAATATAACCAGAACTCAAAAAATTAACCACCCTCCCCCACAGCTAATAACAAATCCCCAGAGAAACAACCATCCCTTTCACAAGTGGGATAAAGAATTCAAAAGAGACTTCTCTGAATAGGAAATAAGAATGGCCAATATACACACACAGAAATGATCAGCATCGTTGGCCATAAAAGAAATGCAAATCAAAACCACATTGAGATTCTACCTCACCCCAGTTAGAATGGCCAATTATCAAGAAAACAAATAATAAAAGATGCTAGTGAGGATGAGGCCAAAAGAGAATGCTACTACATTGTTGGTGGGAATGTAAGCTGGTTCAACAACTCTGGAAGGCAATATGGAGGTTCCTCAAAAGACTAAACATAGAGCTCCCTTATGATCCAGCAATCCCACTCCTGGGCATTTATTCAAAGGATCACAAGTTAGTCTACACTAAAGCTATCAACAAAACTATGTTCATTGCAGAATTATTTACCATAGCTAGAATATGGAACCAACCAGATTCCCCTCAATAGATGAATGGATCAAGAAAATGTGGTACATTTTCACAATGGAATTTTATGCTTCTATCAGAAAGAATGACATTACCCTTTTCATAAGGAAATGGAAAGACTTGGAAAAAATCACATTAAGTGAAGTAAGCCAGACCCAAAGAAACATAGGCTCTATTGTTTCCCTCATTTGTAATAATTAGTATAGGCCTAGGTTAGTCCTGACAGAGAATCAAAATAGCTCAAGAGCTATGAACATATGACCATACAAAATGATGCTAATTGAAATGCACTCCAAGACATGGAAACAACAGGTCTTTTTTGTTGTTGTTGGCATCCTTGATGTCACCAATATATTGTATCTAGTCTTTCTTCTTATTTTATTTTTCCAATTGTTTATCCTTGGCAGCCTCTATCTTTGATTCTGGTACCCTCCATCTTGTATATGCATTTATCTGATTGGGGGAAGGGATGGGAAATAACAGAATCCTGAAAGGAGTACAAAAGATGACCCATTGCAACATTGATACTCACAGGAAACTATGTCAGAAATGAACTTTACAACTTCCTGACAGGAAGTCCAATGAGAAATGTTCAATGAGAAATGTACCTTACTCATGTAAATGTAACCCCTCTGTACAGCATCTTTACAATAAAGTAAAATTTTTAAAAATAAAAAAAAGAATTGCCACTAAAAATGAACATATTCCAATGTACTGTTTGTCTGTTTTGATCCCTAAAGTACTGATCCTTCAAGTCATTTGATAATGTCACTAATCTAAGTATAGCTACAGAGGTATAGCAGTTAAATTGTTTGAGAAAAATATATTTTGCAGAATTTGTAACAAAATACTGAGATGAAAGAGATCATATGCTTTCAACCTAAAATACCTTTACTTTCATAAATACTTTCACATTTGTTGATGTGTTAGAATGATCTCTGCTTTAATATTGGTTACAGCTCAATGTAAAAGACTGAATCACCAGGCACCCATGGCTCATGCCTATAATCCTAGCTACTCAAGAGGCTGAGATCTGAGGATTGCTGTTCAAAATCTGTGGGACTCTTATATCCAATAAACTACCAGAAAACCGGAAGTGGCTCTGTAGCTCAAATGGTAGAGCACTAGCCTTGAGCTGAAGAGCTGAGGGATAGCACCCAGGCCCAGAGTTCAAGCCCCTAAAAATCTTCTGAAAATTAGCTGTTTTTAAGCCTCTACTAAATTTTTAGTATACCTATTTGGTTATCAATAGATTTTATACAAGCTGGGAGCCAGGCCCAGAGTTCAAGCCCCTAAAAATCTTCTGTAAATTAGCTGTTTTTAAGCCTCTACTAAATTTTTAGTATACCTATTTGGTTATCAATAGATTTTATACAAGCTGGGAGCCAGTGGCTCATACCTATCCTAGCTACTCAAGAGGCTAAATCTGAGAATTAAGGTTTGAAGCCAGCCCTGGCAGGAAATGTAGTGAAACTCTTAATTCCAATTAACTACTTGGAAAAAGCCAGAAGTAGTGCTGTGGTTCAGATGGCAGAGCACTAGCCTTGAGTGCAGATAGGCTCAAGGCCAGCACCCAGACCCTGAGTTCAAGTGCCAGTATTGCCAAAAAGAACATAGATTTCATACAAAAAAAATCCCTATGTATGTATTTCTTGTGAGATATGCCAAAGACAAATAAAAAGAGGGAAATTTTCTTTTGGCTCATGTTTCAGAGGTTTTAGTACATGGTCATTTGGCTCAGCAGGTTGCTTTGTGCCCATAGTAACTACAATATATCATAGCAAGAGCATATGGTGCAGTAAAGTTGCTTACCTCATGGTGGCCAGGAAGCAAAGAGAGAGACAGACAGACAGTCAGACAGAGACAGAGGGACAGAATGGGAAGGAAAGAAGGGGAGTAAGGAGTAGGAGTAAAGAGGAAAAGGAGTGGGAAGAGGAGGAGGAGGAGAAGGAAAAGAAGAAGAGGAAGATGAGGAAGAGGAAGAAAAAGAAAGAGAAGGAGATAGACAAAAAGAAGAGGAAAGGAGAGGTGGAAAGGGAAGATGAATGGGGAAATGGGAAGAAAATGGAAGGGGAGGAAATCAGAGAGGGGAGGAGAGGGGAAACGAGAGGAGGGGAAGGGAGAAGAGACACTAAGTCCTGCTATTGTATTTAAGGACACATCCCCAATGCCTAACTTCCACTCACAATGGAGCCACAGTCTGGAGACCAAAACTAGGATACCTCAGACATTGGAGGAGTTTCATTCAAGATCCAAATTACATCACTGAATAAATGGGTGGAAAGAGGATATTGTAAGTGTTGTTACATTATAACTGATACAAAAGAGAGAATAGATTTCTTTATAATATTGCTTTCTAGTCAAAACAACCTGGAATCATACTCAATTTCTTGGAATAAAGGCATACTAGAAAACAGCTTCTTTGTTTTTTTACTGGCTAAATAGACTACAATATTTTCTTTTGTGACACTCAAAGCATAAATTACTTTTGAAAAAATAATATTATTTCAGTATATATAAGGCTTTATTTTCTATGATTTTAAAATGTTTTATTTTTAAATGGTTGTACGAAGGGCTTTCATTTCCTCAAGTCAGGTTATGAGTACCATACATCTTGGTCACTATCGCTCCTTCCATTGTTTTCCCCCATCTTTCCCTATCCCATCCCTAGGAAACAGATTTTCATCTCTAACTTCATGTCTATATGTAGAATTGGAAAAAATGACCCTGTGTCTTTACTATTTTTCAAGCATTTTTGTCCTTTAACAGGGAGTGGAAATCTAGGCATACAGTGTAAGAAATATAAGTAGTAAGTATTATAGAAATGAAGGAAACTCAGCATATGCTGAAAAAATTTAGAGTTAGGTGTAAATATTCATTAGACTTTTAAAGGGCATTATTTAAATTTGTATCATCTCAATACAATTTTCTTCTGATCATGGTTTTCTTCTGGGACTATGTGCTAGAGTAGGCATTGACCCAGTGACATTAAAAATGGCTCTGTATCTGAGAAATAGTCCTGTTGAGGGAAAGGGTAGACGACAATGGCTAGAGATCACATCAAGAGGATTTAACCAAAGATTTATATGAAAAAAATCTTGCAGTGTTCGCAGTGGTCTGAAGAACAAGACAAGCCTTGGGACATCCTGTTGTACTGGATATCTGGATTCTTTCAAATTGCAAAATCAACAAAACCAACTTTCTTTACATTTTGACAGGAAATAACATTCACACAGACAACATGGTTATGGTTTGAGTTCAAAGTTCATTTTAAATAAATATTTGTGCTTAAACAAAATGATCCGACATAACTCAATAGGGTGATAAGTTACATCAGGAGAAAGGCTTATACAATCCAGAGCAGAGTCTATGTGAGAAAGAGGGACCAGTCATAAATAATGGCTTAGTTGTACTGAAATTCACAGAAGAGAGTATTTAGCTAAACTGTAATTACTAGCAAATAAGACTTGTCTTAGCATTAAAGGTGGATAATGTAACAAATAATTGAAATAAATGTGCAAGATTTTTAAAGCTTATTTTTGCCTCATGAGCACTTTATTCCCTTGATATAAAAGTTATTAAGTGACTCTGGTAGTTGGAAAAAAATCTTATTTGACTGCACAATTGTGAATTCAGTTATAATTAGTGTTCCCTCAACAACAACAAAAAACAATTATCTAAGTATTGTATACTTCCCTCCATTTCCAATTCACTGACCTCTAAAATGTTAACATTTCGTGATTATGAGGACATAGTTCTACTGTGTTCTCATTAACTGTAGCAAGTTTTGGAAAATGTGACACTTCCTACCAAATCAGTTCCAATTTTTTTACTGTATTTCATGGGACACTGCAAATCTAGTTAACAAATCAGTGATAAACAAACCCTTGCAAAACTCATTCAAGTTTCTCTCATGGTGCTCCCTAATTCGAAGACATATCAGAATTTGCATGAAGCAAAACCTTCCTTAGAAAGTAACTGAGGGCTAGGAAGGTAGCTCAGTGATAGAATGCTTGCTTTGCATCCATGAAGCCATGGGTTCAATTCCTCAGCACCACATAAGCAGGAAAAGCCAGAAGTGGCGCTGTAGCTCAAGTGATAGAGTGTTAGCCTTGAGCTGAAGAACTGAGGGACAGTGCCCAGTCCCCCACGACCAAAAAAGAAAACAAAAAAAGAAAAGAAAAGAAAAAAAGAAAAAGAAAGTAACTGAGTAGATGGAGTTCACTATCTAAGTGTGGGGTTGGGGCTTTACCATAACAGACTATGAAGCCGTACTTTGAATGGAAATCACAGGCCAATGGTTTCAGCTCTCACACTGCCTGCTACATGTCAGTGCTTCACACAAATAAAGTGTCAATGTATTGTAAATGTTAGTGTTTCACAATGAAAGATACTGTAGGAAATGAAGAAATGGGGAAAGGAGGAGTGTGAAAGTGAAAACAAGTCCTCATGCTGTTCACTTTGCTTAGAAGGTCGTCGTCGTCTTCTTCTTCTTCTTCTTCTTCTTCTTCTTCTTCTTCTTCTTCTTCTTCTTCTTCTTCTTCTTCTTCTTCTTCTTCTTCTTCTTCTTCTTCTTCTTCTTCTTTCTTCTTCTTCTCCTTCTTCTTCTCCTTCTTCTTCTCCTTCTTCTTCTTCTTCTTCTTCTTCTTCTTCTTCTTCTTCTTCTTCTTCTTCTTCTTCTTCTTCTTCTTCTTCTTCTTCTTCTTCTTCTTCTTCTTCTTCTTCTTCCTCCTCTTCCCCTCCTCCTCCTCCTCCTCCTTCTTCTTCATCTTATTTTCTTTTTTCCTCCTCCTCCTTCATCTCCTCCTTGTCTTGTTCCTTCTGCTTCCTCTATTACTTCTTCTATGCTTCTTTTTTCTCTTAATCTTTCTCTCCTGCTTCTCTCCCTAGTCCTTTTTCTCCTCCCTCCTCTTCCTCTTTCTCATCGCATTCTTCTTCTTGGTGCAACTGAAGTTTGAACCCAGAATTTGCATTTGCTAATTAGGAACACTACCCCTTAAACCATGTCCCAGATTCCTTTTGCATGGAGATTCATGCTTCTGTTTTTGAGTTCAGGAATTTGAAGATAGCCACCATGGATACTGCTTTAATTATTTGTTGAGACCTTTGTGCAAAAACACAACAGCCACTGTATTTAGCAGTGCTTGATTTTATGGAAAAACAACATGGGGTGTCATCTTTATGTGGGAGTGTTTTCCTTTCAACATTTATAGCACAGAATTTTTATCTAAAATCAGCTCTCAACATTGAAATGGGGGGAGGGCTTCAAAAACACTCACCATTTTTCTTTTGAGCTTCTAATCTGTAAACAGTCATAAAAGGCACAGAATCCACTAGCACAAAATTAAGTGGTCAAGAATGGGTTTGATGCAATCCCATTTGTCCAACCTTTCTTCGATTTGTTGTATTTTTGGTTCTCTATTAAGAAAATTTCAGCCTGTGCCAAAGAGACGTAGGGTTTCTCCTATTCCATCCTGTAATGTTTTCAGAGTGTCTGCTTTGACTCTGAGGTCTTTGATCCATTTGGAGTTGATTCTGGTGCTGGGTGATATGTAAGGATCTATCTTTAGTTTTCTAAAAGTGATTAACCAATTTTGCCAGCACCATTTACTAAAGAGGTTGTCTTTCTTCCATTCTATTTTTTAGCTCCTTTATTAAAGAGTAGGTGGCTATAGGTCTATGGGTTCATTTCTGGGTTTTCAATTCTATTCTATTGGTCCTGAGGTCTCTTCTTGTGCCAGTATCAAGCTGTGTTGATTACTATGACTTTGTAGTAGAGTTTGAAATTTGGTATTGATATTCCTCCAGCACTGTTTTTTTCTGTTAAGGATCATTTTTGCTACTATCAGAAAGGATGACATTGCCACATTTGTTAGGAAATGGAAAGACTTGGAAAAATTATATTAATGAAGTAAGCCAGGCCCAAAGAAACGTAAGTCCCATGGTTTCCCTTACTTGCAATAACTAGTATGTGTCTGAGACAAGCAGAAAAGGTCAAATAAGACGATGTTAGGCAAAATGAACCCCAAGATAAGACACAAGTGGTTTTTTTCTTTCTTGCTATAGTTTTTAATGTATTAAAAGGTGATTTTTGTTGCTCTGTATGTCCCTCCCCCATGGTATAACCCTGTATTCACAGTATTTGATGTTGTTATAATTTGTGGAAGGGAAGGGAAAAAACAAATCATTTAAATAGGGATACAGGTGGACCCATTGCCACAATGAGATGTACAAGAGGTTATGCCAAAAAACAAACATTACAACTTTGGTGGGGGGGCTGTGGAGTGTAGTCATGAAGATGGGACAGCAGGGATGGTAGGGGAAAAACAAAGGAGGGGGCAACAATGCTTGATATGAAATGGACTCATTACTTTGCTCATGTAATTGTAACCCCTCTGTAAGGTATTTTCACAAAAAAAATTTTATTTAAAAAAGATGCAAAAAAGAATAGGTTGAAAATGCATAAAGACCATCCAATATCTGGAATCTGAGAAAAAATGTCCTCAAATCCAGCTTTGTCTAAACATCCTAACACTAACTTTAAGAAAGAAAGAAAAGAAAACCATAAAGAAAAGGGAAGCAGAAACAAAAATGATGGGGATCTGAATCACAACAAAACTAATCCCCAGCTAAAGACAATTACAGGCTGGAAGAGGAGATGGAGCAAAATAATAAACTACTCCATGTCAAGGGAAGGCTTTGCTGCAAGGAAAATAAGAGAAGTGCAAATGGAAGGAAGAGAAGGTATGTAAATAACCTGAGTTTGGACTGAGGAAATCATGTGGGAAGAGGAGAATGACAGAAACCAGCTCAGGCTTGGGAAGTCGGTGGGTTTTGTAGCAACACAGTGATCTCACCAAGGAGTCTATATGATCACAAGTTATTTCTCATCTCACAAGTACTCACAAGTACAAGGACCTGGGTTTTTTCATCCCACAAAATCAAATCTCTTATTTTTTATTTACCAAAAATGAAGAAATGAAGGAATGAAGAAATAAAGGGAAAGGAAGAAAGGAGGGAGGAAGGGAGGGAGGAAAATAAAGGCTGAAAAGGCCTTCTCTTTCCTACTGAAAGACCCAGAAAAATCCTAAGGCAGAAAAGCAAAGAGACAGACAGAGGCTGATTGAGGGAATGCAGACAGCAAGCATCGGCAGATCCTGGGCTGCAGCTGCAGTGAAAACTGGAGGGACCCAGGACAATAATGGAGGACACAGGAAGGCCCTCTTTTTGCTGAAGTTCCTCTTAACCCAGCCCAGATGAGGACTTGCTTTCTAATGAACTGTGTCCCTGACTCCTCGAGGTGACAGCAAAATCCCACAATAAGAAGTAGGACAGGCAAAGGTCTACAGCTAGTACCAAGGCCAACACTGGCTTTTTCACGTTCCTCCTCCATTCCTCACCCTCTTCTAGGGTTTGCTCATCTCCAGCCAGCTCTCCACCTGCTGTAGGGGTGTGTCCTATATAAATGACCCTGAGCATCCTTGGTTGATTGCTTATGTTATCTCCAGTCATTGGGCACATGAGCACCAAGAGGTGATCCACTGAAACTCTGCCTCTGCCCTGCAACAGAATCACTAGCAGCTCTGGAAATAATTACGATTATTTCTCTTGGCTTGGACTTTTTTGACTTTTGTCCTAGCCATTGGGAAGATTCCAGAATGACCAAAGTTGCCTTGATAGTTGCAAATTAATTTGCTTCTTACTCCGTTCCTTAAATCTAAGACCTCTGCCAAGCAAAACCTTGCCATTATGCAGAAGGGATTTAAAAATTCTGTATTGTATTTCTATACTCACTACTTATCTTTTCAAAGCATAGCTACTGTAGGCCACTGTAGCTTTACTATTTGGAAGAGCAGAGTTACCTCTGTTATTTTGTTATCATGAACTGGCTTTTATCTGAGATTTACCATGCTACTCTGTTCAGAAGTAAGGAAGAGGGAGTCTCACGATCAAGTGTCCTCTGTCACCTCCACTTCTGCCTAAGATAAAAATACAGGATCCATGTCAGTAAATCAAATACTTCCTAAGCATGAGACAATAGTAGCGTTTCAGAGTATCCAGATGATCGAAGTTCTTACTGTCAATATTGGGACCAAAATTAGAACTAACATAATGATGGAATAAGAGTAGATACGTGTGGTTGAACTACTCATGCAAATATAAATCTCTTTTGGTCATATCTATTTGTAGGTATTGAAAAAAACACATTTGAAGATCTGTGGCCTCATGCCAGGCATGAGAGGTTCTGTTTATCTATTTTAGCCAAGAACAAATCTGTAAACACATACAAATGGATCTTACATTTGCTTAAGTTTTTGAATGCATTATCATCCACCATGATCCACTGAAGTGATCAGAAGGATCACCATCAAGGCCGGCCCCTTCAAAAAGTTAGCAAGACCTCACCTCAACAAAAAACCTAAGTATAATGGTTCACATTTGCACTTGCAGCTATACCTATGCTGTAGGAAATGCCAGGAAGAGGCTAAGAGTTCAAAGTCCAGCACTACCAAAAATGTTACTAATAATAAACACATTTTAAAGGTTATAATTAGTATATACCTGATGTCATATATTGTGCTTTAAAATAAAACAAATATGTATCTTACAATTCAATTCCACTAAAATCCAGAGAAATAAATCTTACCAATCAAAGAAGGATGGTGTTGATGTGAAAAAATACAAAATATCAACAAATTATATTCAGGAACCTTTATGGATGCAATGACATCATAATAAAACACATGCAAAAACACTGAGATATGTGATAATTCAGTAAAGTCATTAATGTGGGGGGATTTTAACATTTTATATTAGCAAAGAAATATAAATGTGAAAGACATAAGTAAGAATAGAAATGGAATTTATTAATCCTAGTAATATTTGACTCAAAGATACAAAGGCAAAGAATTTAATATTCCAAGAAACATTCATAGAAGCTGTCCACTGGGTTATTATTCACCAACAAAAACACTGTTATAACATGACAGTCACTCTCATTAACTGATCCTAAAACTTATGCTTATGTCTCATGAGTAACATCTGTTTTGTTTTGTTTTATTTTATTGGTCAGTCATGGGGCCTGAACTCTGGGCCTGAGTGCTGTCCCTCAGCTCTTCAGCTCAAGGCTAGCACTCTACCATTTGAGCCACAGCTCCACTTCAAGTTGTTTCTGTTTATGTGGTACTGAAGACTGGAACCCAGGGCCTCATATATAGAAGGGAAGAACTCTACCACTGAGCTACCTTCCCAGCCCCAAGCATCTGTTTTCGTGTCTGCCATGAACTGAGAAGTACAGTATGCATAGGCAGAAGTAATGTCTGACCTGCTAGTCTATGGACCACCTTTTGAGAAATTGTTCCATAGTGAGTTGTCCAATAGAAAAAGAAAACATACTTAGTTTTCATGATTTTTACTATACGATGTTTTATATCTATTAAATGCATGCATTGGGGCACAATTACTTTTGACATTAGAAAAAATACTGTAATCAGAGCATCTGTCATTATATATGTCTAGCCATACAGACATGACTTTCATTCTTAGATGAAATGTTTCTTCAAGGAATCTCTTTGGAAGATTAGAGTCAGAATGTATTGTGGAGGTTGACTGAGGGCTCAGAATTGTGAAGACTGGGTATGTTCTACACTGGCTTTATTCTTTCCATGGTGGCAAAAATTTCTTACTTTTAGAAAATACATTTGATTAATTACAACCTGGTCTCAGCTGGCTGGTTTAAAGAGAATTATAGTTTCATGGAAAATGCTCATTTATCTGAACAGATTTTTGTTGGTTTTGTTGTAATGAGATTCTTTTTCTTTTTTTTTTCTTTTCCCCTCCTATACTCCCCTCCTGTCTCTCCTCTCTCCTTCCCTCTTTTCTCCTCTCTTCTTCTTTCTCTTTCTCTCCTCTTCTCCCTTCTCATTTCTTTCTCTCTTCTCCTTTCTCTTCCTCTCCCCTCCTCTCTTTCCTCTTTTCTCTTCTCCTTACCTTTCTTTTTTCTCTTTGTTTCTGGTACTGAGGCTTAAACTCAGGGCCTCATGCTTACTATCTCATATACTGATGCTCTGTCATGTGAGCCATCCCTCCAGTCAAGCTTTTTACTGGTTGTTTTGGAGTTGGAGTTTCACAGAATTTTGTGTACAGGTTGACTTCAGAGTGAAATGATCCAAGTTTTAGCCTCCTGAAAAGCTAGGATTACAGGTGTGAACTGCCCCACCAGTGCTTGGCTTAAAGATTTTTTAAAGTCAATTTTTCTACATAATACCTAACTGGTTCAATTTATACCTGCCAATCGTATCATAATAATATTTTACATAATTTATCTTAACTTTATATTTTTTCCACAAATAAGTGTAATTTCATTCTACTTCAGGAATGTGAGAAGCGTTTCAGATTCAGTATCTCTATATATGAAATAAACTGAAATTTGCCACCTACTGAATACCAAGAAAGTGCAGACTGCAGAGATCATTTAGATATATAATGTGAAATTTGTTTCCAGGGTAAATGCAAATTTTCACTTCATTTTTGGTTGGTTGAGCTCTTCCTCAGGCTTCAATCATTCTGCAAAAATATCTTAAAGAAAAACTATGTGGATAGAATAATAGGATTTTTAGAACTCTACTAGCAAATCAATTTCTGCAGTTCATATCTTGTTTCATTTTTGAGTAATTGTCATTATTTTATAATTCATTACTTAAAAATCAAGGAGAAAAAAATCAAGCAGCAATCTCCAGCTGACTAGTGTTACTACTTCCATTCCTATTACAGGATTGTTTAGGAGGAAATTGCCCGAGGACTGCAAATTTCAGCTCTCCTATATGGGCTGAGAACACAATCCTTCAGTTCAAAATTATGTCCTCCTACATTTTCTTTTAGCAATAAATATTCAACACATGGTATTTAAAGAGGTGGTGGAGATAATTAAAAGAAATAACAAGGCAAGTTTAGCTGAATATATGAGAATCATAAAACACTATAACTAGCTATAGATAGTAACATACATAAGCCAGTGGATCAGAGGGGTCTGGAAGAAGTTGCTGGAAGGAGTCATGATAAATTGGCAGGAAAAGAGGCCACAAATGACTACTAGCTTCCAGGTATCACTAGCTTCCAGGTATCACTGACGTTATGCTTCTTTCTAAAGTATGATATGAAAAAAAGACTGACAAACACAAAATCCTGGAGGCTAATATTTATGAAAAAGAATCGACTTGTCAAAAAACTGTTCTGATAGGAAGTTCTATCTAACATATAATTCTGATGTTTTTCCAAGATATATAAATGGTAGAGGGTTTCCAATTTAATTTAGGACTGTCCTATTAAAATTTGATAAGGACCAAAAGAAATTGATGGGCAACTTTCACTTACAAACATGGGCTCAGAATTGTAAAGGAAATGGTGGTTCCATTACAAATGAACACTGGGGCTGATTGAAGATGTAAGCATTGTACTTGTACTTTTTCTTTACCCTTCGGTAATGATGGATTAGAACTACATTTCCACACCAACTGGAAGTAACTGAAGCCAAACTCTTACTGCTTTTTTACTGAAATAGGAAGTCATCTTTATGTGGCTCAAAATTCAGGCAGTAGGAAAATGGATCATAAAATCCTGCTGCCTGACAAAGCCACAGAGAAAAATATATTCCTGGGACAGCTACAAAAATAAGACCATTGCCTAATGCTCACCTTACAAATGTTCTGAAATCCAAGCATGATATAGAAGTATCAGAGAGCCACAAGATCAGAAAAAGCCACAGTTAAGAGAGTGATTTGGCTGTAAACTAAGTAGACCATATGTGACTGTAGCCCTTCCTTAGACTCAGGCTCCCTGATACAGCTGGAGGAGAAGCCATTAACCTGTCATGTGGTTAGTAGCTACCAGGGTGAGAAATGGGAAATAAAACCAGTATTGTTCTTACTGGTGGAGTATGCTATGACATGGAGGATTATGATTCAAACTCAGCCTAGGTAGAAAAGTCTGGAAGAAGCCTTCTCCAAAAATCATCCAGATAAAAGCTAGTCTGAGGTGTGGCTCAAGTGGCCGAATACCAGCCATTAGCAAGAAGCCAAATGAGAGTGTGAGGCCGTCGTTCAAGCCCTTAGATCAGCACAGGAAAAAATAGGAATTAATAATAATTAGTAAAACAATAACAAATAAGTAACACCTGAGTTTATAGACTCAGATTAGGCCAACTTCACATGTTGCATAAATCTATTATTAAACAATAAATGGTGTATTATACATGCAGGTCTTAAATTTATTCTAGAAATACTACTTACAAATAAATATACCTCTTCATAGTAATATTTTGAGGGAGATAATTATCATCAAAGAAGTGCCAAAAAAGTAATTTATAAAAATTGAGGGGAGTGGAGGGTTAGCAGGGGCTTTTCTGACACAAAATATTGTTACTTTAGTAGGAAGATTAAGATGCTAGAAATGAAATCAAAATATACATCCATCCATATCATCACATGTATACACACATATACACATACACCCACATATTTATTTTATAACCTAACATGTGTCCTCCTAATGAATGACAAAAATCATGACAGTCAATAAACAAGCATTAGACAGTGGCAGCTAATTTAATAAAAATTAAATCACTCCTTAATAACAAAATGTAATTCCAATTGAAGAATAATTATTACTTAAATGATTCAATAATTTAAAATTTCAAACATTAGAAATACATTAAAAGAAAATGAATGTTTCTTAAGAACCATGGAAGTAGAGAATATTAATGAAAAACATAACAATAAACTAAGAATTAAGCAGTAAATAAATAATACATTTGTCTACACAAAATTTTATATTTTTATGAGAGAAAAAAAGGTTTTTTTTCCTAGTCCTGGTGGTAGGTGGCCAGAAGAATCCCTTTTATCTTATCTGTTCTACCAGTATAAAGACAATTTGCCTAGGCAAACAAGCTTTTGAAAACTAACCAATCAATTAGATCCAACATTTCTGACATCAGACTGTCAGAAACTTATTCTCAAACTTTCTAGTGTATGCACTTCAGAATACAAAGAAATCCATACAATCTCACACAAATAACCCATTCTGTAAGGGGACAAGTTTCTTTCACCTTTGGAAAGTTTGATAATCCTTAATTGTTTTCCAAGAGTCTTATATAAAATCACTACTTAACTGTGCATGGCCAGATTGACTTTCCCTTCCTCAGAACGATGTCTCTTCTTTCTTTGACTTGTGTCTGATGTAAATTTCCATTATAGAGTCCCCCTTCCCCCCACCCCAGTAATTCATATAAACATCAAGGAGGAAAAGCAGACAAAGGATACAAAGCTTTATTTCAGAAATGAAGAAAATACAACAGCAGAAAAATATTTTAAAACATGGCTAATGTTATTAATAATAATAAAACTAAATAAAATAGGAGAGCCTTAATTATTTTTCCACGTAAGGAACCAAAGGGAGCTAGACTTGATAGTAATCAGTTTTGGAAGTGTGGGAACACAGGTACTGTTATTTACTGTTGCTATGAACAAAACAAAAATGACCTCTTTGTGGGGAGAAGAAAGGATGTCTTTGAGACAGGTATGGCTATATAACACTGGTTAGCCTTGAACCTACTATAAAGCCAGGATTGTCTTCAAACGCTTGAACCTCCTACCTCAGCCTTCCAAATGCTAGAATTCTAGGCATGCACTTACCATGCCTAGCAACAAGATGCCTTTCAATAGATAAGCAAAACTTTGGAAATACCTATCATGACTGTGAACTTTTTAAAAAACAATTCTATTAAGAATTTACCCCCAAAGAAATATTTAAAGACATAAATTACCAAATGAATATGTACTCATGTATTCAAGAATATGTATTAAGCTCCAACTACAATGGCCTGGTAACACTATATCCATTAAGATGTACTGTCTGTCCCTATAAGTTTTACTCTATAGTACAGGTAATACTGAAATTGACATGCATAAGCCAAGTCATTAAGCTGCTTGTTTCTGTAAATAAGTCATGCCCATTTGCTCCTTTTCTATCTTTTGAAAAATGTATCTTCCTTTAACTGTCTTTAAAAACAAGCAAAAACGAGCTCTTCAGGGCAGCTGTCCCCACCTTTCCTCTAGATGACCTCTTTTGCAGGCTGAAAGAAAGAACAAGTCACAAGTAGGAATTTTCACAACAATTAGTGCCTGTGCTATGAAGAGGTGAGGAGAGAAGAGGCTCTAGTTCCTCATTGTCAGCTGGTGACCTTGATCTAGAGGTGAAGGTATTTCTTCAACCTGAAGGAGTAGATGTTGATGAAGCCAGTGGCAACAATGGGCTTATAATTGCCCTGCACCGTGGAGATTCTGGCCTGAGGCTGTACATCTGACTCTTGAAGACCTGCATCTCCCTCTCCACCTGCTCTTGGGAGTTGGCTGTACAATAGCAGGCAAACTCATACAAAGGACTGTGCCAAAAACCTGTGTATACCAGCTTGACAAATTTCAGGCCCAGGCTCTTCCTCATCCATGGTGAAGGCGTGGATATCTAAGTGAAAGGATGGGCCCTGATGGGCTCTCCTAGATATATCAGGGTTTCATCCTGAGGGAGTGGCTCTCCACAATGTCCGTGTGGCCCATGCACGGCTGTCAGGTAGTGCCAACCTTGATGCCAGTCACCTTCGCAGAGAATCTTTTCTCAAATATTCTATCTCGGGTATGTCAAGGCTGTTGGGGGCTTTGTGTCGAGGCAGCAAATGTTTGGTTCTTGGGGTTCTTCAGAAAGCTTGGTGGATGATATGCATGAGGATTTTGTCCATGTCCACAGGCTTTGGGCAGGGGTGCAGGTTGGGTGTGTGTGTGACTGTGTGACTGGGTTGGAATTTCCCTGAGGCTGGGAATACTCCATCAGGTCACTATGGCTCTGGCATCCTTCAGGAAGCGACCACCTTAACTCGGGAAAGTGGGAGGGGGGACGGGCACCCGTGTGAGAACAATGCAGAACCTCACCAAAGAGGTGCTCAGGAGATAGTGGTCCTCGTAGAATGCGCTGGACTGGACAGTGGGCCAGATGAATCCCTCCACAAACACCTTGCTCGTGCCCTCAATGAACACCTTTTCTGGTGCCGGGCTTCAGCACCTTCTTGTGGCTTCCTTGAAGTCCTCCTTCTGGCAGATGTTGGCCAGGTAGGCGATGGCGTCACTGCCTTGCTCCAGCCACATTAGGATACAGGATGTCCAGACACCTCTGTAGGCCAGAACCATGGCTCTCTTGCTGGGCATCTTATCTGGGCTTGAAAGAAGGTGTAGGTTTCCTGTGTTGGGCCCTGTCTTCCTAGATGAGCAAACTGCTCGGGTCACAGGCCGCAGTGACAAGTGGCAGAACAGGCGCCCATTTGTTTCTACAATGTCTATTTTCTTCCCACACAGGCAGAGACTTATAAGGTTGAATGATGAAAGACAAAATTCAGAAGCACCTATAAAAAGAGAGAATATCATTTTTCTAAAATTCCAAATGAAGAAATAATTTTTAAAAATGTATTATCCAAAGAGGAGTTGGTGAGGATGTTGTTCTTAGTCATATTGTTTGTTGCTTTTCTAAATTTAAATAGATAATTCTTTCCTCCATCATGATCTTGATGATTCCCCATAAAAGATGAGTGAATTGGGTGTGGGAGGGAGGGTTGATGGTTTTGCTTTTTTTTTTTTTTTTGGTCAGTCGTGGGGCCTGAACTCTGGGCCTGGCGCTGTCCCTCAGCTCTTCAGCAAAAGGTGAGTGCTCTACCACTTGAGCCACAGTACCACTTCCCATTTTCTGGTGGTTTGTTGGAGATAAGAGTCTCACAGACTTTTTCTGCCTGAGCTGGCTTTGAACTTCTGAGCTTCAGCTCTCAGCCTCCTGAATAGCTAGGATTATAGGTGGTTTTGCTTTTAAGGTTTTGGAATTTTCACTTTCTAGTGAACTCATTTTCATCCTCAACAAAAGAGTATTCCCTATCATAGTCTCCAGATTCCCAAGTATACGAGTTACTTAAGTGTTCTTTTCTCTGAGAAGCCTAACAGAGGCTTCCCGTCCTTCTCTTCTGGCTGCTGACCAACTGTGAAGCTTCTTACAATTTCTTGCTCTGAAAATTGCACTTTGTAAGTTCTAAGAAATGGTTCCCTATTGTTTTCTTGATGATTTCCTTTACCTCATTTTCTATGTTCTCTCTTTATATAAAACTACCTCCTCATTTGATCATATGAATCTATTTTCACATTCCAATTATCTTTGCTTTTTTTATACTTTTGTTCTATGTTTGGGAAACTGTATTACCTCATTATCAAAAGATCTTCAATTTTTTATTTTTAATCTTTAAACACCCTCTAAATTCTTTGGATATTCTCTTAATCCTATATTTTATTAGAAAAAGCTTTCTTAAAAGTTTTTCTGAATATTCCAATTGGAGAATATTCAAAACTCTCAGTGAAGCAAAACATGATCCCTCCACCATTATTTTTTTTTCACTTTCCCTCCACCATTATTTTTTCCTCTCAAGTTTTTATAATCATCATTCATATTTTCTGTTTTTCTCAAAACATGGTGACCTTTGGAGTGTGTAAGCACTGAAGAATATGACAGTTTCCTTCTCTAGGTTTTCTTTGCTATATTCTGGAAAGGTCTGTCTCTTCACTAGTCTCTTTCAAAGTGATGTTTCCAGAATTTTAGGTATTGTTTGGTACATTCTCTGAGGCTTTATTGTAGAGCATATGTGTTGGTATGAGTGCCATCTGTGATTATGCCTGAGGTCCCTCAAGTATCAGAACAAAAAGAGTTTAATTCTGGAGGTAACAAACTTCAAAAATCAGCTTTCTACAGCCCCAAATCCAACATTAAATATTCTATCATCAGCCAATAGAAAAAAATAGAAAAAAATAGAAAAAAATGCAGGTGTACTAGAAATGTGCAGATTGTTTTCGTGTCCTTGTTTTCTAAACAATATAGAATGAAACCTATTTTTCATTACATTTACCTTGTAAATGATTTAAAGAACAGGAGAAACTTGTTTAGCTAGTGTGTAAACACTATGCTATTTTATGTGAGACAGGCATATGTGCACTTGATATATCAATGGGTCCTGGAACCACTCACCAGCAGATACTGAGGGGAACTACCAATTTCAGACAATATTCCATCATCTTCCAAGAATGCAAACGAGTTTGGCCATTTCCTGTTTCATCTCTGTTCAACTGTTGGCTTCTCTCAGAAGTGTTATGGAGACTCAGATTCCTTACTAGTCTCTGTGACCATATTCTTTTGCAAAATATTCTCTCTTTTTGCAGAGCACAGGGCTCATACTTGTAATTCTAAGTAGGTAAGAGGCTGAGATCTGAGGACTATGGTTCAAAGCCAGCCTTGGCAGACAAGTCCATGGTAATCTTTTTTTTTTACCCTAAAATCTTTATTGAGGTATGGAGAATGAGACGGAAGGAGGAATCAATGTCCATGGCTTTACTTAGATAAGTCTAAATTTTCTTTTTAGCTTCTCTTTTCTTTTTTTTAATGTGTTTTTATTGTAAAAATACTGTACAAAGGGATTACAGTTACATGAGTAAGGTAAAGAGTATACAATTCTATCAAGCATTGTTACCTCCTCCTTTGTTTTCCCCTACCATCCTTCCCTCCCACCTCCCCAACTCTGAAGTTGTAAAGTTCATTTTAAACATAGTGGCTTGTACATCTCATTGCTACAATGGGTGTCCTTATTTCAGCATTTTGATATTTCCCTTCCTCTCCCAAAATTAGAAAAATGTGTATACAAGATGCAGAGCACCAGAATCAAATACAGGGAAAACAGGGGTCATACCGTGGGGGAAAAACATACCAAAGAAACAAAAAAAAAATCACAAAGTATATCATAAATACACTAAAAACAATAGCAAGCAAGAAAAAACCACTGTGTCCCTATCTTGGGGTTTATTTCACTTAACATCATCTTATATGGTCATATGTACATAGCTTTTGCCCTTTCTGCTTGTCCTAGACATATACTAGCTATTGCAGATAAGGAAGACTATGGGACCTATGTTTCTTTGGGCAAGGCTTACTTCACTTAATATAATTTTTTTCCAAGTCTATTTCCTAACAAATGGGGTGATGTTATTCTTTCTGATAGAGGCATAGAATTCCATTATACATATATAATGGAATTATATATATATATGTATATATAACGGAATTATATATATATATATATATATATATATATATATATATATACATACCACATTTTCTTGATCCATTCACCTACTGAGGGGCATCTGGGTTGGTTCCATATCTTAGCTATGGTAAATAATGCTGTAATAAACACAATTGTGCTGATAGCTTTATGGTTCAAAGCCAGCTTAGTTCATGGTAATCGTATCTCCAATTAAACATCAAAAAACTGGAAGTAGAACTCTTGTTCCAGTGATAGAGAGCACTAACTTTGTGCAAAATAGCTCAGGGACAGGGCCCAGGCCCTGAGTTCAAGTTTCAGGGCACACACACACACACACACACACACACACACACGCACACACACACACGCACACGCACACACACACTTTCCCTCTCCTTGGTAAAATGACCTTAATGATCTAGACAATTGGTATAAATATTGCCATAGGGGACCAAGCTCTGGGCACCTGAGCCTTTGGGGAACACATAGAAACTATAGCCAAACCATGGTATCCTAGTCCAGTAATATAAGTATCATGACTCTTCCTCTATTTTTCTTTGACCAACTCCCACTTTAAAGCCTTCTAATTGACCTCCCATTAGCCAGCACTGAGTCAAATAATCTAAATAAGTCACTAGCAAGGTATGTGAAATTACTATCAGTGGCTTAAACTACTCAAGATTTGCTTCTGAGCCCTAGAGGATGGATGGCATGAACAGGTGGACTGAAATTTCTTATAAAATTGCAATTACTGCCCAGTGGTGATGGCTCTTGCCTATGATTCTAGCTACTCAGACAGCTGAGATCTGAGGATTATAGTTTGGAGCCAGCCCAAGCAGAAAGCCCTTTAAACTCTTATCTCCAATTAATCACCAAAAATCTGAAAGTAGAGCTGTGACTCAAGTACTATCCTGGAGCAAAAGAACTCAGAGATAGCATCCAAGCCCCATGTTAAAACCCCAGAACTGGTACACACAAACATACAAAAAGGAATTTCTGTAGGAAAGAAGATAGACTAGGCAGCAGGGAACTGGTATTGTTTTCTCTTTTTTTCCTTTATTCTGAAATACTGGCTCAGAAGAGATGCTGTGGTGGGGAGATGGATAGACTATGGAGCTGTATAAGCCTGATTGTAGATATAAAAAGACAAAAAGAATTTCACAGCATCCCCTTGGTTAAAGTCAGAGATAGACACTCATTAAAAGTATTCATCAGTTTTAAAAAAGAATATTTTTCTTCAGCTACAAAATGAATTTTCTCTTTGTCTTCTACGTTTTTGTTTTAGTACATCTTCTTATAGCATGAAGACTGTGGCCAGCTGAAAACAAAGCTCTGTGAACATTTTCCAATTTCCATATTCCAGATGGTAACAATTTGAAGCTTCTTATCCATGGCAGGGTAGAAGGTACTCTCTAGCAACCAAGCCCCGTACAGCTTGATAATGGTTGTCAAGGAGACAGGTGGGGGGTTTGGTGATCACTGATAACAGTCCTTTCAAAAGCTTCATATCATCCAGGAGGGGAGGAAAAGCAAGCTAGAATTAAAAGGGGGTTGATGTGAGCAGGTGCATTGAGAAGGTTTCTATTCACCCGTGCATTTGCCCCTAACCCAGCACTTAATGGTATGATAATAAAACTTGCATACAACTCAAGAGCTTATTGACAGGTACACAATGCTCCCTCCCCAAACTAATTTGTGTGTTGTGTATGTAGGCCAGGGCACAGAGCATAAAAAGAAAATGATATGGGTTCTGAAAAAGCGAAGGGAGTTCTGCAGAATCCCATTCCATTAGTTTCTCTAAAGAACACCAACCTGTGTAAATTGACATTTCCAGCACAATGAATCCTTCTCCCATCCCATTTGGGATCAAAGCCTGCAGTGAGCTGAGGTTCAGATTCTTCCTGAATCATGTTCTTGGTGATGTGAGAAATTTCATTTATATAGTCTTATTTCTCTCTGTAGCTTGTGTGTAGGTTCCATGTACAGCAAAGGCTATCAAAATATCATGTTTTAAATGTAGACCATGATAAATGATTTGGAAGCTCATCTACCAGCACTAAAGTAAAATGACTATGACAGAGAAGGTAAAGATTTTTGCATACCTAATTGAGATTATTTTTGAAATCAAGTAGTGAATTTTCACAATAAGGCTTGCAATTTTATCATTTCTTTTATTTATCTTTGTACGTGAATAATGAAGTAGATCTGATGTTCTCCTCAACTTTTTTTAATGGATAGCATTTTTAATTTTTTACTTCCTGTAAGTCTTGTATGTCAGATAATGAAATGCTTTTCTCTCGCTAGGAGCTACCCCAGTGATTTTGATTCCTAGATAGTGACACCATCCTGGGTCAAATGCATCCTCTAAGTTTTCCTAAATTCTCTTGAAGTATCTAGATTGATTTGTTTGTTGAATGTGTTTGTTGACATATGGAGATTTTTCTTGAGTGTCTTTCTGCTAGGTGACCATTGCACTTAGTACTTAGTGAAGTGCTCAGTCACAATTTAAAATAGGAATTTGAATCCCCAAATTACATAAGTTTTAATTCATCTAACTTTTGGAAATACAATAATAAATATAATTTATTTTATGATTAGATCCTATTAACCAAATTTCTGGCAAACTCAAGTTTTTTGAAATAAAAAACTCTTAAAAAGTATAAAACTATAAGAAAGAAAATACACAATTTTTTGTAATACTATTATGAAATTGTAATGGAGGAAAATAGAGAAAAAGAAGACTTTGTTTCTATGATAGTAATACTCTTTTTCTGATTTGTTTGTTTTGGTGCCAGTATTGGGGCTTGAACTCAGTGGTTGGCACTGTTCCTTAACTTTTTCACTCTAACACTTAAGCCACAGCTCCACTTCTGGATTTTTTCTGGTTAATTGGAAATTAGTCTCATAGGCTTTCCTGCCCTGGCTGGTTTCAAACCATGGTCTCAGATCTCAGCCTCCTGAGTACTAGTATTACAGAAGTGAGCCACTGACTCCAGGCTCATATAAGTTTTTCTTAAAAATCAGAAGAAGAAAAATACATCATGTCATAACAAATCATGTATCAGAACTCATTTGAATCTCAGATACTTAAATAAAAATTCTTATTTTAATAGTACTATGCTCATCCTTTGTATTTGTGGTTTACTTTATATATGGGTGTGTGTATTTATGTCTCTTCATTTGGCTAAAACTAGCCATCATTATGTTTACATATACTTTTTAATACATTATGTTAACATGTAACATGCTAAATTCTATCAAAACATGGATTCTGTTTTATAGACTTATCCAAAAAGATTTAAATATTGCTATGACTCAATACTCTTCATTGAATTAAATTCAAACATAAATAATGGAACCATTTATCAGCCAAGTAACTATCCATTAGGGAAGAGTTATTAATGTTTTGCTGAAATACCTTTATTTTGAGATTGTTCATATTCAATCTTTCAAATATCTTTATTTTGAGATTATTTAGCCCTGATAAGACCTACAGCATTCTGCTTAATACAGTGGATGGATAAGAAGAAACTTGAATGTCACAGGAACACAGTCCTTGAAAGGACTACAAAACAGAAATAAATGACATCTAATTAATCGGTCAGTTGTAGCATAAGTGATAAGTGAGAAACCAGTTTCAAGTAGTTTATGATAAGTATGCAATGAAATCAAAACATTCAGTAGACCCAGGGCATGAATCAGAGTCTTCCTTCAAATTCTTATGTTGAATTTTAAACCCCAGGACTTCACAGGGTGGCTTTGTTTGGAGAATGGGTCTTTAAAGAGGTAACATGAATAGCACCTTATGCTTGAGATTCTATTCAATAAATGATATCCTTCTAAGAAGACATTATGAATGGGCTTGCACAAGAGGATAACCAGCTAAAGACCTCCATTACCTGGAGGAAATCTCTATGCCTCCTAGTGTGCAGTATTATGTTATGGTACTTTTAGATGTGCTATTTTTTTTTTGGGGGGGGGTCCAGTCATGAGGCCTGAACTCTGGGCCTGGGCGCTGTCCCTCAGCTCTTCAGCTCAAGGCAAGCGCTCTACCACATGAGCCACAGCGCCACTTCCGGCTTTTTTCTTTTTGCTTATGTGGTGCTGAGGAATCAAACCCAGGGCCTCATGCATGCAAGGCAAGCTCTCTACCACTGAGCCACCTTCCCAGCCCCTAAACTTTTTTTTTTTTTTTTTTTTTTTTTTTTTTGTCGGCCGTGGGGCTTGAACTCTGGGCCTGGGCGCTGTCCCTCAGCTCTTCAGCTCAAGGCGAGCGCTCTACCACTTGAGCTACAGCGCCACTGGTACTTTTAGAAAATGAATAGAGTTTTGGGGAATCGGAAGTATATGGTTGCTGAAACAATTATTAATACATTCAAGTGACTTTGGAACCAGGTACTAGCATAAACTGGTAATGTTTTGAGATACATATAAAAAATACCTACGTTGCCTTGATGAAGCTGTTAGAAAAAAATATAGCTACTAAAGGAGCCTCTGATGACACCTCAGATAAAAATGAGAAGCATGTTACTAGAAACTGAAAGAAGGATGATCTTTGTTGTACAATGAAGAACTTGTTATATTGCATTTTTGTGGGGAATAGGTAACAGTAAGGATATTTAGAAAATGAGATTTCTAAGCAAAGCATTTAAGGTACAATCTGGTTTTCCCAAGCTACATATGGCACATATGACAGACAAATTGGAAGAATTACTAAACAAAAAGGAAGAGCTCGAAGATGTAGACAATCTTCTTCTTTTACATATTGCAACAGAAAAAAAAAAACATGTTCTGGAAAGAAAATGAAGGGTGTTGCTAAAATAACCATTTGGTAAAGAGATTTCAGAAATATAATGAAAAATTCAATCAGATTTTACAACAAAAATTGGGAAACAGATGGAGTTAAACACCCAAAATGCAAGAGGGATAGAAATGAGGCAAAGTTAAAAAAAAAAGGAATGATTTCTGGGGTTCTCCAGGATGAACAGATGAATCGATATACTTATTTGCCTATAAACATGCATTATACTGCAAGAACGGGGAAGAATGACCAGAAAACTGTGCCAAAATCTGCAGTATTCCACTGTCTCCACTCAGAGAATGTAGGCCTGGGAGGGGTTATCTGCTCCTGGCTTCCAGAGATTTCAGGGCCCCTGTCCAGGACTGAGGAGACAAGACATTTCCTCTGGTGATCCCAGAAGTGAGAGCCTCTCTATGAGAACGGAAGACAAACATGAAGAGGGTTAATTGAGCCTTAAATTGTAATGGAATTTCCTTCACTAGGTTTCTGATTTGCTTAGGACCCATTCCGTATTTATAATTTCCCTCTTTTGTACAGGAATATTTATCATATTCCAGTTACATCAGTGTATCTTGGAAGTACATACATGATCTTGTTTCACAGGTACACACCTGGAGAAGAGTTATCCCTCTGCACTATCCATACCTATTTAGGTAAGACTTAGATGAGATTTTCAAGTTAAAGTTGCTATTAAAATGGGTTAAATATTTTTTAGGATATCAAAATGGGATGCAGAAATTTTGCATATAAGAAGACTGTGAGCCGGGCGCTGGTGGCTCACGCCTGTAATCCTAGCTACTCAGGAGGCTGAGATCTGAGGATAGCGGTTCAAAGCCAGCCCGGGCAGGAAAGACCGTGAGACTCCTATCTCCAATAAACCACCAGTAAACCAGAAGTGGCGCTGTAGCTCAAGTGGTAGAGCGCTCGCCTTGAGCTGAAGAGCTGAGGGACAGTGCCCAGGCCCAGAGTTCAAGCCCCACGACTGGCCAAAAAAAAAAAAAAGAAGACTGTGAATTTTGGGATTCCAGATGACTCCCCAAATTTTAATGTAAACTGTATCCCCTATAATATTCACATACTAAATTCACAACTCCCAGAACCTCAAATATGACTGGATTTTAAAACAGGGTTTGAAAATGAATAGCTCTTGATATACTGAGTGACATCCTTATTTTAAAAAAATGAGATATGAGAACAGACACATACAGAGCTGGCTGTGGAAAGACAGGGAGAAGATAAATATCTGCAAGTGAAGAAAATCTTGCTTTCACCTTGGGTCTTGAACTTTGAGAAATTGGAGCAAACTAATTCTGTTTTTTAAGCCAGTCATTTGGTGGTGCTTTGTTATAGCTGCCCTATGAATCTAGTGCAGCTTTTGTGCTTCAGATAATCTATTAAAGGAGCAAGAGAGCCATTTTTACCTGCAGTCACTGAATGCTTTTTATGTCTTCATCTGGAAAATTTTGACATTAAATCACAACTGTGCTTTGTTGCCTTTCCAGAAGATGATTTTGATCTTAATCCAGATGATGTGCTTTTTAATCTTCCTACTCTGAGTATTTGAAAACCTGAGAAGATCTTTCTTGGGTCTTACAGACAGGATGGCAACATAATGATTTCAATTCCCATTAGAACAGAGGTCAGAATAAAGAAGAACATAGCCAACAAAAATAAGTTTGAAAAAAGAAAAGCGAGAATTTAGATGGACCACTCAGATTCTCAGCAAACTTGCATGTGCTAGTGTTCAAAATATACAAAAAAATTAAGAACAAATTACAAAATAATACGGAAAAAGCCATGAACCGGTGGCTTATGCCTATAATCCTACCTAGTCAGGAAGCTGAGATCTGAGGATCCCAGTTCAAAGCCAGCCTGGCAAGAATGTGCACGAGACTCATCTCCAAAAAACTACCAGAAAACCAGAAGTGACACTATGGCTCAAGTGTTAGAACATTCACCTTGAGCTGAAGAATTCAGAGACAGCGCCCAGGCCCAGAGTTCAAGCCCCATGACTGACAAAAACAAAACAAAATAAAATAATACAGAAAAGCTTGTATGGATTAATAGTCTCTGTCTCACACAAACAGTGCTAATCCTGCATCTTAAAATGTTCTTAAGTATTCATCCTAGTAATCACCTCTCATCTGTAAATGACATGCTCTAGTAGTTATGGACACGCCTGGTACTTCAGCTCTGAGAAATGTCCCTGGATATTGATACATTCATTTGTTAGATTTCTCTTCTGAAACCATAACTAAGCAAGCCATTGGATCACATGGATTAGCCAATCCTATAAAATCACTTAATTCTGATCTAGCTCACCTGTCTTTGATTTTCTTGATGAATCATCTGTTTATATGTCTACAAGATTTCTTTATTGCTTTTTTGCTAATTATATTTTTAGTGGTATATTTTTATTTTGGGGGCCATAATATTTTCAAATTATTGTCACTGAAGCAGTTATTACTGAAAAGATATTGTTTGATTTGTGTTCCTACCAATTGTTGTGTTGTTGTTTTCTTAATTCACAAAAGAATTTGTCAAATTCATGCAGTCATATAACTTATACCATCATCTGGGTTTGAAACATTTCCACCAGCTTATAAAGTTGAGTTAGGCATCTGCTCCAGGCAATTGCTGCTGTGGTTGTTTGCCTCATCGATTATTTCCACATGTACTAGGATTTCACTTAAGTAAATGCTGTTTCGTGTGCAGTTTCTCTGGCTTTGCATCATGAGGAAGATTTATCCAGTTCCATGCATGTATATATCCTCTCAATATTAAGTGGTCTTTCCTTGTATTAATGCTCTATATAATTGATTCACCTATCATTTTGTTGCTAGATATTTCAAGATTTTTTCCAGTATAAAAAGAGGTAATATGATCACTGTATACAAATCTTTTTGTGCATTTTTTTCCTGTAAGGTTTATACATTTGGCAATGTAATCACTTAATGCATAATTGTATCCTAGATTCTAAACTTGGTCTTACATTAATTTCTGTATAAGATTTAAAAGTCCCAGACTTCTTTCTACCATACACATGTCCAGTTTTTCTACTTTCAATCGTCGAACAGATTTCTTTTCCTATGAAATTACTTCAACATCTTTGTTGAAATCTGTCCTGCAAATGTGTCTATCCTTAGACTTTGTTTCTATTCTTGTAATACATTTGAATATTTCTGTACTGATACCATTCTGTTTTGGACATTGGTGGTCTGTAAGTCTCTTATCAGGTAGCATAAATTTTCAGTACATCTTTACTGTTCTAGATTTCTTGGAATGTTACATATTGCTATTAAACACCTGCTTATTTTTTTCTGTAAAGTATCTATTCTGCTTTAGATTGAAGGTGCTTTGAGTCTATAGATAAATTTGGAGATAATTCTTATTTTAACAATATTAAATCTAACATTCCATGAGCATGTTGTATTTTTGCATTTCAAAACCTCTCGGCAGTATTTGCAGTTACAATGTAGAAGAAATGCACTTGTTTTGCTGTGCTTCTTACTATATACTTAATATATTAAGACACAATTTTCCACAGGTCTCTCCATTTTTGTTTTTGTTTTTGCATTCTTAGTGAATTAAAGTACTGATAGATATATATTCCAAGTTATCTTCTAAAGGATATTTGTATAATAACCAGCTTTGGAACTCAGAAATAATGTCTATAGTGATAGGTTAGTAATAGGTTTACTTTGTATCATGAAAAGTCAGGCTCCTCTTCTCCTGTGATTCAGCTTACTACAACACACACACACACACACACACACACACACACACACACACACACACATACACACACACACACAGAGTGCTACATGCTTCTTTCTAAAGTGCATGGCTTTTTATTGCTGGCTAGGCCTCATACAATATAAAATATCCTTTCTTTCATTCTGAATTTCTGGGGAAAACACATTGGATTTTTTTCCACTGAAAATAATGTTAACTTACATTTTTGTAGTAAAATAATTTCTATAATTTTCTTCATATATTGAGTGATTTTATCAAGTAGGTGTTGATTTCTACTAAATTGTTTTTCTGCATGTATTGAAATCATCACATAGGTCTCCATATTTCCTTAATATGCTAAAATATTTTAAATTTCTAATATCAATAAACTTTCTATTATTACAATAATAAAAAATACAAATAGACTTTTACACTAATACATTACAAATACTTTAAGTGGTAATTCTTGGAAATATAATACACTTTCTATTTATTTGTTTGCTTTTTTTTAGGCAGTATTGAGGTTTAACTCACACTTGCTCAGCTTACTTATTCAGCTGGTGCTCTATCACTTGAGCTCTGCTTCTAGTTCTGCATTTTGCTGGTTATATTGGAGATGGAGTCTCATGAACTTTTCAGCCTCCACTGGTTTTAAATTGTGATACTCTGGATCTCAGCCTCCTAAGTAGCTAGGAATACATACATGTAAAACAAATACCTTGCTACAACATGAGCTCTTATGTTTTCCTTTCTATTCTGCCACATAGTGTATGCTTTCATTAACATGAAAGAATTGATAAGTAAATCTTTATAGATATAAAATATTTGTGGGAAATTTTCTTTTGTGCAAAAAAGATTGTTGTGATTTTGATGGACATGGAAATTTAACAAGTAGATCAATTTAACAAGTAGATCAATTCAGGCAGGATTGACCTGCGCTCAGTCTCCCTCGTGAATTCTGGGTATCTTTCAATTTACTTAAATCTTATGTAATTTCTCTGAGCAATACTTTTCAGATTTCAGTATAGAGATTTTTAATCTTCTTATTTAAATTTATTTCTAGCTATTTTATTATTTTAGGTGCTAATGTAAGTGCAATTGCTTTCTTCATTCCCTTTCTGGATTATTTATTTTAGACATGCACCTGAAATCTCTAAAATGATATAATAATCACATTTAGTTGAATTAATTATCCTAGTTTATTGGATTTTTAAGTAACCATCATGAGTAATTTTAGTCTATCAATTTTCTTTTTTTTTCATAATATCTTTACCTGATTTGCTATCTGGATTTATAGGATGGTTTAGAAAATATTTTCCTCTTTTCTGTCTTTTTGAGAGAGTTTTTTTTTTGGGGGGGGGGGGAATATTGTTGTTGTTGTTGTTGTTGTTGTTGTTGTTGTTTCTGTGCTAGTCCTAGGGCTTCAACTCAGGGTCTGGGTACTGTCCCTGAGATTTTTTTGCTCAAGACTAGTACTCTGCCACTTGAGCCACAGCTCCACCTCTGGCTTTTTGGTGATTAACTGGAGATAAGAGTCTCATGAATTTTCCTACCTGGGCTGGCTTCAAATCCTGAAATTCTCCTGAGTAGCTAGGATTACAGGCTTGAGACACTGACACCAAGTATGAGAGCGATTGAAAGGTTTTGTGTCAATTCTTCAGTTTTAGGTAAAGGTGACACCATTCCAGTCCAGGAGCTATAACTGGTAAGAATTCGACTCAGTCTTGTCGTTCATTATACATCTGGTGAGATTTACTATTTCCTCTTGAGTTTAGACAATTTGTATATTTCTAGAAAAGTAGGCTGCCCATTAAACCTAGATTATATAACATTGAAAAACAATTACTCGTAATAGCATAATCCTTTTGTAGTTCTATAAGATTGGTATTATATTAAAGCTTTCACTCTCATTTGTGATTTTATGTGCTATTCTCTTTTCTTCATTTGTCTAATGAAAACTCAACTTTTCTGATCTTTCCAAATAACCAGCATCTTGGCTCATTGAAATTCTATTCTTTATTCTTTAGTTATTTATACATTAATGGTTGCTATTTCCTTTCTTCTTGGAGCTTTGTTGATTTTCCTCTAGATTCCTCTAGTACAAAGTTAGATTATTTATTTGAATTGTCTGTTTGTTTACGACAGTCTCCTATTTAGCCCAGTTTGGCCTGGAATTTGTAAACCTTGTACCTCAACCTATTGAATTTTAGAAATACAACCATATACCACTGCACTTGGTAACATTTTTCCTTTTCAATATTTATAATTTTAAATTATCCTGTGTATAAAACTGTTATAGAAATTTAGGGTTATGCTTTTGTTTTATATTTGGTGGTGCTGAAATGTAAACTTAGGGTATTCCTTGTAGTTGCTATGCAAATACTCTACCACCTGAACCATACCTTCAACACATTTTATGCCTTAGTTATTTTTAGATATAATCTCACACTTTCTTCCTGGGCTCTCTAGGCCTTCCATCCTTCTATATATGTCTCCCATGTAGCTGGAATTATAGCTATATCACATTAAACTTTTCTTTTGCCCAGGATCTCATCAAACTGTGATTTTCCTTTGTCTGCTGCCCTAGTATCTTTGATTGGACACATAGTCAGCACTCCTAGCCTATGTTTTTGCTCATTTCTAATTGTTTTCTAAGTTCGCTTGTGATTTCTGTGAACCACCAGCTATGTAAGAATGTGTTGTTGGGCTGGTTAATGTCTTTTATTAATTTCTTTAAAAGAACCAATTCTTCATTCCATTGTTCCTTTGTGATGTTGTTTTTGTAGTCTCTGTTTTGTAGTCCCAGGTCTTAGTTATTTATCTTTATTAATTTGGGATTTAGAGTATTCTTATTTTTCTAAGACCTTAAGGAACATCATTAGGGCATTTGAGATTTTTATTAGCACATATTAGTTGTGCAAAGTGGTTACACTGTGATATTTCCATACATGAATTGAATGTAATTTGATGAATTTCAAGGAGTACAATGGTCACACAAATGAATTGAGGGAGCAGGGGACTCTGAGTTCAAAATCTAGCAATACAAGAAAACAGAAAGACTATTCTAACATGGTAATGATGAAAATCATATTGTTTCTCTTCCCAAAATTTAGTGTTTTTGTGTGTTTACTCATTTGTTTTCTTGCATATTGCAATAGTCTATTATATAGTGACTTTCTCTAATTGTTTTTGCAAAGACCTTCATATGTATACCACTTAATTATCTGTTCTTTAGCTTTGTGTTCAGCTAGTATTTTGACAGAAATTCTTTTGAACTCCAGGAACACAATATAAAACATATCAGAGCAAACCCTTCGCCCAGTCAGCAGATTGTCTCTGTGCCCAGATACTCATGTTGATGCTTAACCAGTCTTGCATTGAGCCTAAAATGAAAACCTGAGATCTTTGTAGGGGATTCTTAAGCATGTGTCTTACAGTAGGCATGTATACATGTCTTTACTTCTTCTACATTTGTGGGTGGTTTTGCATGCCATAACTTCCTGAAGAAGTTTTCTCAACTTTTGCACTTTAAGCACTCTTTTTAAAAAATTATATTTTTGTTGTCGTTAAGTATTTATACAAAAGGGTTACCATTCAACAATAGTTCAAGTACTCTTAAGCTGCCTCTTGTAAATGCAACCCTTCCCTGAGGAGTTTGAGAGTTGCTTGTTTGCCAGGTAGTGTTTTAGAGCCAATTCTTTTTCCAGTCCAAGTTTCAAGCTAAGTGAACCAGACATCAGTATCTTCAATAGGCTCTTGATGTGGTAGGCTAGATGGTCACATTTTGTATGTAGGGCCAGCTCATCTCTCACTAAAACTGAAGTCTAGGATCCCACTGTAAGTATGTGATTTTATGGCTTTCAAGAGTACCAGTGGTTGCAAGTAAAGCTATTGTGAACATTTCCTACTACTTTAAAGTTACCTTTCTTTGACTCAGCATTTATTTGGCTGCTATAATCCTTCGGCTCTTTTCCACAGCTTTGACAGTCTGTTCTGACAGATTCTGCTTGTTTTTCAATGTTTCAGAGAGATAATGAGACCTTACAAGTGCCAGCTTGGCAGTTTTGCTGACATCACCCCTATTTGCTTTTGTAACTAACCATTTACTTTGGTTTGTTTGCAATACAATGAGAATATTCACCTTTATTAGAAATAAAGTTATATCATCACATAAGCAATATGTCTTAAATCTTCTTAATTCTATAAGTTAGTGCTTCATCTATGTTTTTAGACTTTCTCTGTATGAACTTTGAGCTTATATTTCCTAGTTACGTTTTTCTATTCTTTTAGAAATTGTGCATTGTATTTTAATATTATTGTTTGTTACTTTTGAATTTTCAAAAATATTTCTTAATTTATTTTTCTCTACCCATGAAAGCTAAAGTAAATATATTTCTCTACTATATCTTTAAATAAGATATTCTTAGATATATATATATATATATTTCTGTTTTTGTTTCTCAGATACTTAGTTTTTGCTAACAAGTATGAAGTACAAAAATGAGTCATTGCTATAAAATTGTCATTAAAAATACACATATTATTGTTTCAGTGCTGATATGTACTATTAGATTAAATTTTTGTCAATATTAGACTTACCCTTTTTTGTTTTTACTTTTTAAAAAATAAGATATTGTGCTTTTATTCTAGAGTAAGCCTTGGACCCCAATTCTTCCAACTTCACCTCCCAAGTAGCTAGGATTTATAATCACAAACTATTAAATTCAGTTCTTCATTCATTCTTTTTTTTTTCTTTTTCTTTTTTGCCAGTCCCGGGGCTTGAACTCAGGTGCTGTCTCTGAGCTTTTTTGCTCAAGGCTAGTGCTTTAGCATTTGAGCCACAGCACCACTTCCAGCTTTTTCTGTGTATGTGGTACTGAGGAATCAAACCAAGAGCTTCATGCATGCTAGGCAAGCACTCTACCACTGAGCCACATTCCCAGCCCTCTATATTCATTCTTGCAAGCATATTTTCTGTAATTTTGTCCATGGTAGCAGAAAGAATCCTCATAGTACACTCCATTCTTTGTCCATTGCTTTCTGGGCCTATTATTAGAGATCATTCTTGTTGGATATTCATTTAAAAGATTACCTAATTATCTTTATACTTTCCATGATAAAAATTTAAGACGATTTATTATTCCACTGTCCCTTGGTACAGATGGAAAACTTGTTTTCTTTTTTCTGGAGAGATCTGATATTTTAGCCTTTTCATAGCTGTGACAAGATACCTGATTGAACAACTTAAGGGAGGGAGAAATTATTTTCACTCACTTTTTCAGAGAATTCACTTCATGGGTATTTGGTGCCATGTGCTTGGGTAGAGCATGATAATGTTCTTAAGCATGTTTCTCTCATGGAGAACAGGAAGCAAGCAAAACCTCAAAGGCATGCCCAGTGACTTAGTTCCTTCAAGTGGCCTTTCCTCCTAAGGTTTTCAGAATCTCTCAAAATAGCACTCTAGCTAGGGACCAAGCTTTCAACCCAAGAGCCTTTGGGACCATAACACTTGGCTAATTTGTGTTTGTTCCACAGTTTCCACACAGAAGATAACAGTTACAATCCCCAGCATTCAAAAGTACAGTCCTAATAACAAAACAAAATTTTTAACTGTTTATTTGAGGTGCTTGCTTAAAAGTCTTTGAATAGTTGCTGCTTTCTAGCTATAACCTTATCAACCAACATGTCTAACATGTCATTTGATAATGGTGTGGCTCCCAGAGTTCAACAGTACATCAAGGTAACCTGGCAAATAGTAGGAAAGGAAGTCAACTGTGAATTAGGTATTACATACAGCACAAGGTACCCAGTGCAGATGAAGCCTTCAAAGTGTTATGTTAAAGGTTTTTTTTTTTAAGTAGAGAAGAATAAAACAATCCTTAAGGGTTTTCTTTGTGATAGTCCCCATTGTTACTGAGAAATATAATACACTCAGAATAACACTTTAGTCATCATTGGGAAAAACTCTCATGCTTTCAAAACTGCCCCTGTTGTGCTCTTCCCCTTGTCAACTCCTGACATAATCCATGTACAGTGGCTCCAAAGTGAATAAAGCCTGAAACAGTTCTTACTGTCACTTAACTCTAAATGTGATTCCCTAGTACCCAATTCTTCCATTATTTTCCTAGAAAGTGGCTTTGACATTCATGGTTATGGGTTACTGAAGTGTTTCTTAAAGGACCATATTCTACAAAGCCCTACCTCTACTCTAATGAATAATAGATTAAAAAAATCTGTATATTGTTACGGATTATGTTGAATGAGTGTTCTCACAGATGCATCCTCAAATGTGGGATATCCAGCCACTTCCTCCACAAGGTATTCTTCATTAGTGGACCAGGAGTGATTTAGAAAATTGCCACTAGATAGGAAACTGAAGTTAATGTTGTGCCTCAACAAATAGCTGAAGTGCTTTGTGTTTGGTTTGTTTTTGTTTGTTTGTGATTGATGATGATGTGGTTGTTTCTATCAAAGCATCACATCCTACCAGGTTCCTTAAGATGGTGTAGGTAAAAGATGGACCCATTTTCTGGTTACTTAGGAGGAAGGTGAAGCTCTTCTGTTTCAAGACACATCTAACCTGTTTTGATTTTTCAGTTACCAAGTTCAATCTGTCTCATTATTGAACATTTTTGGTAATGTAAGTCTTATCTACAATTTCCATGAAACTCACTGCCATTTCACCTTGAAATAAAAGTCTTGTATTAGTCAGAAGAAACTGAGTTCTAAAACCACCTTCTCTCCTTTGAGGGTTGGATTATTTATGTCATCAGTTCTTACCCAGATCACCACTTCTTAAGAGTTAGGCTAAAAAGAAACCTACAATACTTTTTCTTCCCCAGTGGTCTGAAAGTGTTACATAGCTTGCCCTGCCTGTTCTGAATGGCTGGCATTGGTATATTTTCCATTACCCAAGCCCCATAGATACTTGTGTTAAGAATTAAAAGTTATTGCATGTTTTTGATTGGACTTCCTTTTAATAATTCATCTTTGACACGAGTTATTGAAAAATATGCTATTAGGTATCTAGCTGTTTGGATGTTTTCCTGTCATCTTTCTAATAATTGGCATTTCATTGAGTTCTATCATGCTTAGAAAACATACTGTATGACTTTACAAAAATTTATTTTCTCATTAGTAACAAATAAGATTACAAAGTAATTAAGATTTAGATATTATTGAAATTCTTTTTAAGAATTACATAACATATGTTATATATAAATGTATATAAAACTTATAATTTATGCTAATGTATTATATATGCATATCTATGATATATTACATGCAATACTATACTCAATTATTATATGATGAAATATTATCATATATAATGTATACATATGATGCATGTACATACATGTATAAATATTATGTGATATATATCATATATACCATATATACAATATTATATGATACTAACTTATGCAATTTAATATATATGTTATATATGTCATATGTAATGATGTACAACATAGATTACTATATATAAGAAATATATTTTAGCTATATAATTATTTATAAAATATGTAATATAAATAACATATGTCATATATATATATAACTTAAAAAGATTTGTTGAAATGATAATGGTCAAAATCTTAGAAATATAATAAGTTAAAATCATTTGCAGATTAAATAGTATCAAAAGATATATTCTAATATCATAAAGTAGAGTAATTAATGAAATAATTTGAGAAATGCTAAAATAATACTGTAACACATGCATAGGAAAGACTATCCATACCTCTGAGACAGCTAAATGTCTATGAAAATAAATATTTCTATAGCCTTATATTTCTGCTTCAGCCAATCTTGCTTTAAATTTTGGCATCTGAAAATAAAGATTACTTTTATGGATAGTGCTCAAGTTTTAATGGCAATGATGACTAATGAGAAGCATTAATGTTTAAAAGTTTAGAAGTCATGCCAAGAGGAACATTAGGGTTTTCTGACAGCACAATTGAGGTATATTTTATGTTCCAAATTTAATCAAAAACCACTGCTCTAATTCCTCTTACTATAAAGCCCATTGAAAATCTGATAGTGTCTGACATATTAAACAACACTGTTTATAGTATATTTCTGCTCAGTAATCTGTGTGTTAGTTTGACATTTATTGCAGAAACACAAGAGTTTTCATCCCTACGACTGGTATTGTATTTATAGGCTTTTTTCAATGACTCTATAGGGTTAAAGATTTCTTTAATTTAGCCAAATGAGGGAAACCTAAAATATAATTCACTTCCTTTTCTTTCTAAAATTGTAAACACTGTTTTAGAATAGTTATTTAAAATATCACACTTCATTAATGAGACATGCAAAAGGTCATATATAACCAAAGCATTTCATGCCAGAACAAATTAAAAGTGTAGGTGGTAGAAGAGAAAAATAAAGGAGACTGAAACAAGCTACCAGTGGCATCTGATTTTGTCTCCTTATTCTTGCAAACTGCCTGGAAGAAGAAGCATGCAAGGGAGCAGGAAGAAGAGGGGAAGTTGAGGAACAGAATTGGAAACCCAATTCTAATGCCCAGAAGATAGGCTCATAAGCATCGCGTGGTGATGTCTATGTCTCCAAAGCTAAGTCTCTGTGTGATGTTCACATGATCAGGATAGGAGAAGTTGGTGAAGATACATTCTGTGTTTTATATCTGTTACAACTCCTCTTGATGAATATCCTTATGAGAAGCACACAGTGCTTTATGTAAAAAACTGCTTTTTTAAAAGGTAACTTTGAGAGTATCCTCTTTAAATTTGCCATCCCAACACTGATGACAGTGGGAGGTCTTCAAGTAACATCAGCACATTTCCTGGTCCAGTGTTTCTTTTAGTAGTGAGTCACAAAGCCTACCTTGTAATTATGGAGATTATGTCTGAGATAACTGCAGGTATAAAGCAACCTGTTTCAGACATAAATGGTAGTAATTTCTGTTTTGCTGAAAATAACTTGTGCATATATTCATGAAATCAACTATCTTGGACCAATATATATTTTCCAAAATATGGAGGTAGAATTTTCACACATTTACCTATAGGAAACAAACTCAAATGCACAATCTGACAGGGGGGAATCTCATGCTTACATTCCCCTCACCAATCACAGACACAGATTATCCCTCACCAGAATTTAGGACAGGCTTTTCTGAATAACAGCTGTATTTAGATTGTTATCATTCTGTGCCAGGCAGGTTTTTTGATTCCCCAGTGTGAGGGCAGCCTGTGTCCAGAGGCAACCATGATATCTGAGAATTCAGGGGTATCTCATATTTTGACCCTGATTCCTGGTGGAACTTTCTAAGCTTTCAAATTCCAGAAGTGTTCCAAGGATATTTTAGCATTTTTTGGACCCCAATTTCCATTAAAAGTGCAAAGAAGCAATGCCAGAAGACAATTAAAAGTATGCATTATTTCCAGGCACCAATAGCTCATGTCTATAACCCTAGCTTCTCAGAAAACTGAGATTGGAGGATTATGGTTTGAAGCCAGCTGAGACAGGAAATGAGATACTCATCTCCAATTAGTCACTGAAAAAGCTGGATTTGGAGCTGTGGCCCAAATGGTAGAATGTTAGCCTGGAGGGAAAAAAAAAGCTCAGGGACAGTACCCACGCCATGAGTTCAAACCTCAGGACTGGCACTAGAAGAAAAAAAAGGATAAAGCATGCATCATTGATGGGAAGCGCAAACTCCTCATATATTGCCCCTTGATACCTAGGCCTGGTATGTCAGCACTCCTTTTAAAATCTGTGACCAGTGACCTAACAACCTCCCACTAGGCCCCTCCTCTTAGAGGTTCCACAACCCTTCCCACTATGTCTACCCTGGGGATCAAGCATCTAATTATTACAATAGAGCCTTTGAGACACTATGAACTATACCCAAACCATAATAGGACCTTCTTTGGAAGAACAAGTTTTGCCCACAACAAATAACATGTCAGTTCTAGTGATGTACTAAGACTCAATGAAGCATTAGAATTGACAGGGGAGAAACCTTCCAAATTTTCATCCTGAAGGCCAAGATGTTGCAAATTCACATAGCACAGCCCAGGTTGACCAGTCATTCATTCCATCCTAGGGACCACAGTGTCCCATCAGTCTTCCTGAACCATATACTCTTCTAAGTATTCTGCTCATCTCTGAGCCAGTACATGGAAGGGCATTTTTATCTATGTGGACAGGTGGCTGAGTAGCAATTTCAAGGTGGCTAACACATACTAGGCTCTTCTTTCCTGATCTACACTACTACACTGATTTTTTAAAAATAAACGTCTACATCTAGTCCAACATAAATGTGCCCCATTTAAATCTAGTCCAATTTAAATATAAGTTAAATCACATAATTCAGTTAAGAAATTTCCTCACTAAAGTAGCAAAGAGAACACCTGCTTCCAATGCCATATTGATTTCAAAGGTTGATTACTAATAATCATCCATGTTGAAAAACCAAAAATGCACTCAAACCACAGAAAAAAATTAAAACACAACTGACCAGTAATCTGGAATAGACTAGATAAATTGTGGCACATTCTTCAGATAATGGGACTTTATGTTCCCTTATTGAAGGAATATTATCAGTGAATATTTAAAGACAATATGCTTGCTCATGTTCACTAAAAATTCAACATCAGAGTATTTAATATGGTATTATTTTGCAACATGATTCCATAAACCTTTATACTATTTGTATATTCAAAAAAGAACCTTTAAAAATCATACATTAAAATATACGTATGTGTATTTTTTGTAATAACAGATACGTTAATTGACTTTGTCTACAATGTCCTACTAGCATTTTTCAGTTCAACCATATGAGACAGCCCTACCTGAAAGTAGATCTTGACCTCCAGCTACATTCATCACATTCATCACCTATCTCATGTCCACTTACAGAAATCTGGTACTGATGTTATTTAGAATTAAGCCCCAGGCCACGCTGACTTGCTTAACTCATTTCTATAGTCTGTGGGTCTCCTTTATCTGTCAAGCGTTTTGCTCCAGCAGGGCACTGGTGGCTCTTAGCTACTCAGGAGGTGAGATCTGAGGACCAAGGTTTGAAGCCAACCCAGGTAAGAAAGGCTCTGAAACACTCATCTACAATTAACAACCAGAAAATTGGAAGTGGGGCCCCAAAGATGCAAAGGATACAGGGGAACCTATTCCCTCCCTCCAAGTGTGTTTAATTCCTATAATGATTTATATAAGATCTCTATATAAATGTCAGTTTTATTTAGATAACCGTTCTTGACAGCCTAATTGAGCTTTATCTACCCCATCCCACCAAGTTCCTTAACCAGCTTGATTTTTGTTTGTTTATCAGTAGCAAATATGCTATTAGTGTACTATCTGTCTCTATTGGAGCCTATGTCCACTCAAAATATAGTTTTCTTTACTGCTATGTAAAGTTAGATATAGACAGCTGAGGAATATTTATTGAATGAATAAATGGATTGGCTACTGAAGTAATAGAAAGATGACATTGTGATTTGAGCACAAATGGAAAGACCTAGAATCAAGATAAAGGGGAGGCATGGAGCAACTTTCAGGAAGCCTCACACTGGGCTGAGTCCTGTATTTCCTAATGCATTTTCTACCTGTCCCTATGACTATGAATGACAGAGATGTCCATCTTTGTAGTCCCACCATCTATTAATGAAGAAATTAAGTAATAAACCCCAGTGTTAATTATATAATAATGTCTTAATGGGTATTAGTTATATACTTGACCTTATTCTACTTGGATGTAAGCTTCACAAACTAAGTTAAATTGATTTCAAGATGTTGATACTTTTGTTTCATAGTTTCTTCCTTATTTCATTGAACTACTTTTAAAATATAAAGCTTTTTTTCACTAAGAGTTTGGAGTGGAAGAATATTCACTATATGTTATCATGACTCAAAAACAAGAACCAAAACACATAGCTTCCGTAACACCTTGACTCAGATAGTCTCATTCCTATTACTTCCATTTCTGTTCTTATGTGTCTTTGTGTAAGAATTAATGCTAGTCCATTTAGTCTCATATTCTGGAAGCTTATACCTTATAGAAAGGTATTTTTGAGAGTTCTGGAAGTCCAAGGTCAGATTCTGGTCAGGTCTTTTTCTGTGTTGCAGCCTGCTAATTTCTCCCTGTTCCTTCACATGGCCAAAAGAAGCAGAGAGAGATGTTTGGGGGGACTATTTCATAAGGGCACTAATATGATTCCTGAGCGCTCTACTCTTACCTTTCTCACTCTCCCAGACACGTGGCTTAGCTCCTTATACTAGCACAATGAATTTAAAATTTCAATATATGAATTTGAGAGAAACACAGATTTCAGTACGTAACAAAAGCAAAATTACTCTTTGAAATCACCACAGTAGACACAAATTTTGAATTTATAATTATACAACAACACATCTAGGGTAAAGGTAGATGACTGTCCACACCAAAAAGTTCACTATCCTGTAACTGTCTTCTAGTGCAAGCATTAAGAATGTATTAACAAGAGATTAGGAATAATGGTAATAGTTGAAAATTGTGACATAAGCAAGTTCAAAGTTATCCACTCCAAAACCATCTTCAAAATGTAAATGTAAGTCAAGGTAACCTAAAAATCTCTGTCATAGGCAAATGTGTATGGATTTGTGCATCCCCTGATAGGTATCTCCGTGACTGCTACCCCAGCCTTGATCATTTTTTTGTCAGTTGTGGGGCTTGAACTCTGGACCTGAGTGCTGTCCCTCAGCTCTTCAGCTCAAGGATAGTGCTCTACCACTTAAGCCATGGTTCCACTTCCAGTTTTCTGGTGGTTTATTGGAGATAAGAGTTTCACAGACTTTCCTCCTCGGGCTGGCTTTGAATCGTGATCCTCAGATCTCAGCCTCCTAAGTAGCTAGGATTACAGGCATGAGCCCCCGGCACCCAGCTTCCCAGCCTTGATTATTTTTTAGGGTTGTTGTCATTGTATGTATGTCTCACTCCCTGAAAATATTAAATTGTTTAATATGACTTTTAAGGAATAGGTATTCAGTTTATTAATTTCCTGTTGAATCTTAATAAAAACTCTTAGCAGTGAGCTTATTGTTCTGTATTATCAGTCACAAAGTCCTAAGATTGAAGGATCATCAGCAAGACTGAAAGCAAAAAAAAGAGAATTATTAACATAAACATATATATGCCAAATGATTTCCATCTTATTAACTGAAAGTAAAATTCTATAATATTCAGGTAAATTTAAGTAAGTTTTAAAATTTATATTATATTTAGTTGTTTTATTTATGCATTGTCTAAAAACAATTATAGAATTAGGGCATAAAAGTAAATGAATTTTGCTATATCCCATTGTGATGTGTTTTCATTTGTATTGGATAATAAGAACTTTCTAGTTCCTTCTGTAATTTCTTCTGTGACCCAGGTGTTATTCAGTGATACGTTATTCAGCCTCCATGTATTGTAGTGAATTCTGCAGTATATTTTGTTGTTGAGATCTGGTTTGATTCTACTATGGTTGGATAGGATGCAAGGAAGTATGCAAATCCTCTTGTATTTGCTTAGGTTCTTCATGTGTACTATGATATGATCTATTTTAGAGAATGTTCCATGGATTGCTGAAAAGAATGTGAATTAGATCTCTGTTGGGTGGAATACTCTATACGTGTCTGTTAAGTCTATTTGGGTTATCACATCATTTATTTCAGAGGGTTCTTTGCTTATCTTTTGTTTGATTAGTGAGAGAGGGGTATTAAAATCTCCCACTATTATTGTGCCTGGGTCTATCTTTTTCAATAAGTCCAAAAGTATTTGTTTAATGCATTTAGCTGCTCCATTGTTTGGTGCATAGATGTTGACCACTGTGATCTCTTCTTCATGGATCATTTCCTTTATTAATATGCAATGGTCTTCCTTATCTCTTTGTATTGATTTTAATGAAAAGTCTATTTTATCAGACATCAATATGACAACTCTTGCCTTTGTGAAGGGTGCTTTTTCATGGAAGATTTTTTTTGTCCTTTTACTTGGAGTTTGTTTTTGTGTTTGACTGTGAGAAGGGTCTCTTGGAGACAATACATGATAGATCTCGTTCTAATCTACTGTTCTTTTTCTTTTGATTGGGGATACAGCATAAGCAGTGCTGGGAAAGTTCACAGCTCTAAGCACACACATAAGGGAATCAGAAACAACTCAATCAAATAACCTCAGGTTGCAATTAAAACTGCTAGAAAAACAAGAAAAATCAAATCTACAACTACTACACAAGCAAGATAACAAAAATTAGGGCAGAAATCAATAAAATAGAAACTAAAAAACTGCATAAAATAAATGAAACAAAAAAGCTAGTTTTTTGAAAAAATTAATAAAAGGACAAACCACTTAGGAGATTAATGAAAAAAATAGAGTGGAAATTCAAATAAACAAGAGCATATATTCCACAGAAAACATTTGAACAAACATCCAAGAAATCCAAATATTTATAAAGGTCTTCCCTCAAAATCTATATTCACTAAAGAAGGAAAAGCTAACAGAATTGCCTAAACTGAATCAAGACAATATAAACCAGCTAAGCAAACCAGTAACACGCAATGAGATAGAAGACGTAATCAGAAGTCTTCCAACAAGGAAAAGCCTAGGCCCAGATGGATGTACCACTAAATTCTATAAGGCTTCTAATGATGAACCAATACCAATACTCCTGTGAAAAAAACAGAGGGAGTAATTCCAAACATATCCTATAATGCCAATATCACACTCATTCCAAAACCAGATAAGGGTCCAACAAAAGACAACTACAGACCAATTTCTCTGGTGAACATAGATGCAAAGCTCTTTAATAAAATATTACCCAACAGAATCCAGAAGCAAATTTGAAAACTCATGCACTATGACCAAGAAGGCTGCATCACAGAGATGCAAGGCTGGTTTAAAATACACAAATTAATAAATAAGAGTTCATTACATCAACAGAGCCAAGGACAAGAACCAAATGATAATCTCAATAGATGCAGAAAAAGCTTTCATCAAAATATAACATCATTTTAAAAGCTTTGAAGAAACCAGGAATAGAAGGAACATTCCTTTAAAAAAAGACTATATATGACTGACCAACAGCCAACATCATACCAAATGGGGAAAAATGAAACAATTTCCCCTAAAATCAGGAACAAAGCAAGGATGGCCACTCTTACCAGGCCTCTTTAATGTAGTTCTGAATTCTAGCCAAAGCAATAAGGCAAAAAAGGACATTCAAAGGACTCATATAAGGAAAGAAGAAATTAATCTATTGCTATTTGCAGGCGACATGATCTTATACCTAAATGACCCCAAGAAAAATCCATTCCCAAACTCCTAGACCTATTTGATCACTTTGGCAAAGTAACAAAATTGATCCACAAAAATTGGTACCCTTTCTGGGCTGGGAAGGTGGCTCAGTGGTAGAGCGCTTGCCTTGAATGCATGAGGCCCTGGGTTTGATTCCTCAGCACCACATAAGCAAAAAGAAAAAAGCCAGAAGTGGCACTGTGACTCAAGTGGTAGAGCGCTAGCCTTGAGCTGAAGAGCTGAGGGACAGCGCCCAGGCCCAGAGTTCAGGCCCCATGACTGGACCCCAAAAAAAAATTGGTACCCTTTTTTTATGCCAACAACATACAAGCAGAAAGAGCAATTATGAAAACAACCCCATTTGCAATGGCCTAAAAAATACCTAGGAATTAATGTAACCAAAGCTATAAAAGATCTTTTAAGCGAAAACTATAGAAATGTAAAAAAAGAAATCAAAGAGGACACCAAGAAATGGAAAGACCTTCCATATTCCTGGATAGGTAGAATCAATATTGTAAAACCTGCCATACTGCCAAAAATGATGTATACATTCAATGTAATCCCCATCAAAATCCCAATGACATTTTTTATTGAGATAGCGAAAATGATCCAAAATCCATATGGAACAACAAAAGACCTAGAATAGCCAAAGCCATTGTAGGCAAAAAAAAAAAAAAAAAAAAAAAAAAAGTAATGCAGGAAGTATCAAAATACCAGCTTTCAAGCTCTACTACAGAGCCATAATAACAAAAAACAACTTGGTATTGGCACAAAAATAGACCCAAAGATCAATGAAAAATATTAGAAGACCCAGAAAATAAAATCACATCCTTACGGTGATCTGATGCCAAAGACTTACAGTGGGGGAAAAAACACCGCCTCTTCAATAATGGGTGTTGGGAAAATGGGGCAGCCGTATACAGAAAACTAAAGTGGATCTCGGCTTGCACCATGCACTAACATCAATTCAATGTGGATCAAAGACTTCAACATCAAACCTGAAACTCTGAAACTACTGCAAGAGAGAATAGGAGAGACATTAGAACTTATGGGTATAGGCAGGGACTTCCTGAATAGAGTCCCAGGGCACAACAGATAGAAAGGAGACTCAACAAGTGAAACTACATTAAAATAAAAAGGTTTTGCACAGCTAAAGACATAGTTACTAAACTAGAAAAACAGCCAACCATTTGGGAAAAGATCTTTACCAGTAATGCATCATACAGTATATACAAGGAGCTCAAGAAACTAACCTCTCCCAAATTTATTTTTTTTATGTGTCTTTTTTATTTTTTATTGTGAAAATATTGTACAGAGGGGTTACAATTACATGGGCAAGATAATGAGTACATTTCTTATCAAGCATTGTATCCTCCTCCTTTGTTTCCCCTTCCCATCCCTTCCCATCCTTCCCCCACCCCCCCAACCCTTCCTGCCCGCCCCCACTAAAATTGTAAAGTTCGTTTTCGACATAACGACTTGTACTTCTCATTGTTGCAATGGGTCCAGCTGTATCCCCATTTAAAAATGTACCTGTAACAATCGCTACATGAGTCGGCAGTAGCTTAAAACATTTCAAATTGTTGTTTTTACTTGTTAGTCCTAAATTCATTTTCTTATCTTCTTTTTATTCCATTTGATATATTGCATTTGAATTCCAGCCTTGCACTTGACGCGCAGTGCACTATTAGCACTATTACATTTGTTTCAGTCATGTTTTGAAGAGAGTCTTACTTCTTATTCAGTCCAGCCTGGACACTGATCCTTCCGTTTCCACTTCACATGTAACCAACACTCTGTCGCACTCAAGACTTTTTTTTTTGGTCCAGTCGTGGGGTCTGAACTCTGGGCCTGGGCGCTGTCCCTCAGCTCTTCAGCTCAAGGCTAGCGCTCTACCCCTCTCCCAAATATAATACGCCAATTACTAAATCAGCAAGGGAGCTAAGAAGAGATCGGCAAACATTTTGAATTCTAACAACACCAAATACTCGCGGGGATGTGGGGAAAAAAGGAGCCATACTGCACTGCTAGTGGGAATGTAAACTAGTACAACCACTCTGGAAAGCAGTCTGGATTCCTCAAAAAACAAAACATAGAACTTCCCTATGACCCAGCCATATCACTCCTTGGCATCTACTGTGAGCATCATGAGCCAGGATATGCTAAGGATACCTGCACATCCATGTTCACTGCCACACTATTCACAATAGCCAAGATATGAAAACAGTCCAGATGCCCCACAATAGATGAGTGGATCCAAAAAGTGTGGTACCTATGTACAATGGACTATTACACAGCCATTAGAAATAATAAAATAATGTCATTTACAGGGAAATGGATGGAATTAGAACAAGTCATGTTTAGTGAGTTAAGCCAAGACTAGAAAGACAAATAGCACATGTTCTCTCTGATATGTGGAAGTTAGCTCTGAAACTCAATGGGATATGACAAATTATACAAGATTCTAGATACTCACATATAGTGAGTATTAGAAAGAAGCACAAAGGTGCAATGCCCAAGCACCTCTTCATATGTATTTAAAATAATATACACACTGAAAAAACTCCAAAGATGTGGAAACAAAGGACTTTTTTGTTTTTTTCCTTTTTCTGATGACTTTGTTCTTTGCCTTACATGGTATATTCACATACATGTCTGTGGGAGGGGGTGGGGAGGGCACAGAATCAAGGGGAAAATGGTGTAAAGGTGCAGCAGTGGAGTGCACTGGACAATGATGAAAGTGAATTATGCAACTCATGGGGGGATATGGGAGGGGGCAACAGGAAGAATGAGGAAACAGATGCCACTACCCAAAAGGAAATGTATTTATTACCTACCATATGTACATAACCCTGCTGTATATCACCTCTAAAAAGCAATAAAGTAAACCAAAAACAAGTACATAAATTGTAGAATGTCCTTAAATTTAGAAATAGTGTTTAGTTTCTGTAGCCTGAGTTTCTTCATGGTTTTCCTGAAATAACATCAGCAACAACAATGAAAATGAATTGTGTAAACATATATGTGAAAGCTTCATTTGACAATGAACTTTTTCCCCTTTTATGATGTTGAGAACCTAACCCATGATGTCACACCTGCTACCTCTACATCCCTAGAACCAAAAGTTTAATATGTCCCAGAAGTTTTGACATCAAAGACTAAAAGAGATGCATCAAAGGCAAAACAGTTCAGATTTTCACTTTTATGAAGTTCCATTAAATAGTTAGATGCTATGTTTTACAACAGATGTTTTCGATTGCACTTTTCTTAAAATAATAGCTTGTTATTAACACTATTAGCATGACAAATTCAGTCATGAACCAGTGATTGTGAAAATACCATATTGCAAGAATTTTTTTCTTAGCATCATAGTCCTTTTTCTTATTATTGCTATCCTAAAACAAGACTCTTGATAGATTTATGAAGACCCAACAAACAAACATTTTTATTATGCCTGTAGTTTAAAAAAATTAATTTTCAATTCAATGTAACCAAGATCCTTGGCAAATATCAGATAATTTAGGCTAGATCATAAAAGACCTTACTTCAAGACTACCAAGTCTCCCATTTCCATTGGAGATAGATGTCTGAATTTGATCATGCAGCACAGACTTCCAAAGAATGGCCTGGTTCCCAAACTAAACACCCTTCTCTAGTATGAGCCAGACAAGTTATGACCTTGGCTGTGAAGACTGAGAAAGCACAATTTTAGTAGCCTGAAGACAGACTTAGTGTTATCCCTTTATAACATGCCTTCTTCTTGGGGAAGCTGAACAAAGTTCCAGTTAAAAGTTTTCCGTATCTCTCACTGTAATAATGATCACTTACTTACTTGCTTTTTAGTGTGGTAAGTGGAGAGACTCATTGAATCCTTTACTGAAGAGACCAGGCTGAATGCTGACCACACAGCAGGACAAGAGGCCTAGGCAGAGATGAAGCCTCAGAGACAAGGTGGAGAGCTAAGTCAGAATCTGTAGAGCTGGAAGTGTCCAGCTGGAAGTACTCACTAGACTTATGGGTATGCATTATAGGGCTCAGAAAGTTATCCAGTTATCAGTATGAAGGCCACAGCAAAGTCCTCCTTGGAAATAGTGAGGTGAGAAGTGAAGAGAGCTAAGGATGAATCCATGGGGCATGTGGATCACTCTTACAGAAAAAAGTTACTGCTAAAAAAGGCTTAAGGGTGATAGGACATAAAGAAGGTAGGAGTAGTTTCTTAGAAAGCAAAGTTGAAAAGAATTTTAAAGAAAATCAGGCAGCCTCCAAAACACTTCAAGGCTGTATGAGAATTAACAGTGGTGCTTGGGCTTGGCTATAGGATGAGCCTCATGACCCCATAATGAGTGAAGGTTGGCCACGGGACATTGTGAGTGGAGCTGTGATGGGGAACAAAGGCTGAGACATTGTTTTCTTAAAGCTTAGCTACGGAAGAAAGGACAGAGGTATAAAATTGAGAAGAGATTTTTGGTACAAGAAATCTCATGTTTTTTGACTATGATTGTTGGGTGAGAACACTTAGTAAATGAGAGGGTTGGCATCTGGGAACCGAGAGGAGAAATTATCCTAGAAAATGAGGGGAAAAAAAGGAGAGCTGCAGATTACAGCATGAGAAAGTAGCATGAGGAAGTAGACAGTTGACAACTCATTGTCAGATGACGTCACAACTTCCTTCTCATCTAACCGCTAGTAACCATGTTTCAAGCCATCAGCCACCTTTGGCTGAAAAAAAATAAATTCCCTTTTCTTTTTTCCCCAATTTGAATGAGTCGCATGAGCCAATTCAAAACAATCGGTAAAATGTTCTTTCTTAAAGCTTATAAAGATAAAAGGTATGATGACTAAAATAATACAGTTAAAATCGCCTTTGCTTTAGTAAGCAAAGATATTAGTTGCCATGGAGGTCATCATTTCATTTAGCTATTTACTTAGTCTGCTAGTGATCATAAGAAGTGGTTGAAATGCTTTGAAAAGCTTTTTTGGAAAGAAATGGATTCCCATCAACTCCACTGAAAGCCGAAGTCTATGTCTTTGTCAGGAATCTGCAGACATATTTGTGGTAGACTTTGTCTTTCTAGAAGTGCACTTATTATTGGAAGCTAACTAATTTTGGAAGACCATTGTAAAATATAAAATGCAGGCTTTATTGATTTCTTTTTAATGGAAGGGATGTAAAGCTATTTATTTAGCTTACTTTAAAACTGTGCAGACTAATGCCATACTGTCTGGTTATAGTATATAGACCACAATTGGTAAGTAAGCCACTAAGTAGAATGACATTATAGCTTTACAAAAATTCTTCCAGAAAACAAATCTTATTTGTTTTATCTACAAATGCCCAGCTGCTCCTGCTCAGTTCCTCTCGAGGCAAGTTCAAATCTGTGCTACAAAGATCCAAAGCCAAAATCCAAGGCCCTATGGCTAATATCAGACCTGGTCAGTCTCATTGTTAATCAATCAAACTGTCATCATAAGAAAACTGAATTGTGGGAAGATGATTAAAATTTAAATCCATTCAAAATCACAGAAGCTTAGAATTTTCTAAGTTATTATTTTCCCTGCATTTAAAAAAAATTATGAGGTAACAATATTACCCTATTCCAACACACCTCACACAGACTCCCTTTAAAGTTGCTTAACTCAATAATGTTTTCCTTCCCCATGAATATAGTAGTTACAAATAACCAACATTCCCATATTTTTCTTGGTAAAACTATGGGTAAAGACATTGTATTCGTATGTTGATTTTTCTAGAACAGACCTGTTCAAAGTTTTGAAGAATTTTTCCAGAAAAATAAACAGCACAAAGGAGGGAATAAAAGCAAAATTACAAGAAACCTCTTTTTCCCTCTCTTGGAGTTCATTTCGATAAACATTTTATACGATCATATGCAAATAGCTATTGAGCATTTGTGATCCTCTCCTAAGAATATCCTCCTTTGGTCTCACTGTGTGAATGTTTATTTATCATTTTATCTTTTACCATTCATTGTGTTTACTTGTTGATTTATAGGCTTGTTCTAATTCCTACAAATGAGGGAAAATATGCAATCTATGTTTCTTTGGGTTTGGCTTACTTCATTTAATAGGATTTGTTTCCAAGTCTGCATTTCCTTATGAAATGTGCAATATTATTCTTTCTGCTAGAAGCATAGAATTCCTTTGTGTATGTATATATACCACATGTTCTTGATCCATTTGGCCACTGAGGGACATCTGGGTCAATGCCATATCTTGCTTATGGTAGGCAATGCTGTAATTAACGTGAGTGCTGGTAGTTTTAGTGTCTTTTTCTTTCTGGACCTTTCGTCTTGTATGTGAGTTTATCTTTTTGGGGGGGAAGGGAAAAGCAGAGCACAGAAATGATGCAACAAGGAGTGAAAAAATGCTTCAGTGATTCTCACTGGACACTATATTGAAAATGAACTGCACAGCTTGTGGGGGAGGGACACTAGGAATGAAAAAACTGGGACAAAATGAGAGAAATGATGACACTGTTCAAAAAGAAATGTATTCATTACCTGACTTATGTAACTATCCCTCTGTACAGAACCTTTACAATAAAAATAAATACATATATATATACATACATACATATATAAAGTGAAAATACAGCATACAAATATGTATATTTCCATAGTGAAAAATAAAATATACATTTGATTGTTTTGTCTTTTGGGCCAATATTTGTAGAAATAATTTTAATGTCCTTGTATAAAGTTTTGCCTTATCATACTAGCCTTTTAATATTTTTGGTTTTAAACTTCTAAAATACTTCATTTGTCTACGTTCTGTTAGTTTTGATACATGACCATCTTTCTCAGATAATAGTGTGATTGTGCATTTACATACAGGTTTCTTTTATAATGCTACCCCTTTTAAACGAAGACAAGTTTTCTGAAAATGGACCAACCTCTACAGAAATGCATCCTAGACCTTCTCTCCAGATCTTAATGCCTCTCCTTAAAATAACACTTAAAGCAACTGAAGATGAGGCATGAAGTTCTAATTGACTCTCACTTGTCCTCCAAATCTGAGGAAAGAAAGAGCCTGGCTGGGCAATCAAGGCATAGGCTCTCTCCCATAAGCGGTTCACATCTCTTGTAGCCTCAATGCTCCTGAGCATCACACATCTATAGTATTGAACAGTTGTGCACGTGGGTTCCTGGTCATCACATCATAGCCCATTGGCCCTGGAAGACGTGTACATGATTAATTGGACCCCAAAGGTGTGTACCAGAATAGAATCCAGTCAGAGAGGATAAACAAAGCATAGAGAGCTCATGCAGGCTGCATGGAGCCTCTGACTGAGTCTGTAGCTTGATATGGCTCACACAGGTGGTCCAATGTCTTGAGAGTCACATTGCTCTGTTCTAGAGACACTTCATTAAGCCCTACATGCTGTACCTTGGCAGTAACGTCCCTTAGGACCTCTTCTATCTAGTGGAAACATTGCTTATTGATTTATTTATCTTGCCATTTTACAACTTCCTCTGTGTCTGTGAACTCATTATATGAGACCATAGATACAAAGCACCTGATCCAGATGTTGCCATTTTTCAGTATCACAAACACTGGAAATAGCTTGGAAATAAGCAAAATAAAGGATTACCTCAAACCTTTTTGTTTCAGTGGCTACTAAAACCCTTGGGTAGATAATAGCTCTTCACAGAATTATGTGAATGCACTCTAGAGCTCTGTATATTTGACTGTTGAAAAAAAACAAGCATTTCAAGTTCCCATAAGTCTGTCATAAGTTAATATTTGTACTTTGTCAACCACTGGTTTGGATTCTAGCAGCAGTGAATGATCAAAGAGGACAAATGAAAGACCATTTGAAGAATGAGCTGAAAAGCCTTCTCTGTCCCTACTGCCTTCATGTCTGCTCTCTCTACATGCACATTGCATGAAGCTGGATTTAGACAAGAATTAATGACACTCAAGGTTCATACCAGTTACAGTCACAAACATTAAGAATCTTGGTTTAGAAACAGAATTTTAAGCTCCTTGCTTTTTTCTGGTCTCTCCACAGCTGGCTTTTTGCTTCAGTGTAAGGACATCCAGTAATCCTTGCAGTTCTCTGGGTGACCTCACATTTCAAGGGAATTCATGACAGTAGAATAACACTCACTCCTTGTCGTTTTCCCCTTGGCACTGGGACTTGAACTCAGGGTTTCACACTCTTGTTCAAGAGCTGGTGCTCTCCCACTTGAGCCACAGCTATCTCCTTTTGGGTTTTTGCCAATTAATTGGAGATAAGTCTCACAGGCTTTCCTGCCTGAACTGGGTTGGATCCACTATCCTCAGATTTCAGCCTCTTGAGTAGTAAGGATTACAAGCATGAGCCACCCACAACCAGCTGCACTATTGTCTTTAAGACTTAGAATTGTTACTTTCTTGACCTTTCTATCTTTCATTATGCATGACACAAGCCTAGAGTGACTCAGGAGCATGTCAGTTAAACTATGTGGAATCTGAACTTCTGGCTAGCTTTCTGGTGATCTGATTTCTATCCCAGTAAATTAACGAACTGGACAGAGGTTTGTGTGGTAGGAAACAAGTGCACTTGTTCACATGGATACTTCAAACCCATGGATTCCCTATTTCATCCTCTTTAAAGACCACAACGTTCTAGGGAGTTCATTGTATGCTAGTGTTTTTGATGATAAAGATAGGCTGACTGAAAAGTAAAAGATTTGGGACATGGGATATTAGAGTAGAGAAATGAGCACCTCCTAAAATATACTCATGTACACTTTTTTCTTCCATATGCTTGTGTTCCTGTAAAATTCACATAAAAGTCCTAACCCCAGGACCTTAGAGTATGACTGAATTTGGAGAAAAAGCTGTTAAAGACATAATTAAATTAAAGTAAGACCATAAGGCTGGCCCTCATCTGATATGATTAATGTCCTTATAAGAAGAGAAGAGTAAAATACAGACAAAGGGAAGATCATCTGAAGACACAGAAAAGATGGCCACCTCCAAGTTAACATGAGGGATATCAGAAGAAACCAATCATGAAGACACCTTGATCTTGGATGTCTATCTCCAGACATGTAATGAAATAAATTCCTGTTGGTTATATCCCCTTGAACCATGAGACTTTGTTAGAAGAGACTTAACACACTCTCCTGGCTGTCCCCTTCTAGATGGCCAATTGTTCTTCCTTTGAATACTGGAACCCCCCTGTAGTATTAATCATACTTGACTTAGGAAACCAATTACAAATGACTTAGGAAAGGTGGTCAGTGCCACAAGCAGGTTGGATAAGGTATGTATGTCTTCTAAAACCTAGTTGTTACCTCTTTTGAATAACAGAAAATAGAGTCTAAGTTGTTTTAAGGTTTTTATTCTACTGTGTTACAAGTCAGTTAGATGCCTGTTAGCAGTTCACAATTTCAATAGGGGAGAGATACAACACATTTCTCTCAAGAGACAAACGTGTTTCTACCAGTGGAAATGAGTTCTGCTGTTTATAAAAATACCTTGGGCTACGCAATTATTTCTGCTGTAGTAAAACTGAAGAGATCTATTGAACTATAAAGTATTTACACATATAAGCAAATCAAATGAAACCAACACATTATTTTTTCTCCTAAAATCTGTAATGAAATGAGATGTCATTACTGGGCATCATTTATCTCTCTTAAGAAAAATATGAATTTCATGTGTATAGTACCAAACAAATATAATCTACTTAATAACAAAATATGCCTACATAAATCCTATGAGACTAGATTGTTTGAGGGACTTAATAGTACTATCAAGGAAATTATGTGCATAACATATGAAAACCAATCAAAAAGACAATAGGATATGTAGATTTACCTATTATTCCCTGTTGTAGGCCATAACCAAAAAAGCCCATAGTCAACATCCATCATTTCTAGTAATTTTACATGAGTCAGCCTTGTTTGTAACCCAATTGGCATCCAAACCCCATCCTTTGTGATTCTTCACCTGGACATTTCTAGCTCCTCTCACAGCCTCCCTGTGACTTTCAGTGAAATAACTCTATCTTTGGTTTTGGGAGATGGGGTCAATTCTAGAAAGATATTTCAATTCTTAATAAAGGACATTGATAAGATGGCATATAAATTTTTATATATGTCTCTCTACCCAGCCTTCTTCTGTATGGGCAATGTGTATACATATGAACAACTAATACATCTAGACTAGTGTAACAGAAAGATGTGATGGGGAAAGGGTATGATAGGAAAGGGATATGAGTCTTAATGGTATTGTTGAGAAACTACATCTAATGCTAGTGAGCATTTGTGTGTCTTCAGACTGCCTTTTGAAAATTTCCTATCATTTGAGACAGTGTTAATTGGGTATTCGCTATGCAAATCATTTTCAACTAATTATGGTTCTTGATTGCTACTTTTATCTTGCCCTTTAGGAGTTCTGTGCATCGTTAAATGCTGTTATGTAACTGGACACATCCTCTTTAGCAGACAAAAAAATTCTTTCCCTAGCTATAGGCTAGCTATGTCCTGTATTTAGATTGAGAGTTTCTTTCCAACTTTCTTATTCGTTTCTCTGTGTCACTCATGAGAATAGGATGTTTGTCAGGGGAATGGCTGTTTCTTTCAAATATATTATTCCTTGTTTTCTTGTGTTGTTTCATTTAGGTTTTCTTAGACTGCTACCCTAGGTCTAGGCCACAGGTCTAGACCTCAGCGAACCTGCAGAAGGAGAAAGACTGCAAGGAATGACTTGCCATGCACACTTAATATAATAACAGCATAACATAACACCTTTCAAAGGAGGTCCTGAGTGAATTATTTTTTTTAGAAATTTATTAGGTGTTAATGAAAAAACTATGATCCACAATCAAGCAAGTCTGGGAGTTACTGAGCTAAACAAATTGAAGCAGGTTTCTCACCTTAAGATTCCTTAGAGCTTTCAATGTGTTAATATGCATATATTTTAAATCTTGATGATGTGAATTTAGTTTGCAGGTCTCATCAACTTTCTTTTAAGTGTGTTTTAATTTTTAGGGTATCTCTTAGGACCAGAGTTTTACCTGAGATAATTTGGGACATAACAAAACAACAAATATAAAGAGTAGTTTGTACTACATTGGACTTGGGGTGCCTATACCACAGTGTTCTTAATCAGAAGAAATGCATCTTGACAGAGAGTCAAAGATCTGTCCAAGAAAATGGTTACTCTCAGCTTGGGCTCCATGGAGCAAATGATTCAAGCTGGGTACGGTGGTACATGCCTGTCATCTAGGCTACCTGGGACACTTGAGATAGGGTGATTGTGGTTCCAGGACAGCGTGAGCAAAAGATTTGGCAAGCAAGTAAGAGAGGCGGGGGGCTCAGAATTCAGGTTTAGTGTTAGCACAAAAGTAAAAAGAATGCATACGATAAACTCTTTTGGAAAAACAAGGATACTCCAATTGGATAAAGTATGGGCAGGAAATATAAGACATACAAGGGGACCACAGATACTAAAAGAAGGAAGAGGGGCACAGATGGACCAGGGAGAAGGAGAAAGAAGATGAAACCCAAAGCAAATTCTAAGCCATCAGTAGGAAATACAATTATGACAAAATTAGGGATATGGAGATGCCAATAGAAACATTCAGAATGAAGGACAGTAATTGTTGGAGATTCATGTTTCTTGATGTAGTGGAGTGGGTGGGGGTCACATTGTATGGTGGGGGTTTGAATGGCCATCATCAAGAATACAAACAACAACAAATGCTGGTGAAGATGTGGGGGAAAAGCAATTCTAATACATTATTGATGGGATATTTGTGTATGTGTATATGTGTGTTTGTGTTTATATAATACATGCATATACCATACTTAATCATACTTTCTCTCTTTCTTTCTCTCTCTTTCTCTCTCTCTCTCTCTCTCTCTCTCTCTCTCTCTCTCTCTCTCTCTCTCTCTCTCTCACACACACACACACACACACACACACACACAAATAGAGTACTATTAAGCCACAAAGGAAAATAAAATTATGTCATTTTTCATTTGCAGAAAAATGGATGAACCTGGAAACCATTATATGAAGCAAAGTAAGCCAGGTTCAAAAGGACAAAGGTAACATCTTTTCCCTCATGTGTAGATGGATGTTAGACCTAAAAGATAAATGTATACAAAATCATATATGTATCTAGATATATATGAATATATACACATATATGATCATATAGATACATATCTATATGCATTTATGTGATCAAGCTGATTAAGTATGATATTTGCATGTGTAATGTACAATAGGGAACTCCTCTGAGAAATTAACATGCATTTTAGCAAAACTGAATATTAGGAAGACAAACAATGTACTGTTTGGGGTATGGAATCTATGGGAAGGGGAAAAGGAATAGAAAAGGTAAAGGAGGGAGGATACGGTCAAAATACTCTATGTTCACATGTGAAAAAAAAACAACAAAAAGCTTATTGAGATTGTTTGGGGAAATGGGAGAGGAGGAGGAAGAAAAATAAAGAAGAGGACTCTAAGTAAAATGTATTAAATGAATAGATGGACAAAGGATAGTGAAACTATCCTATGCTAATGAAGAGTATTAGTTCTGTGGGCACAATAAGGAGACACAATAAAGATATATTTAATGTTTTTATTTTTTTCGATAATTACTAATTTTTTCCATTTCAATATGTTACCAAAAATAATCATTCTAAAGAGAAGTGTCAAAAACTGGTCCACTGTGGGCATCATACACACATCACAGCACTCTCAATCCGAGTCCTCATTCATTTGGCCTTCTCTTTACAGTATCCAGGGTGGAAATGTATGACGGACATATAAATGGTGTTATCATGCAAAGATGTCCTTGTCACATTAAAACGATTATAGCAAGATCTCAAATGTTACCCCCGCTAATATCTTTGGCATGATTGACATTATTATATTAGCAGAGTGATGTTTTAATTGCTTTACTAAAACCAAAGGATGGAGCTAAAGAAAGACAAAACAGTGGAAATGTTGGGTCATAGGTTAGGTCTATGTTTAAAATTTTGAGGAACATCCACACTGCTTTCTAGAGTAGTTGAACAAATTTTCATTCCCACTCACGGTGTACTAGGGTTCCCCTTTCGCCACATCCTCACTAGCATCTGTTATTGTTTGTTTTCTTGATAACAGCCATTCAAACTGGGGTGAGATGGAATCTCAATGTTATTTTTATTTGCATTTCCTTTATGCCCAAAGGTGTTGTGAATTGTCCATTTTTACTTCTTCTCAGAAGACTCTCCTTAGCTCATTATCCCATTTATTAATTGGGTTGTTGGTTTCTTGAGGGTTTAATTATTAAGTTCTCTGTATAGTTTGATATTAGGCCATTATCTGATATGTGGGTAGCATAAATCTTCTCTCATTCTCTAGGCTATGTTTTTAGTTTGCTGTCTGTGTCCTTTGCTGTGCAGAAACTTTTAGTTTGATCCCATTTATCAAATCTTTCTTTGATTCACTGTGCTTCTGAATCAGAAAGTTTCTACCTGTGCCCGGGAGCCCTAATTTTTCCTCTAATGTTTCCTGTAATAGTTTCATGGTTTCAGGTCTTACATTGAAGTCTATTCACTATAGCCAAGGTATAGAATCAGCCCAGATGTCCCTCAATGGACAAATGGATCAAGAATATATGGTACATATACACAATGGAATGTTACTCATCCATTAGAAAGAATGATATTGTACATTTGTAAAGAGATGGAAAGACTTGCAAAGAAGTATGTTAAGTGAAGGAAGTCAGGCTCAGAGAAACAAAGGACCCATGTTTTCCTCTATATGTAGAAGCCAGATTTGTCTTACAAATTCATAAGTAAATATGTTGTATAGTATGCAAGCGCATACAAATGTATTAACTGAAATACTGTAGATTCAGGGGACATCTCAAGACAAAAATCTAAGTTTAACAAACTAAAACACCAGGAAGCAGGTATTAGAAAGAGATGGTGTGCGGTCAAGAGGAAAGTGGCAGACAAATGAAGAGGTGAAGAGAGGGAGAATGTGGTCAAGAATCCAATATATATACCACAAAAAAGTAGTGCAAGGGAAGGTGTGGGTAAGGGAGGGATGGGTAAGAATATTGAAAGGAAGGACAGTAATCAAGATATATTGTATGTATAAACCACTTTATTAAGTGCCAAATCCTTTGTACAGCTACTTAATAATAAAAAAGAAAACAAGGATAGAAAAAGAAATATAAAGAAAGACAAAGGATTATAAAGCAGCTTATAAATATCCTCAGTGTCACAGCACTGATGCCCAAATGGCTTTCGGTAATTTCCTTGAGGTAATAAGGAATACCGCATAAAGTATGTTTGACTCCAAGGGACCCTGCCTGAAATAGTCAGCAGGACTTGGCATGTTGGTGTCCCTCAGGCCATCCACAGAAAAGAAGGCGGTCAGCACAGCTGGCCAACTGCTCACAGAACTATCCTGAATCTGGCCGGCACTTTGGTGCAGGCCATATGGCAGCTGTTGAATGTCAGGTTGAGAAATGGCTGAGACTGCCTGAGTCAACTTTCATCATCCTTTCGTCTGACTTCAAGACAAGAAACACTAGTGTGTTTTTAAATCCAGGCTACCTGTTACCTGTTCTGTTCCATAGAACCTTACTGTCAAGGGCTTCAATCTGCTTTGCTTTTCAAGCTATAATGTGCTTAGAAAGAATCACAGGATTCTTTCAGAACTTCAGAACTCCTAAGGTGAAATAGAGGAAATACATGCTTGGCTTAGGGAAAAAATGTAGTATTCTTTGATAAATAAGATTCTCTGAAATCCAATTCATTTTTAATCTTATACTAAAGTACAATACTCAACAGAAGCATGGGATATGAATATATCTTTTGCAAACTCTTGACAATATCTTCTTAAATTTTCTGTCTTATATTTCAATTCTCTTCCCATATGTCTCTGTCTCTTTCTCTCTCTGTCTGTCTGTCTCTGTCTCTTGTCTGTCTCTCTCTCTTTCTCTCCATATTGAAAGAGCTCTGGGCCTTGTTCTTGCAAGGCAAATGCACTTTTCTGAGATAGGGTCTTGCAATTTTTTCTAAACCACCCTGAACTTTGGTCCTTATCTATGTAAGCCTTTTCTGAGTGGCAGATGTATTCCACCATACCAAACCATTGATTTAAATGGGGTCTTGCTTAACTTTTTGTCTGGACTGGCCTAGAAGAATGAGCTCTGCCTCCCAAGTAGCTAAGATTACAGGCATATGCCACTATACCAGCCTTTCATATTCTTAATCATATGTTTCAATAAACAGAAATTCATAATTTCAATGTAGACCAACTTAGCAATTTTATAGGTAGGACTTTTTGTGTCTTATTTAAATCTCAGCCTTCTCTAAGAATCCAACCTGCTTTTGATACCTGGATGGGTTTTAGTTCTTGTTCTAGAAGCTCAATCTTTAGGGGGATGGTGTTAAGTGGAGTTATAGTCTAATAGAAGATGACTAAGTTGTCCTCCGAAAGACATAATGCTGGTCTCATAGAGTGTGTCAGTTATTGTGAGAGTAAACTGTTAGAAGAGTCAGCAGGCTCCCACATCCTTTCTGGCTCCCTGTCTTGCATGTGATCTTTCACATGTGCTCCTGCTGATGTGATAACATTTTCCACGAGGCTCTCACAAGGGCCAAGCAGATGCTAGTGCCAGAGTCAGACATTTTTTAATAGCAATGGAAAACAAATTGATACAATACTCTGTACTAATCAGCTAGGATTTTTAGCTATATTTTCATTCCATTTTGAGAAGCTGTTTTTGCTTGTGACCACCTGGTCAATTTGAAATTTTTTGTTCTTCTTCTTCCCCCAATTATATAAAATTCACAATGGAATGTAACTCCATGTGTTTGCCTATCTTGCTTTGTGAAGCACATATAGAAATTTTTCTTTTGAGACTTTTGTGCACATTTTAGCACTAACTGGTCTTTCTTTTGCCACCAGACAAAATGAGAGTTATTGCATTGAACCTATAGATCTGGAGTGGCTGCCTCTTGCTTCCTTGTCTGTCAGGAGATAGAAATTGCCAGCAAAAAAATCTGTAGTATGATTTTAAATGTTTTTCCTAATTAACAAGTTTTGAGATTTTGACACACAATCCATATAAAAGCCAGTCTGTGTTTGGTTGCATCTGGTGCATAAATAAGATTACCTGGAATTTGGAATGAGAAAAGTCTGGACCAATCTGCAGTTTGCTTTTTATTGGTCTTTGGGGTAACTGTAATACCTGAAGTTTCTGAACTTCAGTTTTTCTATCAATAAAGGAGGGATGCTAATGACTGTATTCGAGTCTGGAGGAAGCTTAAATGAGATGATATTTGCATAATTTAAAACACATATGCACATAATAAAAGTTGTTCCTATTATTTGCATAATAATTAGACACTTTTATTGTTAAATTCATTAGAATTCTAAAAGAAGATAACATTAATTGAACTCACTGTAGCTGGACTTTAATAACTGTAGATCCCCTATCAATACACTCAGCCAAAAATGGATCTAAAATGTTAGGAAAAATGCAGATGTTTCCCTTTTTTTATTGTAAATGTGATGTACAGAGGGGTTACCTTACCTAAGTAGGTAACAAGTGCATTTCTTATCCAATAGTATTACCCCTCCCTTCTTTACTCCTACTTTCCTTGCTCCCCAATCCTCTTGCCCCCATCAAATCATTTCCAATATGGTGTCTTCGGAATATCACTGTTGCATTGTTTCAACCTTTGTCCTTTGTTTCACCATTTTGTTATTCCCCTTCTCTTCCTCAAATCAGATAAACGTATATACAAGACACAGGGTACCAAAATCAAAAACAGTGATGACAGGGGACAAACCAAAGGACAAAAAAAGAAAAGAAAAATATCACACAGTACATTAGAAATAACAACAACAACAACAAAAGCCCTCTGTTTCCATATCTTCGAATTCATTTTGATTAGTGGTATTTTATATAGTCATATGTACATACCTATTGAGCTATTGTGTTTCTCTGCTAGGACTATCCTAGACATATACTAATTATTACAAATGATGGAGCCTATATTACTTTGGATCTGTCTTATTTCATTTAATTTGTTTTTTTCCAAGTCTTTCCATTTCCTTCTTTCTGAAGGAAGAATAGAATTCCATTGTGTATATATAGCACATTTTCTTGATCAGTTGATCTACTGAGGGGCATCTGGGATTGCTCCATATCTTAGCTATGGTAAATAACACTGCAATGAATGTAGTTGTCCTGGTAGCTTTAGTATGGCCTTGTTTGTGGTCATTTGGGTAAATGCCCAGGAGTGGGATTGCTGGATCAAAGGGGTGCTCTATGTTTAGTAGTGTTCCCTTTTGGCCACATCCCTGCCAGCATCTGTTATTATTTGTTTTCTTGATAATGGGCATTCTAACTGGGATGAGGTGGAATCTCAATGTAGTTTTGATCTTCATTTCTTTTATGACCAGTGATGCTGAGCATTTCTTCATTGGCTATTCTTATTTCCTCTGTATAGAAGTCTCTTTTTAATTCTTTAGCCCACTTATTAATGGGGTGGTTGTTTCTTTGAGGATTTGTTATTTGGGGGATTTAATTTTTTGAGCTCTAGGTATATTTTTGATATGAGACCCTTTTCTGAGGTATAGCTAGTGTAGATCTCCCATTTTGTAGGCTTTCTGTTTATCTTGCTAGCTATGTTCTTAGTTATGCAGGAGCTCTGCAATTTAATGCAACCCCATTTATCCAGCTTTTCTTTGATTTGTTGTGTTTCTGGATTGTTATTTAGGAAATTTGAACTGGGACAATGAGCCCTAGTATATTCCCTATACCTTCCTGTAATATTTTCTGAGTATCTGTTCTCAACATTATTTAGGAAATTTGACCTGGGACAATGAGCCTTAGTGTATTCCCTATCCCTTCCTGTAATATTTTCTGAGTATCTTCTCTTACCTAGTGTTCATTGATCCATTTGGAATTAATTCTGGTGCAAGGTGACACACAAGGATCTAACTTTAGTTTTCTACATGTATATAGCCAATTTTGTCAGCAACATTTGTTGAAGAGGCTGTCTTTCTTCTACCTGATGATTTTGGCTCTCTTATCAAAGATTAGGTGGCCATAGGTCTTTGAGATCATTTCTAAGCCTTCAATTCTATTCCACTGGTCCTCAGGCCTATTCATGTGACAACAGTACCAAGATGTTTTTATAACTACAGCTTTATAATAGAGTTTGAAGTTTGATATTGATATTCCTCCAGCATTGTTTTTCATGCTAAGGATTGTTTTTGCTATTCAGGGTCTTCTATTATTCCATATGAATTTTTAGATGACTAGTTTTCTTTCATTAAAAAGATGTTGTGATTTTGATGGATATTGCATTGAATTTGTAGACAGCTTGGGCAATATTTCCATTTTCACAATGCTAATCCTCCTAATCCAGGAGCATGGGAGGTTTTTCCACTTTCTTAAGTCTGCTTTAAATTCCTTTTTCAGGTTTTTATAGTTTTCATCATGGAGGTCCATCACCTCTTTGGTTAAGTTAATTCCTAGGTATTTTTTGAGACTGTTACAAATGGAATTGTTTTTCTGATTTCAGCCTCACTCTTCTAGTTCTTGGCATGCAAGATTTTTTGTGGGTTAACTTCTTACCCTACTACTTTGCCAACGTTTCACATCAGCTCAAGTAACTTGGAAGAGGAGTCTATGGGGTTCTTTATATACATGATTATGTTAACTGCAAAGAGGGAGAGTTTTATTTCTTCTTTCCCTATTTGGATCCCCTTTATGTTTGTCTCTTGCCTTATTGCTCTGGCTAGGAATTCCAATACTGTATTGAAGAGGAGTGAAGAGATCAGACATCCTTATCTTATTCCTGATTTTAGAGGAAATGATTTTTAAATTTTCTCCATTCTAGCTGTAGGTTCATCATATACAGCTTTTATTTATTATCTTGAGGAATGTCCCATGGATTCTTAGTTTCTCCAAAGCTCTTATCATAAAGGAGTGTTGGAGTGTTGTATCTTGTCAAACACTTTTTTTTTTTTGCATCTATTGAGATGATCATGTGGATCTGGTCTTTGCTCCTATTGATTTGTTGAATTACATTAATTGACTTTTGTATATTTAACCAGCTTTGCATCCCTGGAATGAGTGCTGTTTGGTCACAGTGTATGAGTTTTTTGATAAGTTGTAGAATTTGGTTGGCTAGAATTTTATTGAGAAATTTATCATCAATGTTTATTAAAGAAATGGGTCTATACAACTGATGTTCCTGTTAAGTCTGCCCAGGAGAACAGCCCCTTTTTTTTCTTCTGTCTCCTATGGGCTGGCAGTTTGCTATCCACACAATAAACTCTTTTCTACTCGAAAAAAAAGAAAGAAAGAAATGGGTCTATAGTTGTTTTTCTTTGATGGGTTTTGGTTTCTTTGATGGTTTTGGGATGAGAGTTATGCTGGCCTCACAGAACGAGTTTGGCAGTCATCTTTCCCTATTAATTTAATTGAAGAGTTTGAGGAGTATTGGAATAAATTCTCCTTTGAAGGGCCTATAAAATTTGTCTGCGAATCTGTTTGGTCCTGGACTTTTCTTAGATGAGTAGTCTTTCACTACCAGTTCTATTCCAATACCTGATATGGGTCTGCTTAGTGGGTTAAATCTTAGTTTGGTCTGGGAATATAAACATTTTCTAGAAATTTTTCCATTTCTTCCAGATTCTCAAATTTGGTAGAATAAAAGTTTAGAAAATACTCCCCATAATGTTCTGAATCTTGTTTACTTCTGTCCTGATGTTACTGTTCTTATCTCTGATTTTATTTATTTGGGTACTTTTTTTTCCCTTTTTTTTGTCAGATTTGTCAATTTTGTTAATTTTTTCAAAGAACAAATTCTTTGTTTTGTTCATCCTTGCTCTGTTTCTTATTTAACTAATTCATTTGGACTAATTCACTTAATTCTTATTTGATTTTAATTATTGTTTCCATCTACTGGATTGGAGTTTGGCTTGTTGTTCATTTTTGAAGAACTTAGGGTACATTATTAAATTGTTGGTTTGAGATTTCTCCAATTTGTCGATATAGACACTCAGAGCTATAAATTTTCCTGTAAGTACTGCCTTTGCTGTGTCCCAGTAGAGCTGGTATTTTGTATGTTCATTTTTGTTAAATATCATGAACATTTGAATTTCCTTTGTAATCTGATCAATGACCCATTGGTGATTCAACAATATGTTGTTCAGTCTCCATGAATTATATAATTTTTTATTAATAAGTTTTTTATTGTGAAAATACTGTAATAGAGGGGTTACAGTTACATGGGCAAGATAATGAGTACATTAGTTATCAAGCATTGTAGCCTCCTCCTTTGTTTCCCCTTCCCATCCCTTCCCATCCTCCCCCACCCCCCCAACCCTCCTCCCCACTCCCTACCAAAGTTGTGAAGTTTGTTTTCAACATACAACTTGTACGTCTCATTGCTGTAATGGGTCCACCTGTATCCCTATTGAAATAATTTCTTATCAAGCATTGTTGCCTCCTCCTTTGTTTCCCCTTAGCAGCCCTCCCCTCCCATCACCCCCAACCCAAAGTTGTAAAGTTCGCTTTTCGACAAAAGACTTGTAAATCTCATTGTTGCAATGAGTCCATCTGTATCCCTATTTAAACAATTTGTTTTTTCCTTTCCCCTCCACAAATTATACCAACATCAAATACAGTGAAAACAGGGGTAATACTGTGGGGGAGGGACATAGAAAACAACACAAGAATCATCTTATAAATATGTTAGAAACCATAGCAAGAAAGAAAAACCATGTGAGTCCTTATCTTTGGGTTCATTTTACCTAACATCAACTTATCTGACTGTTTCTGCTTGCCTCAGACATATTATATTAAGTGAAGTAAGCCAGGCCCAAAGAAACATAGGTCCCATGGTTTCCCTTATTTGCAATAACTAGTATATGTCTGAAAATTATATAATTTTTTATGATGGCTTTTGATGTTGAGCTCTAATTTTATTCCATTGTGATATGAGAAAATGCAGGGAATAATCTCAATATTTCTGAATTTGTACAGATATACTTTGTGACCTAAAATGTGGTCTATTTTGGAGTATGTTCTATGTACTGCCAAGAAGAATATATATTCTGATGTTGCTGGGTGAAATATTCTATCTGTTAAATCTAGTTGGCCTATACGGTTGTTTGGTTCTGAGTTTTCCTGTTGAGTTTTTGCTGGGTTAATATATTGAGAGGCAACAGTGGTGTATTAAAGTGGCCATCAATGTGTTTAGATCTATGTGTGATTTCAGGGTAAGTAATGTTTGTTTGTTGATGTTGGGTACTCTGGTATTTGGTGTATAGATATTTGGAATTATTTCCTCCTGTAAGAAAGATCCTTTTATTAGTATGTAATGTCCTTCTTTATCTCTTCTTACTAATTTTAATTTTAAGTATAATTTATCTGATATTAAGATGGTAACTCTGATCTGCTTATGGGGGTTGTTTACTTCATAGATTTTATTTTAGCCTTTCACTTTCAGAATATTTTTGTTTTTGTGGGCAGTGTCTTGAAGATAGCACATAGATGATCTTGTTTTTGGATCCAACTAGTCAATCTATGTCATTTTATTGGAGAGTTAAGTCCATTAATATTGGGAGTTATGATTGAGATACGTTTGGTAGTTCCTGCCACATTGTCCACCTTCTTAGGGACTGTGCAGCCTCAATTCTTACTGTGATTATCTGATTCTCTGTTTAGGGGCCATTTCTCTGCCGATATCATGTCCTTGTTGGATTTCTATGTATAGAACATCAGACTCTTACTGATCAGATTTCTTTGCCTTGTTGAAAAAGGGCACTGCAGTTGCTACTTCTCTGGCCTGGTAGCTGTCTGGCAATTTCTATGCCAGTATCAAAGATGGCATTCTTCTTGGGTGTGGGGGAGGGCTATATTCCAGAAGATGTTATGTGAGAAGGAATAAGGATATCTTTTGCAGGGTACTCATGCTTCCCCTTAGTTTTTCAGACCATCTGTCATTTGTGTCCATCTGCAGCCAGCAGGATGTGAATTTTCATTGCTAGTCATCCAATTCACACTAAAGGTGAATGAAAAGCCGTGCACACTCTTCTCTGGTGACTTTGCTGCTGCCATAATCACAGTCACTGCTGGCATGTGCTCAAATATGTCTTCTTAAGAAGGCTGCTTGAGCCAGGCACTGGTGGCTCATACCTGTAATCCTAGCTACTCAGGCTGAGATCTGAGGTTAGCATGTCAAAGCAAGCCCAGACAGGTAAGTCCATGAAACTCTTATCTCTAATAAATCACTGTGGCTCAAGTGGTAGAGCTTGAGCTGAAGAGCTGAGGGACAGTGCCCAGGCCCAGAGTTCAAGCCCTATGACTGACAAATAAATACATAAATAAAAATTTTAAAAGAAGGCTGCCTGAATTTTTCTTTTGTAACCAAAATCTCTGTACTATTATGCTCACTTAGTATGACTCTCTAGCTGTGGACTTTTTGGTAAAATGCTATAACTTGGAGAGACCTCAGTTAGACCCCAGCCACACATATGCCATCTTCCCCAGCCCTCTCCTCAATATTTCTTATCATTATTCCTTCAATAATACAATATATAACAATACATCAGTATGATATAATATACATAACTGTACAACAACCATCAAGGTAGCACTCACATTGTATTGGACAGTGCAAGTAATCTAAGCATACATTAAAGTATATAATAAAGTATATAATGTTTCAGGAAGCTGAAACATGTTTTGTCAAGGAAGGTTGAATGAAGAGATAGAGGGCAGGCAAATGAAGTCATTATATTAAGTGTATATTATGTAATAAGTCAAACTATATAACTTGAGATTATGGATGGATTTGGAAAGATGAGAGAGAATGATGAAAGGGGTGACATTGATTAAGATGGCTTGTACTCATTATCTGACTTATTAAATTGAAACCTCTTTACATGACTATTTAATTAAAAACTATATAGGAGGACCTGATGGATTATATGCAAATAATATATTATTTCATATATGAAATATCTGAGGACTTTACATTGGCAAGCGGATCCAGAAAGAATCACCTATAGGTACGGATGGATGGCTGTATGTACAAAACACTGTTATAAGCATTTTTCACACTTTAACTCACTGAACTCCCTGCCAACTGATGCCCATTCTAAATGAGGAAACAGATTCAGTGATTCATTGAAAGTCACACAGCTGGTGAGGACAACAGTGTTAACCTAGGAAATGGTTGATAAGTTTACTTACCTATAGAATTAAGCCACACACATGGCCCTAGACTTGATTTATAGAGAATCCTCAGTGTCTTAGTGTGGAAGCAGTGGAGACAATGTGTGGCTTCTTCCAAATATTGTGAGATCATTTGAGTGAGTCACGGGGTTTCTAGGTTTCTATCACAACCTCACAGGGTCATTGTTTTAGGAGAAGGAAGAGAATCATGGTGGGGGGGAGGGGCTAACTTCCAGGTGAAGCAAATATTGTCCTTATCACCATTTTATAGATAACAAGTTCTTAGGGAGACTAAATGACTCATTCAGTACAGTACAGATACATCAAAATTCAGATGCAGACATAAGTTGTTCTTTAAATCATCTTTTTCAAGATGTTTAAGAACTCTACATCAGAAATATTACAGGGCTTGTTTGAACATGAATATTCAGAAGCAAATACCTTAACATGCCCCAGTGTCAAAATTACATTAGGCACATTAATAGTTTTATATCATCAACTAGGAAATAATTTCTCTTAAATATAAGATTGGAAATGGTTTTAAAGGGCAGGAAAATATGTCAGCCTTTTCTTATGAAAACTGGTAAACTTAGTGGGTCATGACAATGAGGAAAGCTTTCAATACTGATGAGTAACTAACTCTTCATTCATGATTTTGACACACCAGTAAAAACTACTGGTGGCATCTGATTGTTCAATTCTGTTTTGGGCTCTTTGATATGGATGTTAAATTGATACCAAACAAGTTTGTGTGTGTGTGTGTGTGTGTGTGTGTGTGTGTGTGTGTGTGTGTGTGTGTGTGTGTGTGTGTATGCATGTGTGTATGTGTGTGTATGTGTATGTTGTGGTACTGGGGTATGAATTCAGGGCCTTTTGCTTGCTAGGCAGGCACTCTACCACTAGGGACATGCTTCTAAGCCATTTTTGCTCTGCTTAGTTTTGAGATAGTGTTTTGATTTCTGCCTAAGTCAACCTAAAACAAAATTCTTTTATTGATACTTCTGGTCATATCTGGGAAAACAGGCTTGCATTACCGTGCTCAGCTTTTTGAGCTGGGAGGTGGTACGCTTTTCTGCCCAAGCTGACCTTGAATCACAGGTCTTCTTATCTCAGCCCTATTATAAATTCTCCTTATTTTCATCCTATGTAGATGAGATGACAGATGCATTCTACCTCATTCAGCTCAGTATACTATGTCTACAGAAAGATGGAGGCCATCATGTTCTTCCCTTTAGTGAGAAAGAATGCTTAAAATATGACATTGAAAAAAACATATCAGAAATTTCATTCATTTTGCTTGGGGATCTACATGGTGTTAAGCTAGTAGTTTTATAGTTTGGTAACAAAGAATATATTATTAACAGAAATATATTAAAATGTGTTCAGTCTGATCTAGTCAACTAGAAGGTTAAAGGTCACCATAAAAAGAAAAATCACCCATTTGTTAGGAAATGGAAAGAGTTGGAAAAAATTATATTAAGTGAAGTAAGCCAGACCCAAAGAAACATAGGTCCCATGGTTTCCCTTATTTGCAATAACTAGTATATGTCTGAGTCAAGCAGAAAAGGTCAGGGAAGTTGATGTTAAGTGAAATGAACCCCAAGATAAGAATTTTCTTTCTTGCAATTGTTTCTAACATATTTACAAGATGATTTTTTTTGTTGCTTTGTATGTCCCTGCCCCATGGTATAACCCCTGCTTTCACTGTATTTAATGTTGGTATAATTTGTGGAGGGGAAGGGAAAAATCAAATCGTTTAAATAGGGATACAGGTGGACTCATTGAAACAATGAGATACACAAGTCATTATGTTGAAAAACAAACTTTACAACTTTGGCGGGGCTGGGGAGGGAGAAGGGGTAGGGGAGTGAGAGATGGGAAGGGGAAACAAAGGAGGAAGCAGCAATGCTTGATAAGAAATGTACTCACTACCTTGCCCATGTAATTGTAACCCCTCTGTATGGTATTTTCACAATAAAAAAGAAAAATCAGCTACTTTAATAAATTTCTAAATAGGATTTTGTGTTTATTCTATAGACATTTTTTATCTATTCTTGGTTACAAAAAATAAGACATTTTTCTTTTCTCTCTTCCTTCAGTAAAAGAAGAAAGAGGTCTTATAGAAGAGATTGCTAGCTACAAAATACACAAATCTGGAAGTAAGGCAGTATCTAGGATTTACCATGACCAGACTCTAATAGGTGTTCTAGATTTAGTAATCAAGAGCATTGACCTTGTAAACATATATAGAGCTTCTTTCATGTTCTTTATCTTCAAGAGTCTCAAAAGAAGGAACTGTGGTAAGCCAATTCCACCACTTCTGTAGTCCATGGTTTCTGAGGCCAGTGGATGCTGTGATGTATCGTTTATACTGGTCAGCTGTACAGGATAGGTGGAAGATGCTGCTGGTATGGATTCCTTCAGCCACTGAGACTTTAGATAAATAATTATTTTAAGAAAATAGAAATGTCAAATGAAATTGGATTATGACAATTACCTAATATTTAAATGTGATTGTTCTAGGAAATAGCTTTTTTTGAAAGATAGGAATTGAATAGAAGAACCTCTGGAGAATCCTTGGGTATAACAGCATTTTGGAGGAGGTGGAAAAAGCATATGGGAAAGAAAGGCTCAAATGCTTGAATACAATTAAATAGCATCTGCAGAAACACAGTCAAGGAAAAGGGAAAACAGACACTGAATTTAAGAAGACACTGCTAAAACTGACTTGGGGAAAGCTGAGAGATCCAGATTAATGTTTCAATATCCTAAGTTAATATAAGGAAACAAAAAAGTAATGAGGTTGAGCTGCATTTATGATTAAAAATTGCCCATTTTCTCTTTGTTTTTAATGGATTTTTCTATCTTCTACTGAGTTGTTCAGTAGAAGATTTTGGGCGTGTTTTGGTTTTTTTCCCACTATTCCCAACTCTTTTTTTAATCCCGATCATACTTACAAACTCCCAGCCAAGCACTCTTGCTGTTTCTATCCCTACTCCTATTCCAGTCCATAAGGCTCCTGAAGAAAAGGTAAAGGTTGAGCTCATGTCACCTTATACTTTGTTTCCATTTCCTTTTTCTCAAACTGTGCAGTAATAGTACATAGCTGCTTCCTTCTTCCTGGTTAACACTTATACTGACTAAGGATTCATCCAAGAAGGAATTCCTGGAGCACTCTCCCTAACCTAAATCAGCTAAGAAGAATGAGACAATCACATTAAGAACCATGCAAGCAAGCAGTCTTAATCTCTAGTTTATAGACAATGCTATTCCTGGTCAGTAACTGGAGGAGGTGGGTCTTATGGGAAAATTGGGATACAAGAGACAAAACCATTCAGGTCAGTTCCTGGATAGTTCTTATGAAGGGATCCTGAGTTCAGGAGTTAATCTCTAAGTCTGTTTTCTCCTCTACAATGAGATATAGTATTTACCTCTCCCTGCCTTGAGAAGATAACATCAAACATTGTGAGCCAAATGCCTCTTGAGGTGATAGCACATATGTTTACACTCAGTAAGGGACAATTTTCAGCGGTAATCCTTGTAGAAGTAGAAGAAAGCCAAGAATTGTAATAGACAGAACAAAGGGCTTGAATCCTAAAATTATGAGCTCAAGTCCTCTTCTGCCCCAGGGGGACAACTGAGAAAATTGTACCTCAGATTCTCCATGCTATAAAATGGTATAATCATATTTCTCACCAAGCAAGAGTATTAACAAAAGTAAGGAAACATAGTTTGTTTCTTAGTGAATTGTATATTCAGGAAAAGGCAAGCTGGCACATGTCCGGCACATGATTCTGAGACCAGAATTACACTCTGTGCTATGGTTATGGTTCTCCAGAGCACATAGACCACGACTAATTTTACTATGAACCATATCAAGAGAGAAAGAGAAAACCCAAACTCAAGTTCTCCAAATCAAAATCTTGGTGTGTTTTTTATCCTATAGATCTCAACACTAGTTTCAGGGAAAGTGTAATTCAATAATGTAAATCAATATTTCAATCTAAAGAAGACTAAAATAGGAAAGAGAGAAGGAAGGAGGGAAAATAAGGAAGGAAAAAAGGGAGGAAGGGATAGAGGGATTGAGAGGAACAAAAATTAGGGAGGAAAGAAAGGAGAAAGGGAGGGAAAGAGGTAAAGAAGGAAAGAAGGAGGAAAGAAGGAAGAAAGAAGGAAAGAAGGGAGAAATGGGGGAAAGAAGGGAGGAAGAAAGGAAAGAAAGAAAAGAGAAAGAGAAAAAAGGAAGGAAAAGATCAGAAAGCTGTTAGATCTGATGCGAATCAATTTTTTTAACTTTTCATAATAATTCTACTTTTAACCCAAAAGTTTGTATTACTTTTATCACCCAGAAACAGAAATTAAAATAAAATGTGTTCTCTAAAATTTAATTGACAACTATAGTTGCCTGTAGCGCACATGAATTGAGAGATTTTCTCATCACACTTTCTGTAATATCACTGCATGTAGATTTGGATCATATCCGTAGGCTGACCAACTTTGCAGTTCCTTGGCTAAGAAAATGCAGCTTTGAAGATCTCCATCAGTACAAAGCAGATGGCTGTTTTCAAGATATAGTGGTCCACATGGGAGTAAGGGGGAAGAGAGTCAGGAAGCTAAAAATTTATAGTCATTTTTGGGAAAAGTATCAAGTCAATTAAAAAAATATGTCTCGTCTGATAACAAAACTGTTTTCAGTCATATTTCTTGAATAAGAAAGCAAGTGATTCATATTGAGCTATGGGAAAATAACCTTAGCAATAATCTGTAGGCTTATATTGGAGGCATTTACCATAAGATACTCAGCTTTACCATGTAAATTAAGAACAGTTGCAGTAACAGTTTTTTAAAAGGGGAATACTGTCTGGTCGCCACCTATCTTTTCAGCTAAAGACAAGAAATTCCTTCGTGAGTAACCATGGTAGTAAGAAAATATGTCAATCATTCATCTAAAACCAGGAAGAGAGTATATCATCTGGCTGAATATTTCACTTCTATGTTATAAAATACTACTCAGATCAAAGCCATGTTTGATGGAAAATACGAAAAGGAAACATATTATCTTAACTACTACATCTAGAGCCAAAAGCCAGATATGCCTATAATCCTACCTACTTAGAAGAATGATGTGTGTAGGATTGTGGTCTAAAGCCAGCCTGTACAGAAAAGTCTTCAAGACTCCATCTCCAATTAACCAGCAAAAAACTGGACTTGAAGAATGGTTCAAGTGGTAGAACACTAGCCATGATCAAGCAAGCCTAGTCTATGTAAGGCCTCTGATTTCAAACCCTGGTACCAGCAAGAGCACCATATTCTGAAAGATAAGGCTAAAAACTATTTTAAAATAAAAAGCTCTTCCCCACTGCCTATAGTACTGGGTCTCATACATGCTAGGTAACTGCTCTACCTCTTGAATCATACCCTTGTTTCCCCATTCAAGCTAAGGTTGATCTCCATTAGTCCTTCCCTGACTAAAAGCACCATCTTTTATAGAAGTATTGCAAATATGACTCTGCAATTGTTTTGCTACCCCAGGTTTTTTATTATATAGCACAGGAGCTCTTTTTACCTTAAGGGTAACACCCCCTTCTTTGGATGGGTAGCTATTTAAGGATTAAAGTAAGTTTGATTTGGCTGATCTTTTTAAAAGAGACTCCTTGTCATTAAGAGCATGTGAGTTTAATAGCTACCTGCTCTTTTCCTCTTGGAAAACAAGACCTGTATCAATCTTCCCTGTATTGACATAGTCTCCATTACTTTCTTCAAGAGCTCAAACAATTTGCATAAATAGGTCCTGTGGGCATACAGACCAGCTTGCCAGTGGCATCTCTGTTGTCTCTTCTTCCTCTCACCCCATCATTCCTAGCTCTGCTATTGAAAGTCCCTTGGACAAACCTCGTTACCATCACTGTGTATCCCCTCAAAAATTCCTCTGACTACAGCAAGAATAGCTTCTTAAGTACCCATGCTGGAATGTGCAAGACCCTGTGAAAGCCAGGGAATGTCATCTCTTCCCACGCTTATGACACTGCTTTAGAATCCTGCCAACTGTCTCCTGAGATATTCTGCTAACTGCTAGTCTTTACCAGCTTCCCAGAATAATACCATGTTCCTCATGAAAATTAGTCTCTCAACCCCATCATTGTGTTGGAGGTGTAACTAAGTAGTAGAATACTTGCCCACAATATGCAAACCCTGTGTTTGTCTCCCAGAACAAAAATTACTTTATGCTATATATTCAAACTTAATATGTGGAATATGATGAGAATTAGTTGCTATACTATTTTGTCCATTCTACCACTGTCAATGAAAACCTTTCCTTGATTCACCCATTTCATGAGTTCCTGAGTGTGTCTCAGTGGACTCAAGGGCATATTGGGTTGGGAGCAGAGAAAGATAGCATGATGTCTATAGTAACTTACTTGGTCTCAGCTCAGCCAGACTAAAATCTCCATATGCAAGACTGAATAATGCTAATTTTGTTTTCCACTCAATAATAAAAGATATAATAATAATATTATTAATAATCCACCAATAGGTAGGATCTTTCCTCACACATGACAGTTACTCTACTTGGCACTATAAATTATGCAGGTCAGTATTGTTAACAAGAAACTAGGAAAATCTGAATCCAGTCCTAGCTCTGCCCTTTTCTGGGCTTTTGTCTGCAAGAACATAGGAGGAAAAGTCCCAGGCCTTGTCCAGATACCTAGTCTCACAGATGTGATAACTCTGTAATTAATAATTTTTGCTCAAGTTCCTTTCAGCTAAGATACCACCTATAAAGTTAAAATGATTACAACTATTTCTTCTGCCTAATGGAGCTTGAGAGTAAAAGATGCACTATATGTGAACAGGCCCACTGAGTGTTCCTGTCTCCTTATGACTGAAATCACAATTCTAACAAAGTATGATAAGTATAGCCTGCTGCTCCATAAATCATACTCAAGAAAAAGAGTCAGACCAGTTGTCCAACCCTGCTTTCAATATCTCCTTCAGCAACTGCTTTGCAATCAGAATAAGATTGTTTGCTTCCAAGAAGAATTTTTACTCGTGTCTGTTATTTTTTTATCCTAGTACATTCTAATATACACGAAGTGGCTAATGCCATCTTAACAAAAAGGCCACAAGTTCTGGAGAATGCAGATATGAGATGATAGACTCTCCCCCATCCAACTTCCAAATGACAGGAGGACAGAGTCCTTGCTGACTCTCACCGGACATAAAGCAAGAAACAACTCACATATTGTTAAGCCACTAGGATTTCAGGGCTAATCAGTGCTCTTGGTGGAACCTAGTCTCTATTCTGAGAAATTCATCATCAAGATAAACACTCTTTTTAACTATTTTAAAAATGGTTTTGAACTATTCCACAAGAAATGCTGAGAAAAAGTGGCCACAATTCCAAAAAGAAAGAAACCGGAATGTCAGGGATCAGAACCGTGGACCACCAAGTCCGGGCTGAATCTCCAAACTTTTGTATGACCCTAGTTACCTGTTACATTGGGTAAGCTTCATTATCTTACTAAGAAGGGAGAAAAGACTAGATTAGCTTTGAAAGACTTTCAGTCTTGCATTCTATTGATGAACTTCCATTTTCCTGCCTAGCAAACTAACCACCGTATGACTTACTCTTCATGGCACTACTGGCAATTGTTTGGATCACCAGCTATGAAGTTAGTTATGAATGCTGTATATTTATGGAAATGGTTCTATGTTAAGAAATGAGTTTTAAGTTGGGTTTGATGTTATATTCCTGTAATTCCAACAGTGAAGGCCCATGAACTCCAAGACCAATCAGAGTTTCAGAGAAAACCCTGTCTCAAAACAACAACAAAAAGCACACAACAAAAATTAAAACACCAAGATATTACAAAAGAAAAAGGGGAAAGAAAGAAGTTTTGCTAGTGTGTGCAAGGGTTAAGAGTTAAGGCTATATAGTGAACCCTCCTACCATGTATGTGAATTAAGCACACAAAAAGTTAGCTCAACAGAATCGGAAGTTGATGTGTGATGAGTATGTGAGCTAACCAAGTGATAAAGGTCTATTTCCGGTAATAAGAAGATGCTCCTGAAAGAAACATGGTGAAACATAGTAAAACTAAGCTATATTGCAAAGCAAATTAAATAGAAACTGTTGCATTGTTTCCCATACTATAGGGAAATAATTCTTTTCAATCATATATATTTAGGCCAAGGAGCTTACAAAAAACTTTCAAAAAATTGCATTACAACCAGAGATCATGCACAAATGTTTCTGGAAGGCTTGTGGGAGAGCCAAGCTTCTTTGTTTTGATATGAATTAAGTTTTCATCTCTGGTTTTAGAGTTGAACTTCTGGATTGAGCTCAGGTTTTTCTCTCTCACATTTGCCTTGACTACAATGCTAAGCTTCCAATGTATCAGTTAACATCTCCTGCTTGGCCCAATTCATTTCCTCCTTGTCGCCTAACGTCTCACTTGAACCATTTTCAAATTCTCCCTTCTGAACAAACCTATACTTATCCCATGATTAGGTACCAGCATAATCAAGTCGTGTTTGTTCATTCATTCTCACTGCTTAGAACTCTGTTTGGGAAAATGAATACCTTTTACTTTTGAATAATGGATAAAGAATGAAAATCTGTGCAGGTTGAGTTTTTTCAAAGTACTGATTAGTATCCCTCGGTTGAGTGACTTAGGTCACAGCTTAAATGTAGGAGTGTGCATGCATATATACACACAAAAACAGAGTAATATGTATGTTACAAGAAAGATGAGTAATAAAAATACATTACTCTCAAGCACCAGTAGCTCACACCTGCAATCCTAGCTATTCAGGAGGCTGAGATTGAGGATCAGAGTTCAAAGCCAGCCCGAGCAGGAAAGTCCATGAAACTCTTATCTCCAGTAAACCACCAGAAAACCGGAAATGGTGCTGTGGCTCAAGTAGTAGAGTGCTAGCTTTGAGATGAAGAGCTAAGGGACAGCACCCAGGCCTACAGTTCAAACCCCACAACCGACAAAAAGAAAAAAGAATAATTACCTCCTTAGTTTATACTATCTAGAAGTACATATTTACTTTCTGACAGAATTTACAGTTTTTTTAAATGTGTATTAATTCCACGTGCTGGTAGCACACGTACCTGTGATACTAGCTTCTCAGGAGACTGAGATCTGAGGAGTGTGGCTCAAACCCATGAGACTCTTACCTTCAGGTAACTAGCAAAAAGTTAGAAACGAAGTGTTTCTCAAGTGATAAACCTTAGCATTGAACAGAATAAGCAAAGCAAGAGTTCAAGGCCCAGAGATCAAGTCCCAGGACTAGCGAAAAACAAATGTGTGTGTGTGTGTGTGTGTGTGTGTGTGTGTGTGTGTGTGTGTGTGTGTGTGTGTGTGTGTGTGTGTGTGTGTGTATAAAACAAAGCAAGGAAATGAATTTGAATTTGAAATAGTATATTGTATTTTAGTCTTTCTATGACATTTTCCACTGGTCAACCCAAACATCCCTAGTCTTAGAGATCAGTGCTTCTTCCAGATTACACAAGAGAAAGGATGATACAGTAATTGGCATCTGCCATTCATGATTTTTTACAAAAGAACAGGATGAAGCATTAGGGCCAGGCCTTGTTGAGACGGATCAGGCTTTCCACTCTGTGTCACTCCATTAGCACATCTACCTCCTGGTTGGATGACCATTCTCTTTGTACTCTCCTGAACCACAGAAATACTTTTTTTTGACCTACTGGGAGAGGTCCTGAGTTTGATGGTTTAATATAGAAAGAAGATAAGATTTGGGGGAAATGAAAGAATGGTCTTCTTTCTGGTTGCAAGATATAGTTAGAGAACAAAAAGAAGTGTAAGCCAATACAACATCTACCCAGCTTCTGAACCCTAAAACCTAGAGTGTGGTAAGGTAAGCCTTAAAAGAAGGAAACACCAGGGACAGAAGTTTCCTCCAGCTTCTATTCCCCACTTGGGCTCCACAGAGATATTTTTTTTCTGGTTCTGGGGGCTGCACTGAACTCAGTGCCTGGGCACTGCCTCTGAGCTTTGTTGTTCAAGGCTTATGCTCTACCATTTACACAACAGTGCCACTTCTGGCTTTTTTAGTAAATAATTGGACATAGAGTCTTAGAGACTTTCCTGCCTGGGCTGGCTGTGGACCACATTCCTGAGATCTACGATCTCAGCCTCTTGAGTAGCTAGGATTGAAGGTATGAGCCATCATGTCATTACATTTTCAAGGCATTTTTTTATAGCTATGTAGTATTGTCTGGAAAAGGAAAGACTTGAGTACTACTTTCCCAAAATACCCTTGGACCAGACAGAAACTGAAGCACTGAAGGTCTGGCTGCAGAGGTTACCTGAGATGTTGCCATAGTGTGACTGGGCAGGAAGGACTGCAATTGGGCTGCAGGCAATGGAAGAATCAATGGCACGAGGCAAAGAGGAAGAGGTGGGAGTCCCATTGGAAGCCAGCTTGTGTTCACTAGCACTGGAAGGTATAGGACATGAGAAACTGCAGCATCCCAGAGGAGCCAGAGAACACTAAACCAAGAGCTCCCCAGTGTTCCCCAATACTCTATGGTCAGTCAAGCCATACATACCCTCTTGGAAGGAAGGAGCCAGGAGAGGGATAGATGAATAAGAAATCAAAGACACAGAACTGAAGCTCTGTTAAGAATTGACAGTTCAAACTAGTGTCTCCTAATTTTCATTGATTATTTAAGATGTCAGTAAGTTTTTTCATTGATCATTGGTAAGAATTTATAGGGGGATGATCATTATAATCAATTTCTTTCTTTCTTTGCAAATTCAAGCTTCGGTGTGAGTTAAAATTTTCATCACCCTATATAAATAAAAAGGAGCGTCCACAGTAGATTTGAAAGACAAAGAAATGTGATTTGGACTTGAAGTATTACTATTATATATTACTATTATATAGGAAATAGAGGAGAAATGTTTTATTAGGTTTGCTTTTTAAATTATTATTTAAAAGGTGAGTTATATAAGACAGGTCTTTTGGGACAATGTCAGCCTTTCCCTCTAAGTTGGCTTTTGAAATTAGTCTTGCTTCCATCTACTAAGGGATATAGAAGGAAATTTTCTTTACTGTAAAAATACTTTTTGCTTGTTTTTTAAAATTTTATTTTAGGGCTGGGAAGGTGGCTCAGTGGAAGAGCGCTTGCCTTGCATGCATGAGGCCCTGGGTTCGATTCCTCAGCACCACATAAGACAAAAGAAAAAAAAAGAAATCCTGACTTAATTAAAATTTTATTTTATTGTGAAGATGCTGTACAGAGGGGTTACAGTTACATAAGTAAGGTAATGAGTACATTTCTTGTCCAACATTGTTGCCCCTCCTTTGTTTTTCTCCTACCATCCCTTCCCTCCCCTACCTCCCTCACTCTCCCTCAGAAGTTGTAAAGTTAATTTCCAACATAGGGTCTTGTGAATGTCATTGTTGCAATGTCATCATATGTCCTTGTTTCAGCATTTTGTTATTCCCCTTCCCTTCCCCAAATCAGATAAATGTATATACAGGATGCAGGGTACCAAACTCAACTACAATGACAATGGGGGATATACCATAGAGAAATAGCATACAAAAGAAACAAAAAAAATCACATAGTACATTAAAAACAAGGATGACAATGGTATGTTTTTTTATGGAGATGAATTATTTAGATTATCCATTTTGTGATTTTCATTGGAGAACCTCAAATAATAAACTTATTCCTCAACAGCAAAAAAATATATTTTCACATATAATGTTCCAGACTATATTAACTTTTGCAAGCAGTAAGGGCTATTCCTTCAAAAGATTGTTCATCTCATTCCATGGCACTAAGGTATGGCCACAGGCTTTGCTTTCTGCCATAAAAGTGGGAAATGTAGCCTGGCATGGGGGGCTCACACTTGTGATCCTAGCTAATTAAGAGGCTGAAATCTAGTGGGTAATGCTTTTAGTTCAGCTTGGGAAGAAAAGTCCTGGAGACTCCATCACCAATTAACCATCAAAAAGCCAGAATGGAAATATGGCTCCAGTAGCAGATCAGCATATTTGAACAAAACAAGCCAAGCAAGAACATTAGTCCCTAAGTTCAAATTCCAATACTGGTAAGAAAAAATATAGTGGAAAGATGAGACATATCTCATTCCATTAAAATCTTTACCAGTCAGGCATTGGTGACTCATACCTGCAATCCTACCTACTCTTCTCCAGAGGCTAAAATCTGAGGATCAGGATTCAAAGCCAGCTTGGAAAAAAAGTTGAAAATGGAGCTCTGGCTAAAGTGGTAGAACCTTGAGCAAAAATGCTCAGGGACAGCACCCAGGCTGAGTTCAAACCCCAGGACTGGCCAACACACACAGAACAAATTCTTTACAAGCCAATCCATGGATCACCATGTTTGATGTTTTCTCTGACAATATCATTACTTCTCCAAGTCGCCAGCACTATTTAATCATTTAAAACTCCAAACAGTTGACAAGAATCTCACGGTTTAAAGGCCTAGTTCCATGAGATCCCTCCCATTTCAGAGGCCAGTGAAAGGCATAAGGCAACCATAAATCAGGTTCTTCATCACCCATTCCTCAGGTTCAATAGTTCACTAAACAGCTCACAGAATGCTAGGAAACATTTTTCTGTATTCCCTGGTTTATTGCAAATGGCATAAAGCAAAGATGCAGAGTGATAGGTGTTAGTAGAAAAACAGGCAGTCAGAGAATTGAGGCCAATACAGCTTGTATTGGAAAGATGGAAGGAAGGATAAGATGATAAACCAAAACCTGGATAACAAAAAACTGGAGGTAGGAACCACTAAAGCATGAGGTAAAAAGGACACCGAATGAGGAACTAAGGACCAGGATGAACCTTTGATGTCTCAATATTATAGGAACCAAAAAAGGGAGATTCAGCTATCAGAAAGCCATCCAATTCTCACTGCTTAACCCAAGCCCAAACTCTATAATGATGATGATGGCTGAAGATGATCAACATGGCATACATAGACTGCACTGCCATCTTCTCTGAGGCATGTCTGTGCCGTACGCTCTCTTTCTCGATCACATTTCTCTTCTAGTAAATTTCCTATTACCTTTACTATATTCCCATCTTGCCTGATTTCTTCTCTCATCAGGCAAAGACCAAAGGTGTTTAGCTGTCCTTAATATCAACCCACCCCAGTTATTTTGAAATAATATGATTGCTTTTGGATATGCTCCTGAATTATAAGAATTTTTCTTTCAAATATAGGCAAAATGAACAACATACTTTCTTGACATTATTTTTCAAAAAATATTTATTGTTTTTTTCCCTTCCCCTCCCTGAATTAGAGAAGTATATATACAAGATGCAGGCCCACTAACATCAAATACAGTGAAAGTAGGGGTTATACCATGGGGGAGGAACACACAAAGCAACAAAAAAAATCACATGGTACATTATAAATATGTTAGAAACAATAGCAAGAAAGTAAAAAGATATTTATGTCCTTATCTTGGGGTTCATTTAGCAGAATAAACAAAATGCTTAAATAAGGATACACGTTAACCCATTGTAACAATGAGATGTACAAAAGCTGTGGAGGTGGGAGGGAAGGGATGGTAGGGAGAAAACAAAGGAGGAAGCAACAGTGCTCTATAGGAAATGTACTCATTACCTTGCTCATGTAACTGTAACCCTCTGTACAGCATTTTTACAATGAAAAATGTACAAAATACTTATTGTTTTAGTTTCTTTTTTCTCTTCACTAAACTATTTTATTTTGAAGTACAATAGCATCCAAATGAAAACACAGCTGATGTCATTTTTTCCTTTTTTTGTTTCCAACTAAAATATTTGATGGCCTCTTACAACACTTAAAACATAGGTGAGTATGTAAAGATTTAGAATGATGTATTGGTATATAATTCCTAATACCAATAAAGAAATCCAGTTTATCATTTTTATAACACAAACGGTTCAATACCACTTCAAATAATTTCTCCCAAAATATTTCTTTCTTTTTTATTCTAACTGTCCTTATTTTCATTAGTTTCCCCATATTGGTATCCAGACAAAGTCTGTACATTAATTATAATTGGTTGATGCGTCTTAACTCTTTTATCACCCTGAGGATTTTCCCTCCACCTCTTTTGCTTCCTTGCAGTTTTGGTGGTTGTTGGCAAGACACAAGCGCATCCAAGTTTTCTGGATCTGTGCCAATAGGGAGTCCTAGAACAGTTTCTCCTTTCCTTATTAATCAAGGGGTAGTAGTTTGACCAGTAATTAGCTTAAGCTTAATTACATTCAGGTTCAGTTTGGGGTGGATGTGTTTCAACACAGAAGTTGTTGTACTTATGGAATTCAAATTGTCCCACCTTTGACTTGTAGCAGCCACACATACCACAAATGAGTTTTTCAAACTGGTTCTTTGCACTATGATACAGTGTTCAAGGTGTCAACCTAAAAGCTAAATTGAAGCCAGATTGGGAGCAAAGAGTTTATCTGAGCCAAAATGAGAATAATCTCACAGGAGAAATAGATTATAAGAACAAAAAGGGAAGTCATTAGTAACCAGTTCTTTCAATTGCTCTAGTAAAGAAAACAGTACCGCACCACCTACCAATGGCTCATGTCTATTATCCTAGCTACTTCCAAGGCTGAGATCTGAGGATCATGATTGGAAGCCAGCCCAGGCAGGGAAGCCTATGAGAATCTTATCTCCAATTAACTACAAAAAAAAAAAAGCTGGAAGCAGAGCTATGGCTCAAAGTGGCAGAGCACTAGTCAAGCACAAAAGCTCAGGGATGCCACCCAAGCCCTGAGTTCAAGCCCAAGAACTGGTACAAGAAGAAAAAACATCACAAGAAGACAGCACTGGATGCTGATCTGTGAGTCAGAATGTCAGTATGTTACAAATTCCAGGGAAGAACTGTCATGAGGAGGAAAATGTTTCTAGTGAGGTTATTTATTATCTCAATGGTGCCATGGAGTTTAGGCTACACAAAGTCAGAATGACCAAGATGACTACATGCTCATGCCTTGTGTTTCTCTGAGCCCAAAGAATCATGCAACTTTATTAATGCAGGGCTGCGTGCTATTTTAAATCATTTCTCAAAGGATTTTGTTTTCTTCTTAACCTAGACCTGGGCACTGTTATTTTTCAAAGAAACTCTAATCTTTGTTGTGGTCTGAATGTCATCTTCCCCCAAATTTTTGTTAGAAAGGAATACACAGTGTTATAGTACTAAGAGATGTAGTCTCAACTGGGTGCATGGCTCAAGGTAAGCTTGCCTAGTGCATACAAAGCCCCGTTCAAATCTTAATACTATAAAAAGAAAATGGGAGCTTTAGGAGGTGATTAAGTCACAAGAGTCTACCCTCATAAATGAGATCGTCATCTTTATAAAGGAGACCTGAAAAGACACTTCAGTACTTCTGCCCTGTGAGGCCAAATAGAAAGCAGGGTCTCACCAGATACTTGATTTGAAGTTTCTCCAAAACTGTGAGCAATAATTTTTCATTTAGAAAATATCTAGTCTAAGGTATTTTGTGCTAGCAGCAAGACTAGAGTAATAGAATTTCTAGTACAAATAAGTATCCTAGGGATACCCACTGAAGAAGAGTTGGCCATTTTGTCCTAAATAAATAATTTTATTAACATAAAATAACTGACAGAAAAACCCTATTGTGAAGGTAACAATATGCATGTAACATATTCACCTCATCCATCTCTTTATTAATCTTTCTCCCTCTGCCCACCTCCTTTTGGCAATTTTTAGTGGGTTTCATTATGCTATTTTGTATATACATATACATATATATCAAAAATATATATCAAAATATATCAGAATATATGGTACGAGATATATACATATATATATATATATATATATATATATATATATATATATACATCACGTCTACAATAATTAGTATCCTTCACCCTCTCCTTTTTCCCTTCCTCACTACTCTCACCCCAAAATAGTTCCCATCTTACAATTATCTCACATTATTTTTAGTTTGTTTGCTTTTAGTTTGGTTGGGATTTTTTTTTGGTCAGTCATGGGGCTTGAACGCTGGGCCTGGCCACTATCCCCCAGCTCTTCAGCTCAAGGCTTGTGCTCTACCACTTCAGCCTCAGCACAACTTCTGGTTTTCTGAGTGGTTTGTTGGAGATAAGAGTCTCCGGACATTTCTGCCTGGGATGGCTTTGAATGCAATCCTCAGATCTCATCTTCCTGAGTAGCTAGGATTACAGGCATGAGTCACCGGCACCTGGCTCACATTGTTTTTATTAGGTCTAAAGTATTCATTAAATAAAAAAAAACTGTCTTTATGAAATTGGCCTATATTAACTAGAATGATACTCAGTTCTATCCACTTTCCTGTAAGTGACATATAATTACATTCTTCTTTATGGCTGAATATGTCCTATTTTAATGTTTTTTATTGTAAAAATAGTGTACAGAGGAGTTACAGTTACATGAGTAAGGTAATGAGTACATTTCCTATTGAGCATTGTTAGCTCCTCCTTTGTTTTTCCCCTACCATCGTTTCCCTTCCCACCTCCCTAAATTCCCCCACCTCCCCCAAGTTGTAAAGGTCATTTTCAACATAGTGTCTTGTACATCTCATTGTTACAATGGGTCAACCTCTATCCTTATTTCAGTATTTTGTTATTTCCCTTCTGCTCCCCAAATTAGAAAAATGTATATACAAGATGCAGGACACCAGAATCAAATACAGTGAAAACAGGGGTTAAACCATGGGGGAAGAACATACCAAAGAAACAAAAACATCATATAGTACATTTTAAATACATTAAAAACAATAGCAAGAAAGAAAAAAAACAAGTTGTGTCCCTATCTAGGGGTTCATTTCACTTACCATCATCTTATATGGTCATATGTACATAGCTTTTGACCTTTTCTGCTTCTCCTACACTTACTTGTTATTGCAAACAAGGAAAACCATGGGACTGATATTTCTTTGGGCCTGGCTTGCTTCACTTAATATAATTTTTTCCAAGTCTTTCCATTTCCTAACAAATGGGGCAATGTTATTCTTACTGATGGAGGCATAGAATTCCATTGTGTGTGTATGTGTGTGTGTGTGTGTGTGTTTGTGTGTGTGTGTCACATTTTCTCAGTGGATGAATGGATCAAGAAAATGTATCCCCTCAATACAATAAAGGCTGTATATGACAAACCTACAGCCAGCATTATACTCAATGGTGAAAAACTAAAGCCATTTCCTCTTAACTCAGGAACAAGACAAGGATGCCCACTCTCTCCACTTCTCTTCAATCTAGTATTAGAATGCCTAGCTACAGCAATAAGACAAGATGCAGACATAAAGGGGATCCAAATAGGGAAAGAAGAAATAAAACTCCCTCTTTGCAGATGACATGATCTTGTATTTAAAGAATCCCATAGACTCCACTCCCAAATTACTCAAGCTGATTCAAAACTTTGGCAAAGTAGCAGGTTATAAAATTAACCCCCAAAAATCAATGGCTTTTCTGTATGCCAACAATGAGAAAAGTGTGGCTGAAATTAGGAAAGTAACTCCATTTGTAATAGCCCCACAAAAATAAAATACCTAGGAATTAACTTAACTAAAGAAGTGAAGGACCTCTATGATGAACACTTTAAAATCTTAAAAAAGGAAATCAACACAGAACTTAAAAAATGGCAAAACCTCCCATGCTCCTGGATTGGAAAGATTAACATCGTGAAAATGGCAATACCCAAGGCTATCTACAAATTCAACGCAATAGCTATCAAAATTCCAACCTCATTCTTCAAGGAAATAGAAGAGGCAATCCAAAAATTCATATGGAACAATAAAAGACCCCGAATAGCAAAAAGCTCCTCAAGGAAAGAACACTCCTGGAGGAATATCAATACCAAATTTCAAACTCTACTTTAAAGCCATAGTAATCAAAACAGCTTGGTATTGGCATAAGAACAAACCTCAGGACCAATGGAATAGAATTGAAAACCCAGAAATGAACCTACAGACCTATAGCCATCTAATCTTCGATAAGGGAGCTAAAACAATAGAATGGAAGAAAGACAGCCTCTTCAGTAAATGGTGCTGGCAAAATTGGTTAACTACATGTAGAAAACTAAAGCTAGATCCTTATATATCACCCTGCACCAGAATCAACTCCAAATGGATCAAAGACCTCGAAGTCAAAGCAGACACTCTGAAAACATTACAGGATGGAATAGGAGAAACCCTAGGTCTCCTTGGCTCAGGCCGAAATTTTCTGAATAGAGACCTGGAAACACAACAAATCAAAGAAAGGTTGGATAAATGGGATTGCATAAAGTTGCAGAGCTTCTCCAGGGCAAATGACATAGCTAGCAAGATCAATAGAAAGCCCACGGATTGGGAGAAGATCTTTACTAGCCATACAACGGACAAGGGTCTCATATCTAAAATATACTTGGAACTCAAAAAATTAAACCCCCCAACAACAAATCCTCAAAGAAACAACTGCCCAATAAATAAGTGGGCTAAAGACTTAAAGAGAAGCTTCTCTGAAGAAGAAAGAAGGATGGCCAATAGACACATGAAGAAATGTTCAACATCCCTAGCCATAAAAGAAATGCAAATCAAAACAACATTGAGATATCACCTCACTCCAGTTAGAACGGCAAAAATCAAGAACTCTAACAACAACAGATGCTGGAGGGGATGTGGACAGAAGGGAACCTTACTCCATTGTTGGTGGGAATGTAAACTTGTTCAACCACTTTGGAAAGCAGTATGGAGGTTCCTCAAAAGACTTCACATAGAGCTCCCCTATGACCCAGCAATCCCACTTTTGGGCATTTACCCAAATGTTTACAAACAAGACCACACTAAAGCTACCAGCACAACTATGTTTATTGCAGCATTATTTACCATAGCTAAGATATGGAACCAACCCAGATGTCCCTCAGTAGATGAATGGATCAAGAAAATATGGTATATATACACAATGGAATTCTATGCCTCCATCAGAAAGAATGACATTGCCCCATTTGTTAGGAAATAGAAAAACTTGGAAAAAATTATATTAAGTGAAGTAAGCCAGGCCCAAAGAAACATAGGTCCCATGGTTTCCCTTATTTGTAATATCTAGTATATGTATGAGTCAAGCGGAAAAGGTCAGATAATGTGATGTCAGGAAAATGAACCCTTAGATATGTATTTTAATGTTTTTTTCTTTCATGCATGTGTTTCTAACGCATTTATAAGATTATCTCTTTTTTGCTTTGTATATCCCTCCCCCACAGTATAACCCCTGCTTTCACTATATTTGATGTCAGTATAACTTGTGGAGGAGATGGGGAAAAACCAGTTGTTTAAGGATACAGGTGGACCTGTTGCAACAATGAGAAGTACAAGTTGTCATGTCCAAAACGAGCTTTACAACGTCGGTGTGGGGGGGGGGGAAAGGGGGGAAGGAGAAGGATTGGGATTGGGGGGGAGGGGGGAGGCTGGGAAGGGATGTGAAGGGTAAACAAAGGAGGAGGCTGCCATGCTTGGTAAGAAATGTACGCATTATCCTGCCCATGTAATTGTAACTCCTCTGTACAGTATGTTCACAAATAAAATTAAATTAAATTTTAAAAAATGAAAAAAAAGAAAATGTATCCTATTTTTTAAATTAAAATACCGATCATGTATAACTCAAGGTAGAATACATCATGAATTTACGTAAACATTTTTACCTCAAAAGCAACATTGCCATGTTTATGTACTTGTAACTCCAGTGCTGTGGATTTCCTCCAGTATCTCCAACAACACCCCATACACACCAAAATCCATGAATTCTTAAGTATAAGATGTATAAAATGACTTAGTATCTGTATAAATAGTGGTATAAACCATGCAACCCTCCTATATACTTTGTCATCATTGGATAGTTGATAATATCTAATAGAAATTCTGTGGAAATTGCTGCATTGTATTTTTTAATGGATAATAAGAAGAAAAATATCTACACAGGACCAGCACAGATATAATCTTTTAGATCTTTTCAATCAGTGTTTGGTTGAATCCAAGGCAACTCTGATTTCCTCTACCTATTACCTCCTTATCATGAAAATCCCAGCTCTTAATGTAAGAAAGCTAATAATTCATCTACTCCATCACACCCAACACACACACACACACACACACACACACATATCACACACACACACATATCACACACACACACACACACACACACACACACACACATACAATCTCAGAATAATTAACACCATCAAAAATTTATCCTATTTAAAGGAAGAAATTATATCAGCTTTTAATATATCTTATTAGGGACATATTGCCAAATTACTGTGTTCTGAAAACACTCCAAAAAGTTGTATTCTGTATTGTTACACTTATTAACTATGCCTGTGTTACATTCATTTGTTGATCTTAATTTTGACTTTTAAAGTTTTTTATCTTAAATTTTAATTATCTTTGTAATCATGCTAAGGTTTTACATTGTTTTGAAGTCAAATCTGTAAAGGAGTTAACATTCAAAAGTCTAGATTCTGTCCATAACCCTCTACTCAATTTCTTCCCTCTCATTTTGGGTAAATTTAAAAAGTCAATTTATGATTTATTGATATATTTAATATAAATATGTTTATTTATTTATAACTATCTTAGAGTTTGACATATTATGGACAAATTCATCCATCTTGCTTTTCATATAAAAGGATATTTTAAGGGTTAATTCAAATTAGTCTATAGAGATAGCCCTCATTGCATTTAAAAGATGACACAACACCACAGTTTCTTCAGACTTATCCACTTTGGCTCAAAGGTAAAGGATTATATAAACTTGATAAATACTACCAAACTCTCCTTCACAAATACTGTAATCTTACCAATAAAGTATAAAATTGGCTCTTCCCACAGAATCTACCAGGATATCATTTTAATCCCTAAGAATTCTGAAATCTGATAAATGAGAAAATTCTATATTACTAGAGTTTTAAGTTGCATTTCTTATTATAATACAGATCAAACATTTGCATTGTATTTTGAATTAAGTGTTTATACCTATAACAAGTTACTATTGTTACTACTAGTAGTAATAGTAGTAGTTAATTTTATTGGTAGAGTCATTGGCTTTCTTCTAGGTTTATGCTTAGGCAATGTTTTCCTAATGATATAAAAATTCCCCTACATTTTGTCGAATACTTGATTGATGTCAATCAATTCATATGTTGTTCTATTTATATGTTAGTTTACATACTAGTCAGTTTGCAATTTATCTGCCATTCAGATTGACAAACATCATTTTCATATTACAACTTTTCAGTAGCTACAAAGGCACATATTAAGACTTGAGCTATGGGTCATTTACTTGAGACCTTGCCTCTGCCAAACACGGAAATGTCATGAGGTACATGAATCTGATACCAGGTCTCCCGTTTTGTTTCATTGTTCTATCTGAATTAACCACCACCAAACTTTAATTATGGAGATTTTATTCCATCTTTTAACATATAGTATTCTTCCTGTATAGTTTTCCAGTTATTCTTGCTTATTTTTCTATTAATGAAGAGGGGAGAAAAGGCCTGATACTATTTTTAAACAGATTATATCAAATGGACAAATCATTTTAAGGAATAACTGAGCACTTCACTATACTTTACTATACTTAAACAAATTACATCTTTCCCCTTATTCAGTTCTCACTGGTGTGTTTAACAATTTTCCTTAGATAATTTTGAGATTACTTATTAGGCTAATGCTGTGTGATTTTCTTTTCTATTTCACTCTCTTAAATATAGTTTTCATATAGAATAAGTCTTGATAGTTTCAATGAAGCCATTTTGCCTATTTTGGAGTAGAAGAACTCTAAATCAACTGTCAGTAATCGGCTGTCGAGACTTTCTGTCTCTCTAAACCAATTGTACTAAATTGTACTTTTAAAAAAGATTATTGATTTCATTCATTTGTTTTTACTAGATTGGTCTTGGCCAATGAAACTTTGCAAATGTAACAAAGCTGAGAGTTGAGAAGCACATACGCATTGAAAGACTTGCTTTTTCTTCATCTTGTTCTCAGTATAGCCACCATGGAGATAGGTCTGAGCTCATTTGCTCCAGGCTCAGAGGCCACATGGGAAAGAACTAAAGTACCCAATCCCTCAGCCTCACCATCTGACAAGTGAATGAAGCCATCTTACACCACTAGACTATACTGAATCACAGAGAGCCCAACAAAAATCAGACAAGCCAGCGTAACTCAAGATGAATACCTAGTTAAATCCTATGGGGAAAAGGTTATAATTTTAAACTGCTAATTTAAGGATAGTTTGTTATACAACATGATAATTGACAATAAAAATCAACATCAAACTAAATTCTACTCCACTATTTAGAGAGGTAACATGAATAAACACTGCCCAGACAGCCCAGCAAGGCCTTTCTGAATAGCATCTATAGCCAACTCCAGCCTAGCAAATGTTTCTCCCAGGCACTTTAAACTCCTCCTGAACCATACCTCTCAACAGTGAACAGAATTCTTTCTGAAGCCAAACTTCTTTTTCTTATGTCAGTCCTGGGAATTGAATTCAAGGGTCCTATACCTGAACAATTTTGGTTTCGTTGTTGGTTGTGGGGCTTGAACTCAGGGCCCGAAGGTAATTCCTGACTTTTCTTTCAAGCCCAGTGCTCTACTATTTTGAACCACAACTTCACTTCCAGTTTTCTGGTGGTTAATTGCAGATAAGAGTCTCAAGGACTTTCCTGCCTAGGCTGGCTTTGAACTGTGATCCTCAGACCTCAGACTCCTGAGTAGCTAGGATTATAGGCATGAGCCACCAGTGCCCAGCTATCCTTGAACTTTTTGGATCAGGGCTAGCACTCTACCATTTTTGATGGTTAGTTGAAGACAATAAGTCTCTGTTTTCCCTGTCCAGGAAGGCTTTCAACCTTGATCCTCATATCTCAACCTCCTGAGTATCTAAGATAATAGATGTGGCCCAGAAGAACCCAGAAACAAAGTTCCTTTCTTAATGGACCCAACTTGTCTGGGCTACCATAACAAGTCTTCATGATTCTCACAATATTCAATCATTAGACATTGTTAAATACTATAATGTCCTTATAAAGCTTAGTAATAGAGTACTTGCCTATTTTGTATGATAACCCATATCTGATACTTAGCAAAGGGAAAAGATGGAAATAAAATCATACGTCATCATATACAGGTAAATATGTCATCATAACTGAGACTTAGACTGTTTTGAGACTGGATCCTTAAAGTGGTAATTAAGGTAAAATGAGATAACTAATGAAGGTCCTGATCAAATGTGAGTTACAAGAAGAGCAAGATACAGGCACACACAAAAAGAAGACCATATATAGACATAGAGAAGTTGATTATCTACAAGCTAAGGAGATAGGCTTCAGAAGAAAGTAAGCCTGTGGATACATGTCTCATTAACACAGCCTCCAGGAATGTATGGAAATTAATTTCTGTTGTAAAAGTCACCCAGCCCATGGTGCTATGTTAGCACCATCTTAGACAGTTAATACAGAAGGATAGAGAAGAACACATTTGCTTGCATTGACCTAGATATGGGTTCCACTCCGATGGGACTTTGCATGCTTTTGCTTTCATTTTCCACACGTAGAAATAAAAGCATTTTTGGAGGAAAGACTAGTCTACAGAAAAATCACGTTCATAAGCAAATGATCCCTAACACACACGTTTGGGAGAAATTGATATTAAAAAGGGGAGTAATAAGAAATAGTAATAATAGTAAAAATAAAAATAAGAATCAGTTAGTGAGCACATATTATTAGTCCAATACTGTACTGTCAATTTTGAAAATGATGTTTTATTTTTAATCCTCAGATTTCAGCACAGTGATTCTCTCTGATTCTGGCTTAATGATCTTGCATATTTCAGTAAGCAGCAAAAAGTAGAATTTTACAAAATACCTAAATCAAATTCATTCTCTTTCTATTTCAGTATATGTTTTTTTGGGGGGGGTTATTGTGAAAATACCATACAGAGGGGTTACAATTACATGGTCAAAGTAATGAGTACCTTTCTTATCAAGCACTGTTGCCTCCTCCTTTGTTTCCCCTTTCCATCCCTTCCCATATCCCCCCTCCCCACTCCTCCTGTCTACCCCCCTCCAAAGTTGTAAAGTTTGTTTTTCCACATAATGTCTTGTACATCTCATTGTTGCAATGGGTCCACCTGTATCCCTATTTAAACAATTTGTTTTTTCCCTTCCCAGTATATGTTTTTAAAAGTTATTCTTTGGTCAATTTTTACCAGAAAGAATTAATACAAAATGATTTTATTTAATGAGATGTTAAGGTTAGAAATGATTTTAAAGCTTGCTCTAAAAAGAAAGTAGACTTATAATCAGCATAAAACAAGCCATCTTTATCATTCCCAAAAATTACTATAATCAAATATGTTCTTCTTGCACTGATGCTGGCCTGCTTCTTAACAGCTTGTATATCAAACTTGAGCTTAGGCACAAACAGGAAAACATATAAAATGCACATATCTGCATTAGCCAAAATTCTCTGGTCCTAGCATGTAAAACTTTATGCTCTGACCTAATCTTTCTTTCCCATGTTAAAAAATATGAAAAAGTTTTCATTAAAAAGTATACTCATGTTTAACTTTATGTAGGAACTTTATAAATCTCTATAAAGCTCAGTATAAGAAATGATAATGAACAGATTCTAGTATTAGAAAACACTGAAGCAGAATTTACATACACTATTCATATTAGGATGAATTATCTGCATACTTTCTTTTTTTTCAGCATTCTTTCTTTAATCCAAGAGAATCTATCCCACTTAAGAAATGAGAACTAAGACTATACTTTCAGGGGTGATTTCTATATAATGTTACTGGAGAAATTTCACTGATCGTGTAGAGTACCCATACTTCTCAGTCCTATCTCTCAACATTAACGGACTTAACTCTCCAATTAAGCGACACAGACTGTCTAGTTGGATTAAAAAGCGAGATCTTTCTATCTGCTGCCTTCAGTGTGAAAGGCTGGAACAAAATCTACCAAGCAAATGGCCCCCATAAACAGGTGGGAGTTGCAATCCTAATCTCAGATAAAATAGACTTCAAATTAAAATTAGTGAGAAGAGATAAAGAAGTTCGCTACATAGTAATTAAGGGATCTCTCCTTCAGGAGAATATTACAATTCTAAATATCTATTCACCAAATAACAGACCACCCAAATTAATCCAAGAAACACTACTTTCCCTCAAATCCCACATAGATCCAAAGACATTAATTGTTGGGGACTTTAACACCCCGGTTTCCTCACTAGACAGATCAACTTGGCAAAACCTCAACAGAGAAACCACAGACCTAAACAACTGCATAGATCAACTAGATTTAACAGACATCTCATATCTAAAATATACCTGGAACTCAAAAAGTAAATCCCCCAACAACAAATCTTCAAAGAAACAACTGCTCAATAAATAAGTGGGCTAAAGACTTAAAGAGAAACTTCTCTGAAGAGGAAAGGATGAAGAAATGCTCAACATCCCTAGCCATAAAAGAAATGCAAATCAAAACAACATTGAGATACCACCTCACTCCAGTTAGAATGGCAAAAATCAAGAACTCTAACAACAACAGATGCTGGAGGGGATGTGGACAGAAGGGAACCTTACTTCATTGTTGGTGGGAATGTAAACTTGTTCAACCACTTTGGAAAGCAGTATGGAGGTTCCTCAAAAGACTTCACATAGAGCTCCCCTATGACCCAGCAATCCCACTTTTGGGCATTTACCCAAATGTTTACAAACAAGACCACACTAAAGCTACCAGCACAACAATGTTTATTGCAGCATTATTTACCATAGCTAAGATATGGAACCAACCCAGATGCCCCTCAGTAGATGAATGGATCAAGAAAATGTGGTATATATACACAATGGAATTCTATGCCTCCATCAGAAAGAATGACATTGCCCCATTTGTTAGGAAATAGAAAAACTTGGAAAAAATTATATTAAGTGAAGTAAGCCAGGCCCAAAGAAACATAGGTCCCATGGTTTCCCTTATTTGCAATATCTAGTATATGTATGAGTCAGGCGGAAAAGGTCAGATAATGTGATGTTAGGAAAATGAACCCTTAGATATGTATTTTAATGTTTTTTTCTTTCATGCATTTGTTTCTAACGCATTTATAAGATTATCTCTTTGTTGTTTTGTATGACCCTCCCCCACAGTATAACCCCTGCTTTCACTGTATTTGATGTCAGTATACTTTGTGGAGGGGAAGGGAAAAAACAAATCATTTAAATAGGGCTACAGGTGGACCCATTGCAACAATGAGATGTACAAGTCGTTACGTCAAAAACGAACTTTACAACTTTGGTGGAGAGGGGAGGAGGCTTGGGGGGGGGTGCAGGAAGATGGGAAGGGATGGGAAGGGGAAACAAAGGAGGAGGTAACAATGCTTGATAAGAAATGTACTCATAATCTTGCCCGTGTAATTGTAACCCCTCTGTACAGTATTTTCACAATAAAAAAAAAAGAAATGAAAACTGGTGCAGTGATTCTGTCCTCTGATAATAGCTACTTGGGTGACAGAGATGGGAAAACCATGATTCAACACTGTCTTGAGTTTGCAAGACTCTCCCTCAACCAATGGCTGAGTATAGTGGTATACACCTGTGATCTCAGCAATAAGGGGGAACACAAAAGCTGGATATAGTGGTATGTGCTTATCATACCTGAAAGACAAGAAGTAGGATTGCAGCTCAGGTCTATCTGGGCATAGAGAAATATCCTGTCTTGAAAAATAAACAATCCAAGATCTAGAAGTGTATCTCAAATGGTAGAGTGCCAAGCATGAATGGAAAAGCCTAGTGAGAGCATGAGACCCTGAGTTCCATCTCCAGTACTTTGCACACACACACACACACACACACACACACACACACACACACACACACACACACACACGGCAGGGGAGGGAGAGGAAGACAGAGAGAGGGAGAAAGAGAGAAAGAACAAACATAAAAAAGACTGGAGGCATGGTTTGAGTGTGAAGCACCTGCCTTACAAGTAAAAGGTCTTGTATAAAATCCCTAGTACCACCAAAAACAAACAAAGTAGTTATGAGAGTGGAGGTTGAAGTGCTACATACAAGTGCTGTATACACATGTTATACTGACATCAAATATAGTGAAAACGGGGGTTACACTGTGGGGGAGGGACATACAAAGCAACATGTGGAGTAGATGGGGACAAACAAGTCGTTTAAGGATTCAGGTGGACCTGTTGCAACAATGAGAAGTACAAAATGTCATGTCAAAACCAGCTTTACAATGCCGGTGTGGGGGGGGGAGAGGGGTATAATTGGGTGGGGGGAGGGGGGTAAAATTGGGTGGGGGGAGGGGGGAGGCGGGGAAGGGAAGTGAAGGGTAAACAAAGGAGGAGGCTGCAATGCTTGGTAAGAAATGTATCCATTATCCTGCCCATGTAATTGTAGCCCCTTTGTACAGTATGTTCTCAAATAAAATAAAATACAATTAAAAAAAAAAAAACAAGTGCTGTATACAAGAATACAAGCCTCAGAATCCAGGTGGCAACTAGAAGCTGAAAAAGATAAGGAACAGATTCCCCTTCATGACCCTCAGAAAAGAGGAATGCTCTGCTCACACCTGTCCTGACCCAGAAAGACAAGTTGAGGACTTCTCTACACTAGAATGACACGTGTGTGTGTTGCTTTAAGACACTAAGTTTATGGGCTTTTGTTCCAACAACAATAGGAAATGAATACAGCTGTGGGATGCCAACCAGACTGGCGAACATGAAACCATCTAAACACTTGTGCTATTTAGAGTAGACAGAGATTCTGAGATAGAAGTTCAAGAGGGTACAATCACTTCATAGTAAGGTGAGTGCTTCTACTTTTCTACTCAACAATTTTCTTCTCAAATATGTATTTTCTAGAGAAAAACGTATGCAGCAACCAGAAATACATGTGCAATCAATTACCAGCAGCATCATGTAATAGAAATATGGGGCACATCAACATATCCTTTGAAGGTGGGGATGGAGAGCTATAGATTCTTAAAATGAGTTCTTATATCCTAGAGAAAGAAAATATACTAGAGCAATATGCATCATTCCAGATGTGTGTTCAATAGAGATGGATCTGAAGGACATCATCACAGCTGGACCTGCTCAGAATCCATTTAGGTTCCATTCAAAAGAGAAAAAAATCAAATTAATGGATAAGGATGTACAGCATATTAAAGGATAAAAAATAAGTAACACAGACTTCCAGCATGGAATCAAGAGAAGTAAGATGAGGAGACACTTCCAAGATAGGGCCTCTGATATATAGCTGTCTATAGCATCTGATTTGTATGATTGTTATTCCTAATGATAAGTAATACATAGACATATATACATGGATGTGCAATAAGTAAAATCTATCTCTAAGAGCAAAATGATTAGCATCATTAGACATCATTAGTGCTAAAATCTATTCTAGTCCTTTACTTATAATCTTTCCAGGACTGCATTGACTACTCAAGCTTAACTTTAAGATTCTATATTTGGGTTTTTTTGGCAGGCAATGAAAAAGGACATTTGTCATTTTTGACCATGGTTTTATGTAAAGATTTAAGAAGAATGATTATTGTTTTGTTTTCTTGCTTGCTTGCTTGCTTGCTTTCCTTTCTTTTGTCAGTCGTGGGGATTGAACTCTGGGTCTGGGTGCTGTTCCTTAGCTCTTCAGCTCAAGATGAGTGCTCTAACACTTAAGCCACAGCACCTCTTCTGGTTTTCTGGTGGTTAATTGGAGATAAGAGTCTCATGGGCTTTCCTGCCCAGGCTGGCTTTGCACCATGTTCCTCAAATCTCAGCCTCCTGAGTAGCCAGGACTACAGGCATGAGCCACTGGTGCCTGGCTTGTTTACTTTTTTTTGTCTTGTTTGTTTGTTCATCTGTCTTTGGGAGGGTAAGAGAGGCACAGAAATAGAGGGACAAGGGGAGAAAAACTGCAGCAGTGGTACTCAATAAACACTATGTTAAAAATGAACTATGTAACTTGTGAGTGGGGGCAGGAGGGAAAAACTGGGAGAGAAGAAATGTGCTCATTACCTGATTTTTGTAACTAACCTTTTCGTATATCACCTTTACAATAACAATTTTTTTAAAAAAATTTAAAAATGAATAATGACACTTTTAATAGACTTAATATGAGGGATTCCTTTTATTCCCATGTGTGAAACAGTTCCAGAGCAGTATATAGAGTTACCAAATGACAGAACAATTGCATGAGGGAATCTGAGGTCCACACCACAGCTGAGACTCCCTAACCAAGACCTTTCCAAGCTGCAGATGTGACAAAGAAGGTAGTGTCTGAATGGAAGTGCTACATGTATGCTGCTTCTTGAGCATGACCTTCAATCTCCTTGGCAGGCCAGAAGTCAAATAACATTATTCAATCAGCCAAGACAAAATGAAATTCACTGCTAGGGACCATTATTTGCTGAGCTTTGTCCCAAGTACCACAAGTCTTAGAGTGGGTAGCAGGTTTTTCTTAAAGCATAAATAAAAAAAAATGGATGGATGGCATTAAGATTTCCATGAAAAATTTTAAGGAACCATATTCTTTAGTAAGACTAGAACTCTCCTGGGAGCAAAGCAATAGGATACTAGCTCTAGAGAAAATAAGCAAAATGATTTGAAACTTATTTTTCATTCCCAGTAAAATATTGATGGAATGTACTGTCAAAATCTATTTGGCAAACGGTATGGTGTGCCTTATATTGCAACCTTTTGTTTGTGATCACAAAGAACATGATCTTTCAAAGTACTCCAAAATAATAGGTGTGGATAAGAATATTGAATCTTGTTTATATATTTGGTAGGTAATAAAACCATCAACATTGTATTTAAACAAATTTTGTTCATGTTGCACAACTTAAAATATGCACTGAGTATTCTGGCTTTCTCTCTTTGATTTTACAAAGATCATCTGTGTTAATAGTTTTATGAGCCATTATTAAATGCATTGAACATTTTATTTCTAAAATTTGTAAGCATACCCTTTTGTCAGTTTCAATCCCTTAGCTAGAGAAGGATGCTCAAGGTTAAGATGTGTTTATCAGATACAAAGAATATCATTTTGGGTTGGAGTAGATAAAAAAATAATTATGGTTAGTGATAATGTGTTTTTACAGAAGTAGAATGAAAACACTGAAGAACATTTTTTTTTGTCTTTTTGTTCTTTTCTGTGTTGATTATTTTGCAGCTATCCTTTCATTTAAAATGTGTCTATTCCTTTGTGGAAAACACAGAAAGGGCAGTCAGCCTTCAGTAAAAAATTGTTCTATCTCTTTCAATTTCTTTTAGTCAAGACTAACAAAGCACCAGAAAACAAGAAAAATATCCACTTAAAATTAATAAGACAAGTAATTCATTTTGCAACTTTTAATTATATTCATTTTAAGCAAACTTTTAAATTTTACTATAATTTTAGATTGGCCAAGAAATACTTTACAAGGTTAGAGTTTGCATGGTCTGCACTTTGTTTTCTCTATTATTAAGGTATTAGAATGATGATATATTGGTTTCAACTAGTGGATCAATATCCATATATTATTATTAAACAAAATCCATTCTTAATTTGGACTTTCTTAGTTGTTGCCTAATACTCATTTTTTATTACAAGATCTCATCCAGAATTCCACATTACCTTTACTCTTCCTGTCTCCTTAGGCTTCACTTGGCTTCTCAGACTACCTTTATTTTTTTAATGACTTTGACAGCTTTGAAGAGTCCTGGTCAGAAATCTGGTAGTCTATTCTTCAACTGGAATTTTTCTGAGCTTTTTTGACTTGATTGAACTGGGGCCATGTGTTCTGGGGAGGAAAACCTCAGAGAGAGGGATGCTACTTCTATCTCATCATGTCAGAGTGATTAACGTGATTTGTCACTAGTGATGTTCAACTTAACCCCATGGCTGAGGTGGGGATTAACCAGGTTTCTTACTGTCACCTGACCATGTTGTTTTCCCTGTTTTATGTTGTACTCTTTTTCTGTCAGTTGTGGGGCTTGATCTCAGGGCCCTGGGCACTGTACATACATGACTATCCATTATTATTTTTATATGCCAACCATCTACATATATATTTAGCTATCTCCAACACTGGCACTCTGAATTGCTCATTTGTATCACAATGGGAAACACCTTTATCAATTAGAATGTAGTACTTCTATGTGGTTTTCTTTTGGCCTGGGTCTTACAGTTTCCATTTGTTTCTAGTTACTTTGGCCAGGAACAGGCTCCACATATATCCATATACTACTGGCATTTTTTTTTTTTTTGTCAGTTGTGGGGCTTGAACTCTGGGCCTGAGCGCCGTCCCTGTGCTCTTCAGCTCAAGGCAAGCGCTCTACCTCTTGAGCCACAGCACCACTTCCGGTTTTCTAGTGGTTTATTGGAGATCAGAGTCTCACAGACTTTCTGCCCGGGCTGGCTTTGAATCATGATCCTCAGATCTCAGCCTCTTGAGTAGCTAGGATTACAGGAGTGAGCCACCGGCGCCCATCTGGCATTATTTTTTTTAAAGAAAAGAGAAGCAGGGAATAGAGAGTTTATAAATTTTGACACTTTAATATTTCTTGTTTTATTGGAAACATAAAACAAAAATCAAGAACACCAGGAAGATCCTAGTTTCAACATTTTATGTGGAAAAAGCCTTGAGAACAATAATTGCACAGGTCAAAAGGGAAATATTTTTCTGTACTTCAAGGAGAAATTTAGAATACAGCATACAGGATGTAGATTTTATTTATACTTACTTCTCCAGTGTCACTTGGGGTCAACAGGCCAGCTACACAAATGAAAGCAGAGCCTAAGACAAGGGATGAAATCCCTCAGGGTGGAGACGTTTTGCAAGAGTCCTGAAGACTCCAGGATACACAGCAGATCTGGATTATTTATCTCTTACATTCCATGCAATTTCATATTCAAATTGAAGTCTTAACATACTTTTGAGTATTAGTAATAGACTGTGAAATAAGAACTTAAAGCCTTAGCTGCCAAACTCTAAGGAAATGTCTTTAAGTTCAGCTCCTAAAACAATCTAAAAGAGGGAGTACAATTCCGATTGGAAATGAAAATTTACATTACTGAAAAAGAAAAATAATGGTGGGATAATTCTAACTATTTTTTAAATTACTGGAGACCTGCCTCCGGCTCCATGGTATTTAAATACTGCTTTTTCAATACTAATTTCTTTTTTTGAAACATCTAATGACCAGAAAGTCTCTTTGAGTAAAGATGAATAATTTAGTCACTTGTATAGCTGAATATGTTTACCATAATTAGATAAATGAATATGCTAAATATATGAATTATGTAGTATATGTTGTTCTAGCTCAAAGTAGAGCACAGAACAATAACAAAGCAAGAAAATCTAGTTTTTTAAATACCTGGTTTTGTCTCTAAAGGTTATGTGATCAGGACAGAATTTTCAATCACCTTGTAGTATTAATGAAAATGTAAAACTATTCTTTTTATTCAGAGTTGTTTGGAAGCACTAGGTTTAACTCTCAACACATGCAACCTCTCTCATCTTCAAAGTTCATCTACTTCTCTTTTTTGTGTGCAAAAGAGAAAGAAAAGAAACTGCTTTTCTATGTCTAGTACCAGTTGTCTGTGCTTTTTCATTGAGTTAACTGATTCTACTAAAATGACAGATTATCTTATAGATATAATAGTGTAAGGACTGCTCAAAAGTGGCCAATTTACTCCTATCTACAGTTATTTTTTCAGTTTGTTTATAAATATAGCTCAGGTTCTCAACTCTATGTAGTGGCTAGAACCTGGTCACATCCTTGAAAATGATTCTAAACACATCAATAACAGAGAAGCATGCTGCGATTGACTGGTAATGCCTGGCACCAGGAAGAAATTGAGAGAAAGGGCCAAAGATTCTCTGCATTTACCTTACTAGGGAATATCATATTGACTGTTAGTGATGGAATCAAAATTGTGCTACTTTACCTGATAAGATTTGTTTTTGTTTTTGTTTTTGTTTTTGCTAGTCATGGTGCCTGAACTCTGGGCCTGGGCACTGTCTCTCAGCTCTTCAACTCAAGGCTAGTGCTCTACCACTTGAACCATAGCACCACTTCCAGCTTTTTCTGCTTATGTGGTGCTGAGGAATCGAGCCCAGGGCCTCATGCATGCAAGGCAAGCACTCTACCACTGAGCCACCTTCCCTGCCCCTCTGATAAGATTTTATAGTCTATATTGTTTTATCTAAAACTGGTTCAATTTTTCTATTTCAGCCTTGATAAATGCTTCTGCTCCTGTATCTCAGGAACATAAAATACCTGACATAAAGAAACACATAGGTACGAATTTTTTGTTGTTTATGCTTTCTAAAATATACATTCATGGATTACAAACTCAGTGCAGAAATAAAGGGCCATGGATATTCCTTGTAATATTTTTGCAACAAACCCAGAGCCTGCTAGGAAAGTGCTACAGCAGTGAGCTGCACCTCTGGCCCATATTCGTCTCTTAACTTCCTCCAGTTCTATAGAAAGGAGTTTAAATCATGACATATTTGCAGAATACACAACTTCTCCCACATACAGGAAAACAAGGTTTCCCACAACTCTTATAAGGAAACCCAAAGTCCCTCCCCTATATTCCAAGTTTTCTATGTCCTGGCTCCTGACCACTCTTCTGACCCTTCTCACCTGTCATTCTCCCTCTCTACCATGCAGAAAGACACAACTCTGTAGCATGTTTTAGGTTGTATGCACTCTTATCCAAGAATCTGTAAATTTTGATTCTTCTGACTGCAACCCACTTGCCCTCGACATTTGACCACACCTCTTACATAAAAGGCTGTGGTATGTGCATCAACCTATAAACACTCTCCTGTATCTTTAAATTACCTCTAGATCAGTTGTAATATTGAATTCAATATAATGCTTTGTAAAGAGTTGTCATGTCTTTCATTTGTCTCTTCATTTGTGTTCCCCTCTTTCTTGATTTTACAAGAACCTTTAGACCACATAGCCTTTAGACTGCATAACCTACAAAATTAGGAAAATTGATGGAAGGGGTAAGGTTGAGAGGGATGGAGCAGAATGATGAAAAGTGACATTGATAGACACATTGTATTCATAAACTGCTTTGCTGAATAGCAACTCCTTTGTACGGCTTCTTAAAAATAACAAAAAAAATGTTTAAAACAAACAAACAAAACGCTGTCCTGCCATATTGTTTAAGAAAACTAATAAAGAAAAATGTCTGTACATATAAAGTACAGTTCTGATCTTTCATATTTTCAATACTTGGCTAGTGGAATCTGCAGTGATGGTACCTGCAGATATAGAGGTCTGGCCATGTTAACTCTCTAGAACAGGGAATAAAATATATCTATTTTGTTTACTACTGAAGTCCAGTGCCTATAATAGGAGATGATTATTGATGATCAATAAATAGAGTGCTTGTTTAAATTGATTCATTAGAATAGATTAACAATAGAAATAATTTCTGCTAGAGTTCAAACTCCAAATTAAAATCTCACCCTAGACACTGAATGTCTTAATATTTTGGAACAGAGCTAAATCTATCATTGAAAACCATGCATAACTCCAAGTGTAAGTCATAATTCCCAGGCTATCCAATTAGAGTTTCCTCTTTCCCAGCCAAAGGGCCAGAACTAGATTTATTTGGGATTCCAAATAAGAACTGGATTCCTCCTAATATATTTTCTTCAGAATGTTCTATGAATTTACGTGAGAATAAGACAATCAAAATTGTTTTGACACAATAGTTTACCAAAATCTGGTTACTTAGTAGAATATTATGTTCTCTTTGGAATACCAATACTAATTTAGATTAACTGTGGCTCCTTTCACAGTAATGAAAATTATCTGAAAAACAGACCTAAGGCCTCCTACTAAAGTGAGTTTCAACTTCCAAAACAAAAACATAAGCAGACATAGTCCCCAAGGAAAACCAAAAATATTTAGACTTGAAGTCTCTAAGACTGTATTAACAAAAACCCAACAACCACAAAAGCAATGGGTGTTTTGCTTGCTTTGTTTTGTTTTTCCTAAACAGCATTATGGAGAAAAAAGATCTCTGTAGGAGAAAGTCTGAATAACTGGGTTCTTACTGGGCACCTGGGTGGGCCTGGGCTGAGTCCTAGGGAGGTAGTGGGAAAATGTACTCAGTGCTTGTATGGAGAACACTCAGAAGGTTTAGCTCAGTAGTTCTCAAAGAGTGGTCCTAGGAGCTGGAGGAGAAATAGCAATCAGGAATTCGTTAGAAATACACATTCTTAGGCCCCACCCCAGAAGGAATGAATCAGGCATTCCTGGAGAGAGCTCTGAGTTGTGTTTTGGCAAGCCCCTCAGGTGATTCTGCTGCTCAGGCTTGGTAATCACTAGTGTAGAACAATTCACTGAGACCTCCTGGGAAGAGGCTTGCCAAGCCCAACACCAGACTAGTGCAATGGTTAAGGAAGTTATGCAGCACACCACACACTGTTCTGATTTGCTAGAGACGGTACTGGTTTGAGGAATGTTTCTGCACAGTCCCAGGTTGCCTACACTTTCAGGGCATTTTCTTATAAAGTAGGCCTTTCCAACTCTTCATAGTTAACCAAACCATGACTGGCCATCTCAAGATCTGCCATATTACTCTACCCAACACATAGTTTAATTGAGGGAAGTCTCTCCTTCCGACTAACATAATCTGAGCCTTCTTTTGCTTAGGCTTCCTAGATAAGAGTAGCTGTATTCGATTGGACAATCTCTTACCCATTTCATATGGGGTATCATTGAACTATATTTCAAGTTTCTATGCTGTATTATCCTCCTGAGTATCGTGGTCAGCTTTGTCTGCAAATATAGATGTGTTCCTGCCTGTCATCCTAGCTGATCAGGGGCCTGAGATCAGGAGGATCATAGTCCAAGGCCAGACCAAGCAAAAATGTTAATCAGACTTCAATTCAACATTAGAAGCTGGGTATGGTGGTCATATTCTTGTCAACCAGCTATGGTAGGAATTGTAAAAATAAGATAATCAGAGCCCAGGTGCAGACAGAGGCAAAAAGCTAGACTATTTCAAAACATCCAGTGTAACAAAGGCAAGAGATGAGGCTTAATGGTAGAGTACTTGCCTAGCAAGTAAGGCTCTGAGTTCAAACCTCAATACTAACATCCCCTCCCCATACACATACATGTACATACACACAGAGATTATCCTCATCCAGTCAACATGGAGAGCCTCATTTCCTTCCCCAAGGTTCAACGAAGGGACTTCCCTAAATGTTTGGGATTTCTGGTTGGCCACCGCCTCTCTCAGAAGCTGCCTGCTCAGCCTGGATATCTGCACATCATGATTTGGAAGCAATCTGCTATCCACAGAACAGTAGCTTACACACTTATTGAATTCTTTATCTCGAATCACTGAGCACCTGGTCTAAGACATTCTGCTGCTATGGGTCACAGGGATGTAGTGAGCTACATTTAACTGATGTGAGCATTTCAAGTATTGAATGTTATCTTTTCCTCAAGCTAGTCTAGGAAAGCATGTGTACCTTTAATAAAAATGTAGTTACATTCTTTAAGAACTATACCTGTTCTATATTTACTTGTCTTAAAATAGAAAATTTTCATATTTAATGAGGCCTTGGGATGTGATTGATTGCCTTTTATTAGCAATGTTTAAATATTCATGAAAATATTATCATTCTGTTTGCAACTTTTTCAGAAAAATAATTAATAATCTATTTCTACCTTTTGATAGTACATCACATAGGGAGTTTTCAAAGTCAAATGTTCATACTTAATTGAGATCCCAAGGAAAACCACAGTGGTGGAAAATAAACAGCTATAGAAACTGTGCAGATCTAAATGGTGAGTAATTATACTAGTTTCAGATGTCAAAACCTATATAATAAGAGCAATGAAGTATGTGGAGTGGAAGGAATGTTAGCATGTATGAAAGAGAAGTAACATTTTCCTTTCCTTAAGATGTTCTAACTGATGTGATTTCACATGCCTGGTCTCTAGGCCTTCTAGCTAATTTAAAAAATAAGAATTAGAATCTCCAGGCTTCAAATAAAAAAATAAACAGGGAGAAATTAAGTGCTGAAGAAGGAGAAATTAATCTTCATCTTCCCAAACCTTACCAATTTCATCTCTCATTCATAATGTAGAAATAAACAAAGCTTTACATTGTATCTCTTATGTTCTAGTCTATACATACAGGAAATGTTTTGAAAATCTCTCCCATATACAGTTACCTCCAGAAAATCTATTGTAAGCCCATTTGTCAGACTCTTGTCACCTCTGTTCTGCTTTCTTGCCACATGTGATGTTTTTACTCAAGAGATTTCCAACTAAAATCAAGACATTTTGGCAGCTGCAATTGATCTAGCATGCTCTACAAGCACATTAAAACTCTTGCAGTGTACAAGTAGGGTACAACCTGGGAACCTTGGGTCATGCAATTTACTAGTTAATGTGTTAGGACAGTAATTTGGGTCCAGAGTACATTTCCTCATGGCACCAGTATTAAACATGGGAGTTAGGGTCTAAGACAAGGCGTGAAGGGCTATTTAAACCATGAGAATCAGGATAAATACTGCAAAAAATGGTAACCGCTATGGTTTATGTGAGTGCCTCCACAAAGGGCCATGTATTACAGACTTCTGTGTTGCTCAGACTTTCCTTTGCCGTGACAAATGCCTAGAAAAGACAACTTTCTGTATTGGATGATGCCAACAATATTCAGTGTAGGATTCCTCATAGTTAATTCTCTTTGGAAAAGCCCTCACACCACATGCAGAAATGGGTTTTTATTATTCTATTAATTTCTCAATGCAATCAACTTCACAATCAAGATTAAACATCAAAATTTGCCCTTAAGCCAAAACATTCCAGCCCAGCTCCCAAAATGCTCTTGTCTATCTCATAATGCAAACTGTGTTCAGACCATCCATTACAATTCCAACATTGCTCAAGAGTTCAAGTGTAAAGTCTCTGAGACCCAAGACAAAGGCTTAACTGTGAACCACTGCAAAAAGCAAAAAGCAAAATGCATACTTTGCAGATAAACTGGAACACAATGAACATCCCCATTTCAAAAAGGAATAAGAAGAGCACAGTAAAAAGGAATGAAAAACACAATAGAATAGAACTGAAGACCCAGACATTATCCCACAGACCTATGGCCACCTAATCTTCCATAAGGGGGCCAAAATTATCAGATGGAAGAAAGACAGCCTCTTCAACAAATGGTACTGGCAGAATTGGCTAAACACATAAAGAAAGTTGAAGTTAGATCCTTATATATCACTCTGCACCAGAATTAACTCAAAATGTATCAAAGACCTCAAGGTAAAAACAGAGACCCTGAAAGTATTACAGGAAGGGATAGGGGATACACTAGGGCTCCTCAGCACAGGTCAAAACTTCCTAAATAAAGATCCAGAAACACAACAATTCAAAGTCTGGATAAATGGGATAGCATTAAACTGCAGAGCTTCTGCATGGTAAAGAACATGGCTAGCAAGACAAATAGAAAGCCCAGATTGGGAGATCTTTGCTAACTATATAACAGAAAAGGGTCTCATATAAAAAAATATACTAGAGGGGCTGGGAAGGTGGCTCAGTGGTAGAGTGCTTACTTTGCATGCATGAGGCCCTGGGTTCGATTCCTCAGCACTACATAAGCAAAAAGAAAAAAGACAGAAGTGGCTCTGTGGCTCAAGTGGTAGAGTGCTAGCCTTGAGTTGAATTGCTGAGGGACAGCACTGAGGCCCAGAGTTCAGGCCCCACAACCGGACCCTCCCCCCCCCCAAAAAAATATATACCTAGAGCTCAAAAATTTAACGCCCCCCCCATAACAAATCCCCAAAGAAAGAACCACTCCCTTAATAAGTGGGCTAAAGAATTAAAGAGACTTCTCTGAAGAGGAAATACGAATGGCCAATAGACACATGAAGAAATGATCAGCGTTGCTGGCCATAAAAGAAATGCAAACCAAAACCACATTGAGATTCCACCACACCCCAGTTAGAATGACCATTACCAAGAAAACAAATAATAATAGATGCTGGTGGGGATATGACCCTAAGGGAACACTACTATATTGTTCGGAATGTAAGTTGGTTCAACCAATCTGAAAGACAGTATGGAGGTTCCTCAAAAGGCTAAACATAGAACTCCCTTATGATCCAGGAATCCCACTCCTGGACATTTACCCAAATGATCACAAGCTAGGCCACACAAAAAGCTACCAGAGCAACTATGTTCATGGCAGCATTATTTACCAACCCAGATGCCCCTCAGTAGATGAATGGCTCAAGAAAATGTGAGATATATATATATATATATATATATACACACACACACACACACAATGTTCTTCTGTTAGAAAGAATGGCATCGCCCCTTTCATAAGGAATTGGAAAGACTTGGAAAAAATCATATTAAGTGAAATAAGCCAGATCCAAATAAACATAGGCTCTATGGTTTCCCTTATTTGTAATAATTAGTATATGCCTAGGACAGTCCTGGCAGAGAATCACAATTAGCTATGTACATATGGCCAAACAAAATGATGCTAATAGAAATGAACTCTAAGACATGGAAACAACAGGTCTTTTTTTTGGTTGTTAACCTTGTTGTTGCCAATGTACTGTATCCAGTTATTTATTCTTATTTTATTTCATTTTTCTTTTTCCATTGGTTTGTCCCTGGCAATCACTGTTGTTGATTCTGGTACCCTGATTCTTTTGTATACATTTATCTGATTTGTGGAAGGGAAGGGGAATAACAATATGCTGAAAGAAGGACAAAGACTGACTCATTACAACAATGATATTCACAAGGCACTATGTTGGAAATGAACTTTACAACTCTGGGAGGACAGAAAGTTGGGGAGGGAAGGGATAGTGGGAGAATAACCATGTTCAACAAGAAATGTCCTTATTATTTTACTCATGTAACTGTAACCCCTCTGTACAGCATCTTTACAATTAATTTTTTAAAGGAGAGCAAAGCAAGACCCAAACCCAGGAGAGCAAGTATTAAATCCCATAGATTCACACCAGGTACCCTGATGCCCGGATGTGTACTGCAATCCCATCCTAATAGCCTTGCTCTTTATAACACACAGACTCTTCTTCTTGAGCTGATCTGCTCATTACCAACAATTTTCCTTGGCAGATATTCCATATTCTTTTTTGTTGTTGTTGTCAGCCATGGGGCTTGAATGCAGAGCTTAGATGCTGTCCCTGAGTTTTTTTGCTCAAGGATAACCCCCTGCCACTTTGAACCACAGTGCCACTTCTGGTTTTCTGGTTGTTAATTGCCCAGCCTGGGTTTGAACTGTGATCTTCAGATCTCAGCCTCTTAAATACCTAGATATAACTGGTATGAGCCACTGGTTCCCAGCTTCCACATTCTTAACATATCTACATTCCTTAGCTCTCCACTTCATCTTGGCTTCACCATCACAGTAGTATGCATCAACTTCTCACAGGCTACCCATAAGAAACCTGATCCTGTCACACATTATTTAATCTCCTAGGCCTTTCTTAGAGTTCTGGATGGAAGATTCCATGGCTTCCTAACTCTTGTATTCTATATGCTTGAAAAAAAAAACAGAATCACAGGGATGTTGTCAAAGATTGCCTTCAGCTCAAGCAGTAGCCAGGCCCCTTTAGAATACTAGAAGTAGCGTCTGAATAAGTGATGAAATGTAAACAAACAATTCCCTAGTGAGACCTCCACAAACAGGGAAACCTGGGATTTTCTGTTCAAACACTTTCAAAAGAGTTAAAATCTTTATACTAGAATCTGCAGTGGATGGGATTTGCAAAGTTTCAGAGGAACCCTCAAGGTTCTTTCCTCTTCTCCCAATGTAAAATAATGGCCTGGACTCTTAAGCAGACATCCATTCCTGATCCCGACATCATAGACAGTTGGTTTCTGGAAAATGTATCTTGTTTTAATTTTTTCAAATCTTTTCACACTGTTTTGGCTCACTATTGTCACTGTAAAGTTGGCAAAAGCAGCCAACAGTAATAATATAATAGCCTAACAGTAATTCACACACCTATTTAACACCTTACTAAAGAAGACAGGTAAGTCATATTTCAAATGATTTATTTAGGAGACTGATGGGAAGCCGTTATTACTCAATGGAACAGACCAGTGCTGGGATCTCCCTGTCAACATTCTGTATTTGGGACTTTTTGCAGTTAAAATTATTCTATATTCCATACCAGTTAAAATGTGTCATTAATGAGGCAGGTACCACAGGTAGTCTCTAAAGACATTGTCAAGACAAGGCCAGTGTTCTGTGAGGGCCCAAATGAATCCAGCTTCACCAAAGAACATTGGCATCAGCTTGCTTCCTTCTCTGCCATCACACTCCAGCTTCGAATAAAATTGTCATGTAGTTTAAAATACAAATAAATTTATTTTCATCTCTAAGGTTGGCAATAAATATGTTTGACAATTAAATATAGCAAAGATACCGAGGAGTGAGCATATGATGAGATGTAGAATTTCACTAAATGGCTAAGTTGGGTAACATAGCACTGTCTAACAAAATTACTAGTTCTTGCAAATCTGAGCAGGCAGTTCCATGGGTACAAAGTTAGAGTGAAGACTACTCAGGCCCTGTTTCCAAAATTCATGGAAGGACCATTCTTCACACTATGATTTCATGTACTCCACAAATATTTCTTTGGTGCCTGATATTAGGACAATAATTATTAAATATAATTTTCAAAACTACAAAACATGATTCTTAAACAAGTATAGATTAAAAATGTCAGAGGTTTTAGTCAACTTGTGAATTAATAAATCCAGCTGTAAAATAGTAAAAAAAAAAAAAAACTGGCTTATAAGAAACTTTGAAAAATGAGGAATACAGGATCTTTTTTTTTTGTTTCTTTGAGTCTAGATTATTTCACTTAATATAATTTTTTCCAAGACTTTCCATTTCCTAACAAATGAGGTGGCATCATTCTTTGAGATGGAGGCATAGAATTCCATTGTATAAATGTACCACATTTTCTTGATTCATTCATCTACTGAGGGGTATCTGGGTTGGTTTCATATCTTAGCTATGGTGAATAATGCTCCAATAAGCATAGTTGTGCTGGTAGCTTTATTATGGCCTTGTTTGTCTCACCCACATTTGATTCACTTCTTCCCTTCCTTTTCTTAATTTGTCATATATACAATCAATTCTTTTTTTTTAATTTTATTTTATTTTATTTGAGAACATACTGTACAGAGGGGTTACAATTACATTGGCAGGATAATGCATACATTTCTTACCAAGCATTGCAGCCTCCTCCTTTGTTTACCCTTCACCTCCCTTCCCAGCCTCCCCCCTCCCCCCCACCCAAGCATACCCCCCTCCCCCCCCCCACACCGACATTGTAAAGCTTGCTTTGACATGACATTTTGTAATTCTCCTTGTTGCAACAGGTCCACCTGAATCATTAAACGACTTGTTTGTCCCCATCTCCTCCACATGTTATACTGACATCAAATAAAGTGAAAGCGGGGGTTACACTGTGGGGGAGGGACATACAAAGCAACAAAGAAATAATCTTATAAATGCGTTAGAAACACATACATGAAAGAAACGAAAACATTAAAATACATATTTAAGGATTCGTTTTCCTAACATCACATTATCTGACCTTTTCCGCTTGACTCATACCTATACTAGATATTGCAAATAAGGGAAACCATGGGACCTATGTTTCTTTGGGCCTGGCTTACTTCACTTAATATAATTTTTTCCAAGCCTTTCCATTTCCTAACAAATGGGGAAATGTCATTCTTTCTGATGGAGGCATAGAATTCCATTGTGTATATATACCACATTTTCTTGATCCATTCATCTACTGAGGGGCTTCTGGGTTGGTTCCATATCTTAGCTATGGTAAATAATGCTGCAATAAACATAGTTGTGCTGGTAGCTTTAGTGTGGTCTTGTTTGTATACATTTGGGTAAATGCCCAAAAGTGCGATTGCTGGATCATACGGGAGATCTATGTGAAGTCTTTTGAGGAACCTCCATACTGCTTTCCAAAGTGGTTGAACAAGTTTACATTCCCACCAACAATGAAGTAAGGTTCCTTTCTGTCCACATCCCCTCCAGCATCTGTTGTTGTTAGAGTTCTTGACTTTTCCTGTTCTAACTGGAGTGAGGTGATATCTCAATGTTGTTTTGATTTGCATTTCTTTTATGGCTAGGGATGTTGAACATTTCTTCATGTGTCTATTGGCCATCCTTCTTTCTTCTTCAGAGAAGCTTCTCTTTAAGTCTTTCGCCCACTTATTTATTGGGCAGTTGTTTCTTTGAGGATTTGTTGTTGGGTGGTTTAATTTTTTGAGTTCCAAGTATATTTTAGATATGAGACCCTTGTCCGTTGTATGGCTAGTAAAGATCTTCTCCCAATCGGTAGGCTTTCTATTGATCTTGCTAGCTATGTCATTTGCCCTGCAGAAGCTCTGCAACCGTATGCAATCCCATTTGTCCAACCTTTCTTTGATTTGTTGTGCTTCCGGGTCTCTATTCATGATTCAGCAGTGTGTTGTTCAGCCTCCATGTGATACCGGACTTTCTTTGGTGGCTTTTGGTGTTGAGTTCTAATTTTATTCCCTTGTGGTCAGAGAGAGTGTAAGGTATAACTTCAATGTTTCTGAATTTAGACAAGTTTGCTTTGTGGCCTAGAATGTGGTCTATTTTAGAAAACGTTCCATGTGCTGCTGAGAAGAACGTGTATTCTGATGCTGCTGGGTGAAATGTTCGGTAAATGTCTGTTATGTCTAGTTGATCTATGCAGCTGTTTTGATCTTCAGTTTCTCTGTTGAGTTTTTGCCGAGTTGATCTGTCTAGTGGGGAGAGTGGTGTGTTAAAATCCCCAACAATTAATGTCTTTGGATCTATATGGGTTTTGAGGGAAAGTAGTGTTTCTTTGATAAATTTGGGTGCTCCATTGTTTGGCGAATAGATGTTTAGAATTGTAATATCCTCCTGAAGGAGAGATCCTTTAATTAGTATGTAGCGACCTTTTTTATCTCTTCTCACGATTTTTAATTTGAAGTCTATTTTATTTGATATTAGGATTGCAACTCCCGCCTGTTTATGAGGGCCGTTTGCTTGGTAGATTTTGTTCCAGCCTTTAACATTGAAAATGTGTTTGTTTTTACGGGCAAGATGTGACTCCTGCAGGCAGCAGATAGAAGGGTCTTGTTTTTTAATCCAACTAGACAGTCTATGTCGCTTAATTGGAGAGTTCAGTCCGTTAACGTTAAGAGATAGGACTGAGAGGTATTTGGGAGTTCCTGCCATGTTATCCACCTTCTTGGGGGCTGCGAAAACTGGGTTCTTCCTATGGTTCTTGGATTCTCAGTTTGGGTGCAGTTTGTTGGCCTTTATTGTGGTCATGTTGGTTTTCTATGTGTAGGACATCTTTAAGAATCTTTTGTAGGGCTGGTTTGGTGGAGATGTATTGTTTCAATTTTTCTTTGCTATGGAAGGTTTTTATTTGGCCTTCAGTTATGAAGGAGAGTTTAGCTGGGTACAGTATTCTTGGTTGATAGTTGTTTGTTTTTAGGGCATGGCATACATCATTCCAGGCTCTTCTTGCTTTGATTGTCTCTGCTGAGAAATCTGAGGTGATTCTAATTGGTTTCCCTTTATAGGTGATTACCCTTTTCTCCCTAACAGCTTTAAGGATCTTTTCCTTGGTCTGGGTTGATCCTGTGTGGATTATAATGTGACGGTGGGATGTCCTATTCTGGTCTGGTGTATTTGGGGTTCTAAAGGCTTCTTGTATCTGAATAGGCTTATCTTTTTGCATGTTTGGGAAGTTCTCTGCTAGGATCCTGTTAAACAAATTTCCTAGACCATTAACTTCTGTTTCTAGGTGCTCCTCTACACCCATTATCCTTAAGTTAGGCCTTCTAATGGTGTCTTCCAGGTGTTGGATAGATCTATCATATTTCTTGGACTTGTCTTGGATGGTTGTATGTTCTTTCTCTATAATATCTAGGCTGTCTTCAATCCCTGAGATTCGATCTTCTGCATGGTCTAACCTGCTGTCAAGACTCTCTACTTTGTTTTTAATCTCTTTTCCTTCTAATTGGTCAGCTTTGATGGCTTCAAGTTCTTTGTTGAAGCTCTGTTTTAGGTCTTGTATGGATCTCTTTACTTCCTTAATTTGGTGTTCAGTGTTTGTCCTCAAATTACTTAGTTGATTGGATATGGTTTCTTTGGACTCCCATTCCTTCTGTTGGGTTCCATTCAGCATTCCCTTTGTGGTCTCCCTGACTTCCTTCAGCTCTTTGTTAATGGATTCTATGGATGCCTTTAGTGATCTTTGTGTGTTCTCTACCTGGTCTCTCAATTCCTGAATTACTCTTTGATTAGCTTCCTCATATTCGTGGGATTCCTGCAGTTCTCTTTGAGTGTTCTCAGCCTGCTCACGCCATTCCTCCCTTTCTCTTTGAGTATTCCCAAGTTGTTCACGCAAATCCTGTATCAGTTTTTGAGTAGCTTCCTCACGCTTATGATATTCCTGTATAAACTTCTGGTATGCCTCCTCTCTCTCCCTATCACGCTCATTGAGAGTCCTTTGTTAGTTGTCAAACTTCTCATTTATCATGTTTGCCACCAGTGTTTGTAGAGCTATTTGGGAACTCTCCTCTGGATTGTTCATTATCTGATCTGACCCCTGATTATCAAGATTGGGAATTGAGATACCCGAATTTGCCATTTTTCTTGTATTTTTCCGGCTTACTCTGCCCATTTGAGATGAAGATAGTACCAGTTTTGTGCTAGAACACTATCTTAAGGCAACCATCAACCAAAGTTTGCATTTGTACAGTCAATAGGCTACAGATACAATCTAGTTCAACAGATACATCTATTCAACATCAAACAACTATATTTTAAAGGACTTCGAACTGCAGAAAAGAATTTGGAAAACCAGAAATTATTAGGATTAGGGAGAGATGTGGGTGAAAAATAGGAATAGATTGGTGTGGGGAGGCACAGGGAGAGTTAACTATGTCCTAATCACAATGCAGAAAATGGGTTGGGTAGGATGCATGTAGAGAGAGAGAGAAAAAGAAGAGAGGGATAGGGGAATGAAAAGAGACCAGAAAAAAAAATAGAAATGTAAAAATTAATGTTATTGTAGAGATTAAAGGACCATCTATTTAGAGAGGAATATGAATATGTTGTGAGAAAGGGAGGGACATAGAGGAGATGTGAAAAAGTTTAAGGATGGGAAAGGGAGAAGAAAAGATCAGAAGTTCAGTAGAGCTAGACAAAAAACAAAAAGATAATTATGAAAGAAAGAAAAAGAAAAAGAAGATAAGAAAAGAAAGGAAAATGCTCATTTATATATTCCTAAAATAAAAATTATAAGAGGAGAAAGAAAAAAAAAAGTTACTGGAGATCAATTATTTTTTCAGAAGAGGCAAAAATTAAAGATTAATAAAAGTTTTAAAAGAGAAAAAAAATTATATATATATAAGGTAACAAAAAATAAAAAACAAACAAAAAAAAGAAAAGAAAAAGAAAAAAAAGAAAAAAAAAGAAAAAAAAGTCCTTTGATTTTTTTGGGGGGGGGGAGGGGTGGGAAGAATCCTGTATCTCCCTTTTGTCTGTAACCAGCCTTTTGTTGGAGTTTCTGGTCAGCTTGAGGTCCTGTGGCTTGATTGGTTTCTTAAGTCGGTTTGTTGGAAGAGGCAGAAAAATGCTCTGCTTTACCCAAGATTTTGAGATCCCCCTCCCAGGTTAGTGATCTGCTTTGAGAATCACAAAAGAGGGGGATGCAGTGGTGAGGCTAGGTTCTGGGTAGAGTTGAGGCCTTTCAACAATCAGTAGCTTTTTCCTGGGGCTGTTTTGTGCAAAAAAAAAAAAATCTCCCAGAGCCCAGCCTGGAGCCTTTCTCAGGGATTCTGTTTTTCAATTGATTGTTGAGGCTGCTAGAGGGAGGGGCAGCCTCTGGCTCTGGTTACCCAGTGAGGGAAGCCACTCCAATGGCTGGCGCCTGAGCTGGGTGACTTTTCCCTGGATGGTGCCGAGTCTGGCAGGTCACTTTGCCGTTAAGTTCTTGTGACCTGCTAAATGACTCGTTTTATTCCAAGGCCTGGGTTGGAGCTGGCAGCTCCTCCGAGCTTTGTCGGTATCCAAGATGGAGGTCACCGGTGCTGGGGGGGGAGGGGTGGCCTTCCCTCCTCTGCTCCCTGAGAAGGAGTGAGGACGTCGGGCTTCTACTCACGCCGAGTCTTGGATCCTGGGTCGTCTCTCGTCTGCAAGCTGCAGGATGAAGATGTCCGCTCTTTGTTGGTTCTTGCTGGTGTTGAGTAGAATCCGCTCGTCCGCTGGCTGCGTCTGGCTCCTTCGTCCCGGACTCTCTGTGTGAGTGCTCAGGTATGGCCCCCAGCTGCGGTCTCCACTGCTTGCGACCCTGCCGCCGCCGCAGCGGCTGCTGGCGAGCACTCTGGTGTTTCTTTTTGTCTTGGCTTCCCTCTCTTGTCTAACTCTCTGTCCTGTGATGGCACACTTGGTGTGATTCTCTGGCTTAGGACTGTTCACTGGAACTCTAGAACTGCTTTCTATGCGAGAGCTTGTTCAGATTACAGCTTCTCCTCCGCCATCTTCCCGGAACTCCCCCTACAATCAATTCTTTAATGCATTTTCCCCCTTCCCCTTCATTCATTTACTCCTCTCCTTTCATCCCCTCTTGCATGTACCCATTTCCTGGTGCTGATTTTGTTGGGCTTTGACTTAGTCTTTCTAAAAGATTGTACTATTTGAGCTCTCCGTATTCTTTTTACTTCAGTTAACTTATTTGTACCCACTTGGATACCATTCAATGTGTTTACTTATAGATTCATAGATGCAGGCTTTTCAAAAACAGAATGTTAGCAATATTAAAAGGGACACTCAGGTATATACAAGCTATTATGTCTTATCTAGTGGGCAGAAATTATTTCATTCTTGACTGAACATAAATCATAATTTTAATAAGGACCTTTGGCATGAGCCCTTAATTAATAGCATGTGGTAAAGTAAAACAATGTTCTTATAAAATTAATCATTTTCTGGATGGATTTGTTACATTATATGTCAATGTGACACTATAAGAGTATGTTGTGCTGGGTGGCGGTGGCTCATGCCTGTAATCCTAGCTACTCAGGAAGCTGAGATCTGAGGATGGCGGTTCAAAGCCAGCCAGGGAAGAAAAGTCTGTGAGATGCTTTTCTGCAATTAACTACCAGAAAACCAGAAGTGGCACTGTGGCTCAAGCAATAGAGCATTTGCCTTGAGCTGAAGAGCTCAAGGACAGCACTCAAGCCCAGAGTTCAAGCCCCATGCCCCCCAACCCCAAGAAAGGTATGTTGTGTGGTGTGCTTTTAAACTTATGTACAAGTTCATATAACTTCTAAGCATTGGCAATGTGCTTGGAATGCAGAAATGAGTATGGAAAGCAAAAGCCTTGCTTTCTTGAACTTGCAATGTGTGTAATTAAAAAAAATAATGAAAAGTAGTAAAGGGGATTGTCAGTAAGAGGTTCTAATATAGTCGCTGATCACATTAGATACAGTATATAGAGTAATCATGCTAATATATGGTGACATAGTTTCTGTGCCATGGATCTTGTGTTGGCAAATCAAAACTCAAATCAAAATAAGCAGTAAAGGAAAAGTTAAGCCTAATCAATCAGAAGCCACAACTAACTCCTAACTAGATAATTTACCACTCAGAAAAATATCAAGTAACTTCTAATGAGACATTCCAGTGAGACTTACCAAGGGTGTCAAATATAACCCACTTGAATCTATCAGATATTTTCTTTACCTTCATTCTTGAACATTACAAAAGTTTTGCCCTTACTTCCTCTCAGTGGAGGACTAATCCATTTGTAGCTTGGTACTGCCCAATTTGTGAACTACTCAGAATAACTCACTGAAAATTTTACTGTACCTGAGTTTATCTTTTAACACCTAGACTATAAAGGATTATAATCATGCTCTAAAAATAAAAAAGTTGTTCTGTAAATGTTGATGACAAGGGCTGTGTGTGTGTGTGTGTGTGTGTGTGTGTGTGTGTGTGTGTGTGTGTGTGTGTGTATTCTCATAAGAATGAAGGACTTTGTATACTGAGCTGAAAGCAGCATTCAGAATCTCATATCACAATGTCTCATTTCCTCCCAAGGAAAGTGAGTTTTGAAGAAGAGTCTTATGAAGGATCTGCCAGTAAAACCGGGTTATTAGAGTTAGGATGAAGCAGATTCTGTTTTCCAGCAAATAAGATTTTAAATGGCACTTGCAAATATTTGGAAAGAAAGAAAAGTGAAGAAATAGAAGTTTGAGTCTTAGGACAAAATTATAAATCATCATTGTACCCCATAAACTAACATGTTGAATTGATTCCTCTTTGTACAACTACTTGAAAGGAATTAATTAACTAATTCACTCATACAGAAGTTAAGAGGGTAAGAGAACCTACAGGAATCCCAGGGTTAGCATTGGTGAGAATGGCCAACAATTACAGTACAAGATGACAGAATCTAACTTAATTTCTCAAAACAATTACTCAGCTTCCAGTTTCAGCACCAACATATGAAAAGCCTGAAAGTCATGACTTCTATTATTACAATAACAAGTTGAACAAACTAAACAAATAATTGCTTTCCTTTGAAACAATGAAAGAACTGAAGTCTCTGGGCAAATTACCACCACCGATACTACCCCACCCTTCGCCCCAGAATGTCAAGAGCGAGCAGAGTTTCTCTAAAGAGATAAAATACACAAGATATGGCCAAGAAAATATCAGTGTATATAAAGTAGGTCAATAAAAACTTTTCAGGTAAGAATGTAAATTTAAAGAAGAATAAAACAACACAAAAGAATATCCCAATCTGTGGCCAATATAAAAATACAGCATGCATATAATTAGAATATAAAAAGGAGATAGGAAAATGGAGCAAAAAAAGATTAATTTAAATAATAATGGTTGAGAACATTTCAAAATTAATGACAGAGAATCCAAACCATAGATACAGATCTAGGAAGCTCAAAGAACACATAGTAAGCTGAATATCAAAGAAAACTATATGTAGCCTAACATATTCTCAATAACTCAATGTAGCAATCATCCGGTAAGGAGATAGTAGAATCAATATGAAAGTACTATCAGACTCTTCAGATAATGGCTGACGTCACCATTCTCTCCTCTTTTTCATCTTCCACATCAAGTTGTTCATAAAATGTTGCTAGTTCTATCAGAAATACCTCTCAATTCCAGTAACACCTTTACCTTTCTATTTCCACTGCTGTTTCCAGTGCCTCATGATTTGTTGCTAAGAACTAACAGCAATCTGTTTATCTGCCATCTGTTTCTTTCCTACACACAAAGGTCATAGTTACTGTTCAGAAAGCTCAGCTGGCTCCTTGGTACCTGGGAACAAAACCCCCAATTCTATTTATACCACCAAATCCATGCACCCATACCGAGCCCAGTTCCTTTCTTGTTGGGCCTTTGGGCACACTGTCCTTATTCCTGAACTTTTGACCCCTTTCTTCATTTATCAATATTTATTTGTCCTTACATTTTCAATTCAAGTTTCACTTTTTCAGCAACACTTCCCTATGGCCCATAGTTTCACATTAATTAGTTGCTCTATCTTAATGCTATATTATTGATATCTGTTGAAGTAGTTATCATATTACAAATTTTAGGCTAGCTGATAAGTGACCTTATTGTATGAATGTCACACTGACAGAGGAAAACCACATAGTAGATACTACATTGAAGTCTTCAAATAAAATGGAATATAAAGATAATTTGGAGTAGGATATTCCAATTAAGAGCCTAAGTGTTAAAAAATAAAAATGGAATTTTCCAAATGAGAGAAGGGTCTAAGTATTTGATTCAACAGTTAACTTTTTTATTTTATTTTTCTTTATTTTTTGTCAGTCATGGGGCCTGAACTCTGTGCCTGGGCACTGTCCCTCAGCTCCTCAGCTCAAGGCTAGCACTCTATCACTTGAGCCACAGTACCACTTCCAGCTTTTTCTGCTTATATGGTGCTGAGGAATTGAACCCAGGGCCTTATGCATTCAAAGCAAGCACTCTATGTCTGAGCCAACTTCCCAGCTCCTCAAAAAGAAAAGTTACGTTAGAAGAAAGAAGCTGTTGTGTTGTCCCAAAAGGCAGATATCAGGTTCCTTTATGTGACACTTTTATACAAAAAAAAGAAAGTCATCAACATCAGAGATTTCCTCAACAAAGCTTAGTTTTAGGGGGCTCTCTTAATGGTATATTCCTTCTTTATAGGGTCCACATACTACCTACCCTTAAATTTAAAAGATTAGAGCAATGTACTATACAATATCCAACAATCAAACTTTTGATAGTCATACATGATTGGAAAACTCTGTCAAAATAATATATTATTAGGAATATCTCCATCAAATCTGGGTATGTTGGTGGCTCACTCCTGTAATCCTAGCTACTCAAGAGGTTGAGATCTAGAGATTGTGGTTTGAAGCTGAAAAGACCACAAGACTCCATCTCCAAACAAATAAGGGAAAAGTCAAACTGGAGGTGTGGCTCAGTGGTAGAGTGAATATCAGCCATAATTCATAAAATCTGAGTGAGCACAAGGCTTTGAGTTCAAACTTGAGAATATTCTAAAAGTTTTATTTTTTTAATTTAGCAACTGAGAGATTTATCCATAGTTATCTGCTTCTAGCTGCCTGCTTCATTTGTTTGGCCCAAATTCACGGTGCAAACTCACTTAGCACGGCTTGAACTTTCTCTGGACAGCTTCCAGGGATACCAAAATGCTTCTGTCTTTGGCCCTTTTAGGCTTCTCCAAATAGATTCTTCATCACAAGGATGGCAGTTCAGAGCTCAGATCTTGGGTCAAAATGAAGAGAGACAAGGAGAAGCCTCAGCAGTTGGACCAAAGTCTAATAAAGAGCAAAATATCATGGGGCTGGGAAGGTGGCTCAGTGGTAGAGCGCTTGCCTTGTATGCCTGAGGCCCTGGGTTCGATTCCTCAGCACCACATAAGCAAAAAGAAAAAAGCCAGAAGTGGCACTGTGGCTCAAGTGGTAGAGCACTAGCCTTGAGCTGAAGAGCTGAGGGACAGCGTTCAGGCCCCACGACCGGACCCCCACCAAAAAAAAGAGCAAATTATCAGTTTCAGGGAGATTAATAAGACCTTAGTCTCTCAGAAACTCCTTTTCCTCATTTCAGGTGATCTAGTTTGGTACCTAAACTCATAACTTGATCAGTAGATAGAGTCTAGAGAAGATCTCTATAGATGCTCATCTGATCTGTAAATAGAATTGTATTTCATTGGCACTTGCTTTCCTTTGCAATCTAGTGAATCTTATGCTACAATTTAAAAACTTCATCTTTGAGGAGGAACAATAGCATGCCAGATTTCTTTATCAAAGGACCATATTTCAGGAGATGCCTTGGAAAAATAGAATGTAAGTTTTATGACCTATTGATTTTTAAGGAGATCTTCAGAACCTTTCTCCGGCAATCTAGAGAACAAAATTTAATCTTACTGTCTTAAGTTTTTGTTAGCATGCATATTATTTTTATTCTAGGTTCATTCTAGAAAAGTGACTAACAAAAAGCAGTTAGCATGTTCATATGCTAATTAGCCTAGCTTTTCTTTATGTACAACAGGCTGGGACTAAACACTGTGGTTTTAGCTCAGTACCATGTCTATGTGGCATCCCTGCTCAGTGGGCAAAGTGAGTCATTATTTGTCAGACCGTTTTTCTGTTGCCCAAGCCTTCCATAAATGTACTATCATCTCATCTTTGCCACAAGTGTTTATGGATAGAGTTAGTACCCCAGTTTAGCAATGGTAAAATTCAGCCAAAATTCCAGGCTTGGCCCAACTTAGAAGAAGAGCTCTGCAAGAGGTAAAGCTTTATTCCCATTCCCACCCATTGCCACCTTTGGTGGCAATATGCTGCCCCTGGGAAAGACATCATAGATAATACTAACTCCTAATCATCTTGTCTGTCTTACATAGGGAAAACTTGGTCTAGGAGCCTGAGAATAATTCTCCAGACTTCTCCACAGGGAGCAACTAATAGAAACAGATCACACAGAAGCTCAGGGAATAATGAAAAAAATTTGTGAGAGAGATTGCAAAGAATTTGGGAATGACATTGATAGTACCACCTACAAAGAGACACAGTGAGTTTCCCAGACAAGTCAGAAATTAAGCATAGGTTTTTAAGCTTGAAACATCTCTATTGTGTTGAATCTTTCATTGTCTAGAAACTTTACTTTTCCAGAACATTCATGTTATCCTACTAACTGTAGCATATCCCCAGGAACTAATTGCTGCTCACTCTGGGCAAACTGTTACAAAGCTACCCAGTCATCTAGTAAATCCAAAAAGATATAATAACCTGTCCTGCTAACTTGAGTGCAAAAAACCAAAATAATAGATAACATATTTTGTCATGTCTCTGGTAATGGCTGTGGCTTCCCTCAACATGACATAGGCTAGGACAGAAAAAGGAGAAAACCAATGACTGTTGAAAAAAATGACTTGAATAGAATAGCTAGAGTAAGATAAATTCACAGGAAATGAAGTTTTGTTAGTTCAAATGCCAGCATATGGAACTACTTGTTAGGTCAAGAGCTTTCCAGAAAACCATATGAAACCCTGGGAAATGTCTGTTTTGGATACAAGAAATCTCAAGGGATTTTAAGGATTCAAACTCTGTTATGGAAAAAAAAAGAAAGAAAAAAGGAAAGTTAGCCTGGGAAGTCTGTGTTCTGGGAGTCATGCCAAATTCAAAGTTGATGTGATTTGCAATAACCCAGTTAATCAACCATAAAAATCAAGGCTTTATCGTTTTTAAAGAGATAATCACACACCATAGTTTCGGAGAGTAAGACTTACTGTGAGAAAACCATGTACTTTGGTTAGAGTATATATTAGTTTAAGAGACTATTAAGAATCTCAGCCAAGAACTTTCCTTCTATGTAAATATTCAATCTTCTGATGTCATCAGATGCTATCTGCCCATATTTATTTTATTTTATTTTATTGTAAAGATGCTGTACAGAGAGGTTGCAGTTACATGAGTAGGGTAATAAATACATTTCTTGTCTTTTTTCCCCTACTATCCCTTCCCCCCCAACCACTCCTTTACAACACTATGTTGTAAAGATTATTTACAACATAGTGTCTTGTGAGTATCATTGTTTCAAAGTGACTAAGGGAACTTTCATGGTGTACACTTGGCTTTAGAAAATTAGAAATATTTTTCCATAACAGAAATTGACTCTCACTGACAAAATTCTGAAATTCATGCAAACCAATGAATGAATATCTGACTTTTGTGTAGTGTGAAACTGAACTTTTACATAAACAAATCACAAGCGTGATGCCAAAGCACAGGTGGGCTCATAGTAAACAGTGTGCTACTGTGAAGACTTCTTTTCTTACATCACCAGAATTGTGACCTGCTTTTGTTTTTTGTAAACCTTGTAACTGGAACCTTGAGCTGAAATTTTATAAAAAGACTTTGAGATTTATAAAAAGCAGTTTTCAGGATAAAACTGAAAAAAAGAAGATGGTTAGATATTATAAAATTAAAAAGAATGAGGAAAGTGTGGGAAAGGATGGGTAAGAATGTGGAAAGATATATTCATATATTGTCATTGTTAAATAGTAACTCTTTTGTTCAACTACTTAAAGATTAATAAAAAAATATACAAAAAGAGTTACAGTCCCAGAAGCAATAGGAGAGAAAGTAAAGTTGAGCTTTCGGTTCTCTGTGTCCTTCTTCAAGCTCCCTTCTTCCAACCTAACTCTTTGAGGCTTCTCAGTATTTAGATTGTGCTTAGCCAAGTGTGCCTCAAAGTTCTATCATAATACTAAGACATTATTTTCTTTGTTTTCCCTCTTCTAGTCCCTTGTATATTCCAAGCTACGTAATGTGTGACCTAATGACAAATTAAAATACAAAAACAGACAAAAGAATCTGCTTAATAGGCTTTAAAGAGATTTGCAAAAATTCAAAACAATACCACTCTTCTCTCTGCTATTTTGGCTGTTGAAATAGAAACCATTCATTTATTATAGCAATGTAATAGGACTGTTTTAAAATCAATAAACATATATTCTTAAGCTTCGTTTACTTAATGATAGGGTAACCCATTCATGTACTGCAAAATGACAATTTTTGGATGTCAAATTACATATATGACAGCATATATCACATAAGGCTAGATATGTAGTAGCTTATTCTATCTATATTTATGTAAATATACTCTAATGGTTCATTTCTTGGAACATATGCAGTTTAGAGATGCTTGGCTGTAGATAAAATCCACATAAACAAGAGAACTCTGGGGCTTTCAATACATTTTACCTCATCCTGGTAAAAAAGCTGGCACATTTTATAAAATTTTAGACACATTTTAGACACATTTTAGATACAATGTAAACTGACACTAGTATATGCTGTGTAGCACTCACAAAGTTGAGTTTGGTATTTTGGGAGGCAAACAAGCACCAAAGCTAGCCATGCATGAAACCAGCTGTTTGGTCCTGGAAACATTGGGCCCCTATAGGAATATAGAAACAATGACTTAATGATGTGGGAAGTCATATACAACCCCCTTAGAAAACTGAAGCCCCAAGGGTTTGTCTTCAATGTTGTGATGAACAGAAATAAATCCATCACTCAGAATTAGCTAGATAGTCTTCATTTTATTGTTGAGTTGTGGGGAAGAGACTTTCTTGAGAATTCAGAATTATTAATGAGACTTCCTGATGATGCATTGCAGTTCAAATTTATGACTCTTGTGTTGTTTGTAAAGAGCTCACAGAGAATTTAATTTGAAGGTTTTTGAATGGTGTTATCTATAGACACCACCAAACACAATGATCCCTCGAATGAACATTTCTTATAATGCATAAGCAACCACCAGGTAGATGTGGAAACAAGCATATAGCAGCTCTGAAATTTATATGTATATATAGAAAAGTAAAAACTCACAAAATAGGATTTTCTTCTATGCTCAGTACCCATCATTGTACATGTTTCCAACTCTTCCCCTGGCCCCAGGGCAGGGAAAGTCAGTAAAGTCGCTCAGTCAACTTCAATAGCTAGTGCAGAAAGGTATCAAAGGTGGACTGATGACTATCCTGACCATCACTCTCAAGGAGAGGCTGGGAAAATGCTTTGTTTTACAGAAGAGCAGTTGCAGAACATAGGGAAGAAAGTAGACACTACCCAGATTCTCATAATGGAAGAGGTATCCTGAAGAAGGAGGAAGAAAATCCTAAATCAATGTAAATCTGAGATTACAGATTACTACATGAGTGTCAAGTAATCTGGTTTTTACCTGCAGGTGAAGAGAAAGTGGTAAATTTACACACACACACACACACCCCCCACAGATTCTTGTGGAACATGACCATGAGGATGGCAGTCTATCAAATCTCTGTTGAGAAACTGACCAAGTCTTTTCATTTCTCTCTAAATGTCAGTTTTATTGATAATGGACTAAGCCATAAATAAAACTATGAGAATTAAAAATTATTCTATGGACTGGTAAAACAGATCAGAAATATATTAAGGAACATTTCATGAAATAGAAAACAGATCAGAAGATATTATTCAGATGTGAGGCAAAGAAAATTTCAAAAATACCATAGAGATGAAGGGTTGCTGAGAAAGAATCGTAAAGGTCTATTTTATTAGATTTCCAAAAAGAAATAGTAGAAACCACAAGTAAGAGAAAATATTTGCAGAAAAATGGATTTTTCAAAAAAAAATACTGGAAGATATCAATATTCAGAACCTAGAACCACCACTAAAAAATCCAGACACATCAACCCAAATTAAATAATACTAAAAAAGAACTAAAAGTAATCTGATAAAGTAAGCATTTAAACAACAAAAAAAATTGCATTTAAGGTGTCTAAAATAAGGTGTCTAAAATAGTCAAATGAAATCAAAGCTGATAGAAACCAAGGGCAAGGAGTTGCTGACAATGAATGTTAAGTTCTGATGAGAGACAAAAAAGTTCTAGAGATATGCTATACAACATTGTATTTTAAAATAGTGTATTTTACCATTAAAAATACACTTAAGGTCTGAGTGCTAGTGTTCCCTTCTGTAATCCTAGCTACTCAGTAGACTAAGAGCTGAGGATGATAGTTCCAAGCCAGCCCAGGAAGGAAAGTCTGTGGAACTCTTATCTACAGTTAATCACAATAAACTGGAAGAGGAACTATGGCTCAAGTGGTAGAAGGACTGTGCCCAGGCCTTGAGTTCAAGCCCAGAACCAGCACCAAAATTAAAAAATAATAATAATTGAGATCACAGATTAAATGTTCTTGTCACAATAAAACTAAAGTTAAAATTAATTTGTATTAAAAGTTGATTTCTCAATAAAACCAATGAAAATCAGAAAAATTGATGGTAGTTTTTAAATTTGTTTGAAAAAAATTAACTCTCAGACAACAATGTGATATTCAGTAGAAACTTCCTTGGAGGAAAAGGTGTATTAAAACCATTTTTAAACTAGTAAACACCTTAGAAGAGTTTGTAAGTAATAGACATTGGCCAAGAAAAGTTTAACAGAGGTATTTCAAACAGAAAAAGATATGCCCAGATGAAAGGCCTGGAGGAATGACAAGCAAATATATTAGTAAATATATGAAAAATCCAAACACCTCCTTATGGTAAAGGAATATTAGCAATGTGCAGTCTAAAAACAAGACATATCTGGATGCCAGTGGATCATGCCTGTAATCCTAGCTACTGATGAGGCTGAGATCTGAAGATTCGGGTTTGAAGCCAGCCTTGGCAGGAAAGTCCATGAGACTCATCTTCAATAAACTATCAAAAATCCAGAGGTGGAGCTATGGCTCAAATGGTAGTGCACTAGCCTTGAGCAAAAGAAGACCAGGGAGAGCATTCAGGCTCAAAGTTCAAGCTCCAGGCCCAGAATGAATGAATGAATAAATGAATGAATGAATGAATGAACAAGCAAATAACAACATACAAGCCAGGAGTGGTGGTACACATCTGTAATCTCAGGCCTGAGGAAACTAAGACTAGAGGAACCTTAATCTAAAGCCATTTAGGGCTATATAGTGAGATCCTATGCAAAAAAAAATAAATAGAACTTGAATATGTGATGAAAGAGCATAGAATTTTGGAAGGCATAATCAAGTTTGCTTTGGAGATAGTAAAACAATTTGTCAAGGAGTTACTCAATATGCTTATTAAAATAGCTAAAATAACAATTAGTTGATGTAAAGCATGTAATTGCCAATAGATGTTGATTTTTCAAAATTAAAAAAAAAAGTTTAGCTCAAAAGAAGATAAATTAAGAGTGAGATGAGAAAGAAAAGAAATAAAGAGACAATGGGGAAATAGAACACACCTAATGGGAAATAGACATAAATAAGTGAGCAATCACAGTAACATAAAGAGTTGGACCACTATTCAAAAATAAAAATTAATCCACAAAAATTATGAACTGTATATTATACATAAGCAAGATTCCAGAGAACTGGCCAACCATAGCCCATTGGTCATGTCTGGCTTCTGGCTAAGTGGTTCTATGGGTAAGAATAACCTTTATAGCTTCAAATCATCAAAGATAAACAAAAGAATAGATGCAACAAAAACATGGGTCCTGCAAATATTTAGTATCTGGTTCCTTAAAGTAAAAACTTGCTGTTCTTTATTCTAATATCTAAATCTATAAGGTTGAGACTAGAGATTGAAGTCAGATGCTTCAGCTTTGGAGCAGATTTTTCTCCTTCAATATCCAAATATTAGCTAGCCGCATTCACACCTTGCTACATATCTTATTTGTTGACTTCCCCTGTAGTACAGTATATCCATGGGAAATGAACTGAAATGAGTCATACAACTTTTGGACCAAGTCCTTAAAATAAATAGATACATAACTTCCATTTCACTTTCTTTTTTTACAAAATAGAAAAAAGATAAAGGAGGGGGAGGAGGAAGAAGAGATGGGGAAAGTAAGGAGATCTCTTTGATCATGTAGATGAGGATCATCACTGGAAAAACTAAAGGGAGTCAACCTATCCACCTATCATACACCCTTCAGATCATTCTATATTAGTAAAAATAATTCTCTTATTTTCAAGTCATTTAGGTTGTGTGACTGTAAAGTAGCTTATATTCCCATCAGTATACCAAGCAAACCATTAGTAAATGAAAGTCGGGTTGCTATAGAATCAGACAAATAGACTTTAGAGCAAAAAAGAATTGAAAAGTCATGATTAAAAAGGTTTATTTAAACTTGTATATTCCTTGGCTCTACACACATATATCTTCAAACTAGAAGTAACTGATGGATCCACTGTACTAGTAGAATTTTTAACACCTCCCTGAGTAATCAACAGACAAAACAGACAACAAAATAACAATAAATAAAAATTAGTCATATGCTTGATTTGTGGTTTATAGAAAATGTCACACCCAGTAATTGAAGACCTCACATTCTTTTAAGGCATAAAGAGAAATTTTGAAGGAATGGGTCATATTCTAAGCATAAAACTAGTTTAAAATGTTTTCAAATGATGGTAAGAAGCAGAATGTTCTCAGACTACAATGAAAGGTACTTTAATAGCTAAATACATCAAGTTTTAAAAAGTTACATATTGTTCCCATGTGTTGAGTATTTTGGTTTTATAACATTTTTATCACTTATTGGATTTTTATTCCAATAAATTCTTTTTTTTACTTTGAAAATAAAAAAAAATTAAAAATTTTATAAAGTTCAAAACAACTGAGAATCAAAGCAGAAAGAGTAACAGAAAATATAAACATATTTACAAGTTAAGAGTAACCAAAATGCTATGCAATAAAACTTGTGGAACACAGCCAAACTGTTTTGATAAAAGGTAGTTCTACTAATAGATTCCGTTGTAACCCTCCTACAGATATCAAAACTAATGTGATTGAAGATTTTCCTGTATTCATTAATCAACAAAGGAACCAAGCTTATCAAAAAAGAATGCAAAGAACAAACACATTTACAGATAAGGAATATTCAAAATAATCTGCTAAAGAAGATTAAATTGATTTTTCTACCGGGAGGAGGAAAGTCAATTGAATTTCTAGAAAGCAGGAAACACTCTATATATCTATAGACAAAATTGTATTTCATTGTTCTTAATTACCGATAACTTGCAAAACTGTAAAACAGTTTGAAGAAACTGAAAACATCAAACAGATAACCCAGAAGGTGGATTATTATCTGTACATAATGAACAGTCTTACTTGAAGCATAGGTTATTCTTCACAGTGATTCTCCATATTATCAGACTTTCCATCACAGAATTATTCAAAAATCACAAAGTAAGCCTGCTCTGTTGTTTTTGTGTTAAAATTTATCATACAGGCATCTTTGAGTTTGCTGTAGTGTAATACAATAAGTGTATTTAACTTGGAAAGTTTGGGAGACAAAAACAAAAAAAAAAAATCTCAGTAAAATAAATGCAAAGAGTAAGAGATCATGCACATCAAGATAAAAGAAAAAGTTTGAACTTAAAAAGAAGTCATTTTTCTTATTTACTGAAAAGCTAACAGTTCCTTACAGAGGAACACTAATGAATAAATATAGACCAAATGGGGACCTAGAAAATAACCAGAAAAACACTAAGCTAGAGATATGACTCAATGGTACAGAAATTATCTGGCATATACAAGGCCCTAGCTTTGATTACCAACTATAGAAAAAGTGTCGATTTATATTTTAGAGCACTAGGCAGGCATCATTGTGTCATCCTAAAATCCTAGCTACTCAGTAGGATAAGATGGGAAGATCATAGTTTGAAGTCAGCATGAAAGTCCATGAGACTCTTATCTCCAATTGACCATCAAAAAAGCCAGACGTGGAGCTGTGACTCAAGTGGTAGAGCACTAGCTTTGAGCAAAAAGGCTAAGGGACAATATCCAGGCCCTGAATTGAAACCTCAGCACCAGCACGCGTGTGCGTGTGCGCGCGCGCGCACACACACACACACACACACACACACACACACATAATCAACAAACTTAAAATGAATTAAGAATAAATTATGAAGTAAACCTACTTAGCCAATGTGGAGAAAACATTAAATCATTTTAATTCAAGGTGAGCCTTTGACCCAGGCATTCATACATTTTCAATGATCCCCAGTTCCTTTGCTTTATCTCAGTACGTCCAGTTAACTGTCTTACAGAAACTCAACTTACTTCTCTTTGGCCTCTCCTGTCACAGTCTTTCTGGATGATCCACCAGACCAAATCCAGAATAACAGTAACTTCTAGAGCATTCCCTTGCAAACTGAACCTTTAACAATATGAAGTAATGAGAGGGGAATTGGCAGTAGACTTCGAGACCCCAAAAAGGTCACTTGGCAGTGACATTGCCTTTTGGTGTTCTGGTGCTAAAAATGTGTATGAAATCAAAGCTGGACATGGTGGCTCACAACTGTAATATCAGATACTACAGAAGCAGATATCTAGAGGATTGAGACTGCCTGCTGGGGGTGAGGATGGGAACAAAATTTCTATTAAAAAAACTAAAGTAAAAAGTGCTGAGGGCATGGCTCAAATGGTAGAGGACCAGTCCAGCCTAATAAGAGCAAAAGGAAACATAAAATCAGAAACATTTTAAGAACTTGGCTGAACTGAAGTTTGTAGATCTTGGGGTAAAATGCACCTAATATTGGCTAGAACCTATATTTGTCTCATGTTTTCCTAACAAAAATACTAAAGGAAAAGAGTAATTTTTTCCTCTTGTACAGATAAAAATACTTTTACTGAAGTTCCTAAAGGGAAAAGCAAGGTTTTTTTTAAAATACTTAATCTATAACAATTCCTCTGTAACCAGATGTCATGTTTGATGGTTTGTTTTATATCTTATAGCCAAATAGATATAGTGTGTTTTTCTTACATTACTGGCTCCACAGATAACTTCTCATTCTTGGCTTTTCCACAATGAGTCTTTAAAACAAAAGAATAGCCTCATCCTCCCACAAAAGTGTCTTCTTAACAAAGGAATTTTCATAAATCCTGTCTGAGGGCACTGAGCAAAGCTTTCCAACTCTGGATAAAAGTCACCCTGCACCATGTTATTCTGAGTGAACTTTGGTAGCTTCTTCGTTTCAAAGTCATGGTGTTTCTTGAATTCATTTGGCAAAGCAAAGCCTTATACTCTGATCTTTACCAATGAATTATGTCCCCAGGGTTTTTTTTTAAGTATCATTGAATTAAATTTAATCTGAGAATTCCTCCAGCCAATTTATTTCCTGATACTAAGCACTGATCTGAATCTCTCTCTTCTGTCTCCTTTGGTTTATTTCAGATGTGAGTAGCTCATCTAATCAGTTCTACATCACTTTTAGTTTTGAATAAAACCTTATAGCTTATGTGACTTAGCATAGTAATAACTATGTCAAATGTAAGGAAAAGAAGCAAAGGTAGAAAAGACTGATAGCACAAAAGGAAAAGGAGAAGGTTTGAATGGACAGATCCTTCTTTGTGCTTAATTGCAAATTAGGTGTGTCTGATAAGAAAAGAGAAATGTTCCTGACATGGATTTTCTCATAAGATCTTAACACCAGGTCATGCAACATATGCTCACTAATGCCAGTGGATATTGTCACTGTCTTGGTACATATCACTCAAAAATTTATATGCAGAAGTAAGAGATTATTTACAGACACGGGGGAAATACAAGATCCTTCCCCACTCCAAAATAAAAATCAAAGAACTCTTTTTTCCACCTAATTGTTTTTAATTTTTTTAAGGAATTGTTTTCTATTTTTTTCTTTCACAATTTTTACTTTAGGTGTGTGTGTGTGTGTGTGTGTGTGTGTGTGTGTGTGTGTGTGTGTGTGTGTGTGTGTGTGTATGTTGTTGTTGTTGTTGTTTCTAAATCTCTTTTAACCTTTTTATCCTTTTTTTTGGGGGGGGTGACTGAATTGCTGTTCTGCTCATCTCTAGATATATGCCCGTCATTGTCGATTATTAGACCTTATCCTTCATTGTGTGCATACTTAATTCAGAAATTGATTACTTAATTTGAAACCTCTTAGGCTTAACTCCTTTAATATAGTATTATTTCTTTATACTTATTAATTTTTAAGTATTCCATTCTTGAATTTTTTATTCTTTATTTTTTCCTTTTTCCTTTTTATCTCTCTCCTCTCATTCTACCCTTTTCTTCTATCAGTATTATTTCTTTATACTTGCATAATTTTTAAGTGTTTCATTTTTTAAATTTAAATTTTTCTTTTTTCATTTTTTCTTGTTTATCTCTCTCCCCCTTTCATTCTGTTATATCCATTTCTTCTCTGAAATTAGGGCTTGGTTAAATTCACTCTTTTCTTTTACTTCTCCACATTCCTCTACTCCTATGTTTCCCCACAATTCTCCCTAAAACTATTAATTTCTGGTCTGCTAAATCCGTCTTTGACATTCTTAGCACATTAATCCATAGTTATTTGATGTTAAATTAGATTTTATCTGTTGAAATTGATTGTATCTGTAGCCATTTTGACTGGGTCAATCAATCTGCACAACTACAGGACTCTGATTGATGCTTGCCTTAAAATAGTGTTCTAACTCAGAATTGGTATTATTTTCATAACAAATGGGCAGAACAAGCCAGAGAAACACAAGAAAAAAAAATGGCAAGTCCAGGTATATCATTCCCACACATGATAATCAAGTGACAGAACAGTTAATAAATAATCCAGAGGAGAGTTCCCAAAAAGCTCTACAAACACTACTGGTAAACATGGTGAATCTAAAGACTGAAAGCTTGCAAAGAACTGTGTGAGCATGATAGGGAGCAAATGAAGCAAACCAAAGATGAATACAGGAACTTCATGAGCATAATGAGGCTAACCAAAAATTAATACAGAAATCTCGTGAGCTTGAGGTAGCTAATCAAAGATTAATACAGGAATTGAATTGAGCAGGCTGAGAATAGTCAAAGAATAATATAGGAATTGCACAAGCAGACTGAGAATAGACAAAGATGAATAGAGGCATTCATGGAATCCAGAGAGGCCACAAAGGGAATGCTAAATGGAGCCCACTAGAAGGAAAGGGAGTCCAATGAAACCATCAACACTCAACGAAGGGATTTGAGAATAAACACTGAAAACCAATTTAAGGAAGTAAAGAAGTCCATTCTAGATCTAAAACAAAGCTCCAACAAAGAATTTGAAGCCATCAAAGCCAACCAATTAGAAGGAAAGGAAATAATGACAGTAGGTTAGACCATGCAGAAGATCAAATCTCTGGGATTGAAGACAGCCTATATTATCAAGAAAGAACATACAACAAGAGCAAGGATAAGAACCATATGGTTATCTTAATAGATACAGATCCAACACTCCTTTATGATGAAGGCTCTGGAAAAACTAGGAATCCATGGAACATTCATCAATACAATAAAGACTGTATATGACAAACCTACAGCCAGCATTATATTTAATGGTAAAAAGTTGAAGCCATTTTCTCTAAACTCAGGAACCAGACAAGGATATCCACTCTCTCCACTTCTCTTCAATTTAGTATTAGAAGACCTAGCTAGAGAAATAAGACAAGATGCAAGCATAAAGGGGATCCAAATAGGGAAAGATGAAGTAAAACTCCCCTCTTTGCAAATGACATGATCTTGTAGCTAAAGAATCCCACGGACTCCAGTCCAAAATTACTCAAGCTGATTTGAAACTTTGGCAAAGTAGCAGGGTATAATATTAACCCTCAAAAATTAATGGCTTTTCTGTATGCCAACAATGAGAAGAGCGTGGCTGGAATCAGGAAAACAACTCCTTTTGTATTAGTCCCACAAAAAATAAAATACCTAGGAGATAACTAAATAAGTGAAGGACCTCTATGATGAAAACTTTAAAAACCTGGAAAAGAAAATCAAAGGAGAACTTAGGAACTGAAAAAAACTCCCATGCTCCTGGATTGGAAGGATCAACATCATGAAAATGGCAATACTACACAAGGCTATTTACAAATTCAATACAATACCTATAAATATTCCAACCTAATTCTTCAATGAAATAGAAGAAGCAATCCAAAAATTCATATGGAACAATAAAAGATCCTGAACAGCGAAAATGATCCTTAACAGAAAGAATAGTGCTAGAGGAATATCAATATCAAATTTCAAACTACTACAAAGCCATAGTAATCAAAACATCTTGGTACTGGCACAAGAACAGACCTGGGGACCAATGGAATAGAATTGACAACCCAGAAATGAACCCACAGACCTATAGCAACCTAATCTTCAATAAGGGAGCTACAAAAATAGAATGGAAGAAAGACAGCCTCTTCAGTAAATGGTGCTGGCAAAATTGGTTATTCAACTGTAAAAAAACTAAAACTAGATCCTTATATATCATCCTGCACCAGAATCAACTCCAAATGGATCAAAGACCTTGGAGTGAAAGCAGACACCCTGAAAACATTACAGGAAAGAATAGAAGAAACCCTAGGCCTCCTTGGCAGAGGCTAACATTTTCTTAATAGAAACCCAGAAACACAACAAATCAAAGAAAGGTTGGACAAATAGGATTGCATAAAGCTGCAGAGCTTCTACATGGCAAAGGACATAGCTAGCAAGATCAATAGAAAGCCCATGGATTGGGAGAAGATCTTCACTAGCCATACAATGGGCAAGTGTCTCATATCTAAAATATACTTGGAACTCACAAAGTTAAATTCCCTAACAATAAATCCTCAAAGAAACAACTTCCTGATAAATAAGTGGGCTAAAGACTTAAAGAGAAACTTGTCTGAAGAGGAAATAAGAATGGCCAATAGACACATGAAGAAATGTTCAACCTCTCTAGCCATTAAAAGAAATGCAAATCAAAACAACATTGAGATTCCACCTCACCCCAGTTAGAATGGCTATAATCACTAAATCTAATAACAACAGATGCTGGAAGGGATGTGGCCAGAAGGGAACCCTACTGCAATGTTGGTGGGAGTGTAAACTTGTTCCACCACTTTGGAAAGTAGTATGGAGGTTCCTCAAAAGACTCCCTATGACCAAGCAATCCCACTTTTGGGCATTTATCACAAACAAGGCCATACTATGACTACCAGCACAACTATGTTTATTGCAGCATTATTTACCATAGCTAAGATATGGAAACAACCCTCAGTAGATGAATGGATCAAGAAAATGTGGTATATATACACAATGGAATTCTATGCCTCCTCAGAAAGAATGACATTGTCTCATTTGTTAGGAAATGGAAAGACTTGGAAAAAATTCTATTAAGTGAAGTAAGGCAGGTCCAAAGAATCATAGGTCCCATGGTTTCCCTTATTTGCAATAACTAGTACATGTGTAGGACAAGAAGAAAAGGCCAAAAGCCATGTACATATGACCCTATAAGTTGATGTTAAGTGAAATGAACACCAAGATAGGGACACAAATATCTTTTTTCTTTCTTGCTATTGTTTCTAACATTTTTATAATGTACCATGTGATTTTTTTTCTGTTGCTTTGTATGTTCCTCCCCCACAGTATAATCCCTATTTTTACTGTATTTGATGTTGGTGCCCTGCATCTTGTATATACATTTCTCTAATTCGGGGAGGGGAAGGGAAAAAACAAGATGCTTAAATAAGGATACAGGTTGAACCATTGTAACAATGCAATATACAAAACACTATGTTGAAAATGAACTTTACAACTTCAAGGGGGGGCAGTGGGAGGGAAGGGATGGTAGGGGGAAACAAAGATGAGGCAACAATGCTCAATAGGAAATATACTCATTACCTTTCTCATGTAATTGAAACCCCTCTGTACAGCATTTTTACAGTAAAAAACAGACACAAAATTGGTGTGTATAAGTGATGCAGTCAAGACTATTACACAATTAATAGGAGTGAGGGAAGGGCTGGGGAGGGAAGGGGTATGTGAGCATGTTGAAAGTGGTAACACTGAACAAGATACTTTGTATTCATAAACTGCTTTGTTAAATGACAACTCCTTTGTACAACTAAAGATAATTACTAAATAAGAAACCCTCAAACTTCCCCAATAGAAGTAATAGTCTACAATTTATTTCAGAGTTTTTGAATATTTCTATCATCTTTAAGTAGATGCACAAAAGAGTTGCCATTCACCAAAGTGTTTTATGAATACATTGTACCCATATCAACATTCTCACCCCACCAACTTACACCTTCCCTTGCTTATCTTAATTTTAAGCTATTTTTGAACTTTTTGCAACTTAACATACTCAACCCCTCCATTCCCTTATATTTCTCAATTGTGTGATATATACGATGAATTTCTTCCCTCTTCATTTTTCTACCCCTCCCTTTTGGTATCACCTTCTCCTTTTCCAAGTATCCATTTTCTGGTATTTTTTTTGTTGGGCTTTGACACAAACTTTTTCAAAGATTATACTACTTGTGATTTCCATGAAGTCTATTACACTTCAGTTAATTAATTTGTAAACCCTTGCTTACCACCCAGTATACTTGTAGATTTATAGGCACATTATTTCTAACACAAATGAGTGAAACTTTATAGCCTATATTTTTCTGAGACTGGCTTAAGATAGCCTCTTCAAAAAATGGTGCTGGCAAAATTGGCTATCTACAGGTGAAAAATGGGAACTGAATTCTTATATATCACACTGCATGGTAATCAGTTCAAAATGGATCAAAGACCTAATGTAAGGCCAGAAACTATGAAATTATTGCAGAAAGGGGTAGGGAAAACATTAGAACTCCTAGGCCTGGGTTGAAACTTTCTAAGTATAGATCCGAAATCACAACAAATCAAAAAAGACTGAATAAATGGAATTGCATCAAACTTAAAAGTTTCTGCATGGCAAAGGATATAGCTAACAAGTTAAATAGAAAGGTCACCGAATGGGAGAATATGTTCACCTGCTATATATTGGACAAGGGTCTAATATGCAGAATATGCTTAGAGTTCACAAATTAACCCCTTCCATAAACCCTCAAAGAAACAACAACCCAATTAATAAATGGGATAGTGACAGACTTCTCAGAAGTAAAAATAACCACTAGACTCATGAAATGTTCAGCATCTCTAGCCATAAAGGAAATGCAAACAAAAATATCATTGAGATTCCACCTCACCCCAGTTAGAATGGTCAATATCTAGAAAACTAACAATAACAAATATTGAAATGGATATGGCCATGTAAGATTTGTAACTATGGAAAGCAGTATGGAGTTTCCTCAAAAAAAAACACAACTAAGAAATGGCTATGGTAAATAATCAGACAAATGGATCAAGAATATGTGGTATATGTACACAATGGAATTCTATTTATCCATCAGAATGAATGATATTGCCCCATTCATAAGAAAATGCAAAGACTTGTATTGTTTTGTACTGTACTAAATAATCTATAATTTATATATATAATCTAAGTAATCTATAATTTATTTGAATATTTAATCAAAATTCCAGTTCTAAATTAAACTTTCCTTCCTTCTATCTTGCCACAAGTAATTTCTCCTAGTCTCTCCCTCTCTCTGTGTATCTGTCTCTGTCTCTGTTTCTATCTCTGTCTCTTTATGTCTCTCTCTCTCCTATAATCTCAGCACTCAGAAGACTGAGACAGGAAAATAACAAGTTTAAGGTCAATATAGACTATATAGCAAGTTCTAGGCTAGCAAGGGCTATATAGTGAAACCTTGTTAGAAAAAAGTTTATCAGAATAAAAGAGTTCATAAATCAATGTGAAAATGCACCATTATGCTGCCCCAAACAGTCTGAACTATTTCAGAGAGAGAGAGAGAGAGAGAGAGAGAGAGAGAGAGAGAGAGAGAGAGAGAGAAGGAAAGAAGGAAGGAAGGAAGGAAGGAAGGAAGGAAGGAAGGAAGGAAGGAAGGAAGGAAGAAAGGAAGGAAGGAAGGTCCTCATATTTGTTTGCCCAGGCTCACTCCAAACCATCTCAGCTGCTTGAGTAGTTAAGATTACAGGCAGAAGTGAGCCACTGTCACCCAGCTAAATTTTTTAATAATTATTTTGATATTTATAAACTGAGTGCATGTATTTGATAATGACTACAGTCAGTCTAGTGCAAAAAAATGACCAAAATATAGCAAACTGTGAAGCTTGTACTACGTACAAATAGTTAAATTCCTTTCATTTTTGAGTAAATCATCCTGAATTGTGAGCATAATCTCCAATTTTTCCAGATACTTATGTAAAGAAGATTTTTATGTAATACCACCCACATAGCAAGTGCTAATAAGTAGTTATTATGAATGTAATTTAATTCTCAATATACAATCACTTGCCAATTTCTAGATATTTTTCTTCTAAAGTTTCTTCTCTCATAGCTGAAACAAACTTCCTTATTTACCTTTCACCTAAAAACCTCTCATTTTATTAAGGTATCTGTATTTAAATATGCTTTTGCACCTCCATAATCTATCTGAGCTACCTGTTTGTTGTGTCCAGTTTTGTTTTTTTTTAATTTCTAGGGTCCCACTACTCTGTTCCCAGCATATCAATGTCTCTTCTAAAACTCACCAGAGCTATTGGGGATTCAGAAGTGATGTTGTGAATTGGAAGCCTACCCTTATTCTGCTAGTCATCAATATCTACAACAATTACCTTCGATTCCTAAAATACATCCCACTCGTGTTCATGAAATTTCCCTTATGCTCATTTTCAGACCACTTAAATATTGAGTCATTTAATTGTACAGTTAAATTCTGCAAATCTCTGTGACCAATACATATTCTTCTACTTAATTTTATTCCTATCAAATGAGCACTTTACACAAAAACAGACCCCATATTGTCTCCTGCATTTTACAATACTGATGGACATGTAACAGTAAGTGTCACAGTGTATAGTTGTAACTATCAGATAAAGTGTTAGATACCTTAGCAGATTTATTTAGTTTAATGTACTCAGTAATCAGTCTTCTATGGTAGATATTTATTAGTCATCATTTTAAAGACAAGAATTCTGAGACTTAAAAACAGTTATTTGTCCAAAGTTAGAGAGCTAGTAAAAGCCAAGAATTAATTTAAGGAGTTTGTCTTCTGGGTCTTGATTACAGCAGTTATTCAACACACATTTGACTGCTGACTGCTCTTTAATACCAATGGATTCTAATACAATTTCAATAACTTCTATCCACCAAACACAGAACAGAGTCTATACATTTCAATAAGTATTTTTTGGCTGGTTAACTATAGACAAATGTCACATAACTAACCTAGTCAGGTTTTTTAGCATTTCAGTGGTTGATAGAGCACTGAAGCTCTTTCAACTTATTTTCAAGTACTACAAGTTCTTGAAAATAAGTAAGTTTCAATTAGGGAAATGAGCGAAGCCTATCTGAAGAGAACAGAGGTAGTTTACTCAGACCTTGTTATAGTAAGAGAGTAGGCCTTCACCAGTTGTATTTGGCTGACCCATAGCCAAGGAAGAGCATAACTTTGTAGTGGGAAAGGAAAAGGCCTTTGGGAACTATGTGGAGGCTGTTGGCCTGGTGTAGCTAGAGATAGGCTCCCAATAGCCAAATACCTTCTGTAATTGGTTTGTAGAGAGTATTTGATTTTTCTCTGATTGGTTCTGAGTTGTTACAGTGGTAACAGTGGTAAAAATCTTAAACTGAGGTCAATAGCTGACCTAAATTTTCTCCTCCCATTGTTGCAGAAATTAATAATTAGATCTCTAGATTATGTTATACCAATTGAAGATGAGAATTATATCATCTAGGATCTGGCTGTTGGTCATTAGTAAAATATTGAACACTGAACTTCCAGTAATTTTTTCTCTATTGTTTTTGTAGATATTTGAAATATTGCTTCTATTTTTAGTATAAAGAAATCCTATTGGCAGGTGCCAATGGCTCATGCCTGTAATCCTAGCAACTCAAGGGGCTGAGATCAGAGGATCAAGGTTCAAAGCCAGCCAGAGCAGAAAAGTCCCCCAACTTTTTCTTTGTGCTCTTTCATCTGAGCTATTTTAGCTATAGTCCCTTTGCAAATCACCTTGCTTGGGGAGGAAACAGAAGATTCAGATAATCATCCTGTGAGGAAGGGCAAACTGCCTAGCAAACAAGCAATGCCTTCTTACCACCTCAAAAAAAAAAAACAGCCCAAAACTTGAGAGACTACCTTGTTTCTGTTCTATTTCAATAAATGGTAACTTTTCTGGAATTTCTCCAAAGGTAAAGATTGACCTAATGTTCATCCAGGCCACACCTGTGACTTGGGATGGTTTTAACTACTTTTCTCACTTCCTATCCCTAATTCCCAGAAGCCAAAAAAAGTAAGAAGTAATTAAACCAGGAGATCACAACTATCACATTTCTTACATAAAACAGGATGAGATTCTAGCTTCAATGAAGATTAGCTCTGCAAACACAGATTATGAATTAGGACACCACCCTGGTTTCCATGTACCCTACAATTAATCCTCTTCCAAACCTATATTCAAAGATCTCAAATACTGCAATGAAAGTTTGACATTTACAAAGTTGCTTAGGTTACACTTTTAGTCTTATTGTACTTTTATGATGTTCTACCTAACTTGTTTCAGACAGTATTCAAAATATAAAACACAATAAAGTTTAGTTGTTTTCTAATAACTCTAGCACTTACTCATTTTAATATTTGTTAAAGTCTGTCAAGCACAGAGACTTGAGGACTTCCATCTATGAATTATGAAATTTTAATATTCAATTCACTATATTACAGCTGTATTTCTCCTTTCTACTGTAAATTAAACATATGGTGATTCTCTTTATGCCTTTCACATCACATTGGAAACTAACATTGGTTTTCTCCAAAGGTCTGTGTCTGGGCCCAAATATAATATTCTATTGTTTAGAATGGTGCTCATTATCTCTTGCCTGGATACAAAGGGAAAGTTGGGCTCTGTTCACAAAAAAAGATTAGCCATTTTCTCAGGGAAAAATTAAAAATTAAAAAAATCCTTCTAAAATTTAGGCTTGTAAATAAATAAGTAAAAGTTTAATTTTCAAAATGGGAATCAATTAGCACACAATGTTTTAGGTTTCTAAAGAAAGCAAAGGAAACAAAAGCTGGCCTAGGATCCCTGAAGTTCTGATCCTAAACCAATGTTAGTGTAGATGGATACATAGAGCAGAGTGAGAGCCAAGGATTACCACGGCCTAAAGGATTCTATTTCCGACTAAGGAGATAGAATTATAAAGCCCCAAGATGGTCCAAAGCCTGTACCAATGATTAAGAGCATGCCCTGTAATCTCCATATGGAGCCCACCTTTCAGATCAATGACATTCACGCACCTTGAGGAAATAATGACCTTCCACTAACAGCACTAAACTAGGAAGGCCAAAGAGGATCAAATGCTCAGGCCTCTTCTCTCACCTCCAAAATTTAGACATGAGACCTCACACACCTGGGCAGCCACTGCACAGTCATAGACCACAGGGAAATCCATAATTTCCACCTAACAACTCCACCCTGTTAGATAATAAAACCCTGGGGACTGGCAAATTTGGGGCAATCAGCCCTTATGAGAGCTGCTCACTTCACCCCTGAAGGTGTGCTATTTAAGCAGTTGAGCTTTCTCTACTTATCCTGTATCTATCTCCAGGAGCATAAGTTTATTTATAATACAAGCCCATTTCTTCACCACAAATCTTTTTCTCTCTAGTACATTTGCTGATTTCTTTCCTTCTTATTTTACTCCATGGCTAGAATAGTGCTGCAATATAGGAAAATCTGGAACAGCCTATTTGCCAATAACACAAGCACAGGCAAAGCATAGAAGGCAGGTATTATACGTACTAGAATGAGAACTGGAATGTGAGCCGAAAGGACAAGCACTTGTCATTGTATTTGATTTTGGTACCCTGTGAAGTATATATACATTTGCCTGAATTAGAGAAGGGAAGGGGAACAACAAAATGGTGAGATAAGGGGCGAACCAAAGCAACAGCAATACTCACAAGACAACATGTTGGAAATCAACTTTACAACTTGGGGTGGGGGTATTGTGGAGGAGGGATGGTGAGAGAAAAATGAGAGGATAGCAATGTTCGACAAGAAATGTACTCACTGCCTTATGTATTTAATTGTAACCCCTCTGTACATCACCTTGACAATAAAATTAAATTAAAAAAAAAGAACAAGCACTATTGACTGCAGCTACCCACAGGAGGTTAATCTTCAGCCAGTTCTTGAATTGGCTGAAATATTTAGAATTATAATGTATATTGTTAAATGTTTAAAATATGTTCCATGCAACCTAGATTAATGTAATAACTCACCTGACCAAATCTACTAAATTTCACTTTAAATTCCAAGTTCTCAAATCAGCACCCAAAGCAAACAAACAAACAGAAATCTATGAGCCAAATTCAGTCCCTAAGTAGAGTAATATAAGGGAAATTTGTTCTGAATTCAACATCGCATTAGTCCAGCTGTCAGTCAGGGTGGTATGCCTGACTCTCTCTCAATAGTGCCACCAGAACAATTTCACTTCCTTTTCTTCTGCTATAAAAAAAAAACAACAAATTCTTATATGTAAAGTGTTATCAAGCAAGAATAATGAATCAAGCAAAATTCATTCGCACACACACATAACACAGAAAGAGAACAAGGGGGGGTGGTAAGGGGGAAATACCTTTTGCAAGAGTGCTGAATTCTTATCGGTGTGAAGGGGTGAGTGGTAGGGTTCCATGTAGTGTTTGGAGTTGTACCTCAGTGGCTCCCTGCTACCCTTTCTAGGGAACAGTAATTTTTTTTCATGTCATGTCAATCTTACAGCACCTATGTGTTATCATCCCTACAAAACTATGAACTTCTTAAGGACAGGGGATGAATTCTTCACCAGGAAGTAGATAAGAGACACTCTTAAAGTATAGAGACTCCCACCAACAGCACTTTCTTTTCCTTGACAAAATGCAACCTTAACTTGAAACCATTGACATTTTGGACTCCTGGGAAACCATTGTGGAATGACTTCCAGCTTGGCTGTGGTTTCAATTGCTTCAGCTCTGTATCCAGTCAAGAAGCTAACAGTCTCCCTGAGGTGTTTGGCCCAGAGCAGTTGCTGTGTGATCTTTAAATGACACTGAGCCCAGCAGTTCAACTCTTCCAGTACTTGGGGGTTAAGAAGGAAACCCTTGACAGCTGCAGTTGAGCTGTGATTTGATATGATGAGGGCCCTGTCTGCTCAAGGGTGATTATGAATAACTGATAGTAAGTGACCAGGCTGAAGCTGTGCTCTGATAACAAGAGTGTTACAACACTTTCCCCTAGGTATTCAAGATAATGGGTATCTCCTTCATACCAAGTCTGGCAATTAGGAGTAAGTTTGTAGTTTTCTAATTAAAGTGATTCATTCTTAATTGTATTACTGTCAAGAACAAAATAAAGCTTTGGAAAGAGAGTAAATTACAATGATAAAGTGTTTTAAAGTATATTTTAGAAGAAGTAGGAAATATTTAACTATTTTCTCTTTAACTTCAATATCAGTATACTGATGATTATAAAATTTAGTTAAGGAATAGAAAGAAAGTAGCTGAGAAGGAAGAAAAAAGTGGGAAGAAAGGAAAAGGGAAAATAAGAATGAAAGGAAGGAAAGAGGAGGGAAGGAATGGAGAAAGGTAGGAAAAAGGGAAAGGTAGGTGTAAGGGAGGGAAGACGGACAGTAGGGAGGAAGGGTGGAAGGAAGGAAAGAAAGAAGGATGAAAGGAAGGAAGGAAATAGCTTTTGTAACTTTTCAAGTTTTAACTGTCAATTTTGTTCATCGCAATAGCACCTACTTACTATAATTGTAGTACAAAAATCCACATGAATTGTGCACATTCTGTACAGAAATCCAAATAAGAATGAAAGATTAAAGAACATTAATTTTGACACAGAAACAAATTTAGATTTGGGACTCTAATTTCTTCCAGAGGCAAAAAAAATTTTATCAGAGTCTCACACTAAAGAGAAGAAATCTAAAGTCAACCAAAACAGTCATAAATGGACATATATTTGAAAGGTGCATAAGTGGATTTAAATTTCTAGCAAATAATTTTAATGTAGTTAGTTTTTCCTTCCCCTAACAATTCCAAAATCTTTGATTTTGAGTCTTGTCCTATGCTTTTAGTCACTAATGTTTATTTATGAGAAGAAACTACTCCTGGAACTGCATTATAGTATTTTTTTCTCACAAGCTGTTAGTACTTCAGGGTTAATATTCATTGAAAACCACCTTGAAACTTTGCATTTTGATTATCAATATAATTTGACAGTATACTTGCATTTAAAAATAAGAAAAGAGGGCTGGGAAGGTGTCTCAGTGGTAGAGCGCTTGCCTTGCATGCATGAGGCCCTAGTTCAATTCCTCAGCACCACATAAGCAAAAAGAAAAAAGCCAGAAGTGGGGCTGTGGCTCAAGTGGTAGAGTACTAGCCTTGAGCTGAAAAGCTGAGAGTCAGCACCCAGGCCCAGAGTTCAGGCCCCACGTCTGACCCCCCTCCCAAAAAAAAAATAAGAAAAGAGCATTTTTTCAGGAATCTCTCAGAATTACAAAAAAGCAGAGCAAGCAAACATCTGTAATACAGGTTCTAGCTAGTGGTAGACACTGTTGTTCATATATATATATATGTATATATGCATATATATATGTGAGTGTGTGTGTATAAACACTTTATATACCCTATATTGTATATGTAATAAACTATATTATACATGTAATTTATTATATTATATATCATATACCATATTATATCTTTAATATGCTATATACTATATACTATATAATATATATGTGATTAAATGCTACATAGTAATATATAATCATATATAATAGTGTACAGCAATACATTATATATTATATATTATATCATATCATTGTACATATAGCACATATATGAAATATATGGTATTATAATTGTTAATATCAGTTATAATAATATACTTCTATAATATATTGATCATGTGATTATATATCTATAATATTTAATATTTCATTAATATCAATCAATACATTAATCTCCAATTAATCATCAAAATGGAGAAGTGGAGCTGTGACTCAAGTGCTAGCCTTGAGCAAAAAAGCTAAGAGACAGAGCCTAAGCTCTGAGTCCAAGCTTCAGTATTGGCACGAAACAAATAACAACAACTACCTAACACTGGTAGCTATCAGCTTCTCTCAACACTCATTATTATAATTTCATATTTTGAAGATGACTTAGGACTTCAGTTCTCATTCATTTTGAGATATTTTGTGTCGACAGATTGTGATCCAAGCACAGTTAAACATGTATTTATGTTTCTAAAGACAGCACAGATTATAAAAAATATCAAACACTAAGACACAGAAGATGCTGTCTTCAATGATGAATGAAGGGAAAATGCTCCAGCAAAACCTCAAGAAAGCCAGGTACTAGTGGTTCATTCTAGATACACAGGATGCTATGAACTGGATGATCAAGTTTCAAAGCCAGCCCAGTCAAAAAAAGTCCATGAGCAGGGATGGATATGTGCTTCAAGTAGTAGAGCATCTGTCAGGCAAGCACAATGCCCTAAATTCAAAATACACACACACACACACACACACACACACACACACACACACACACACACACACACACATGCACACACACACCCTCCAGCAAATTTGAAATATAATATGTAATAACATTCTATCCTGAGGCCCAGTGTAATGACAGGACTGCAAGTTGAGAGTATCTGGCCACCAAGGCCCATCACCCTCATCAGGAAAAGGGGAAGGAGGAAAACCACAGTTAGGGCCTTAACATCTAGGTTCCCACACACATTTCCAAAGTAACATCTAGAATAGATGTTACAAACACAGTGTTTGTTTGCTTTTAAAAAATGTACATTCAAAATTTTTATTTAGAATTGAGTGAATCTAGCAAAGCAATATATATATATATATATATATATATATATATATATATACACACACATATATATGTATATGTACACACACACACACACACACACACACATATGATCATTGGTGCAGGTAGAAGTAATTCCCTAGCCTAATCCATCAGCTATGATAAATACTAACCAAAGATGTTCAAGGTCCTTGACAGTTCTAAAGCTACCTTTTTTACAATCTTGATACTAAATAAATCAGAAGTAGGATTTGTCACCTGGTGGAGCTTAGGGAGAAAGCAGGCTTTGTGGTAGCAAGTGCTTGCTTGTAACATTAAGTGAAATCAGAGCTTGTGGGCGCTCTGCCCAATTCTAAGGCGCCGAGATGTCTGTCTGCATGTAGGGCTGACCAAGGCCTTCTGTTCTAGTTTAGATATAACTTGTCCCCCAAGGGTTTGTGTTGGCCACTTGGTCACCAGTGATGTGATGTGGAAGGTGATGGCTACTCTGAGAGGAGGGGCTGGTGAGAAATGGTTAGATACGTGTGTGTGTGTGTGTGTGTGTGTGTGAGAGAGAGAGAGAGAGAGAGAGAGAGAGAGAGAGAGAGAGAGAGAGAGAGAGTGCTGGTCCTGCTTTGAACTCAGGTCCTGGGCACTGTCTCTGAGCTTCTTTTGTTCAAGGCTACTATTTGAGCCACAGCTCCACTTAAGGCTTCTTATTGTTTGGGTTTTTTTGTTTGTTTGTTTTTGTTTTGTGTTTTGTTAAGTGAAGATAAGAATCTCTAAGGCTTTCCTGCCCAGGCTGGTTTTGAACTGCAATCCTCAGACCCCAGCCTCCTGAAGAGCTAAGATAATAGGTGTGTGCCACTGGCACACAGCAGGAGATAATTCCTTTTTGTAGAAGTTACTGAGATGGTTCTTGTGACACCCTGACTTAGTTTTCCTGAGCATGAATTGTTAACTTAAGCACCCCCTGCTAAACCTCTCTTGGACTTCCTGTTTGGCAATGTGATCTCTCCTATTTTCCACTCTAAGACCTTCACCAGTGCTGAGCTGATACTGGTGCATGCTTGAATCTCTAGAATTGTGAGCTAAAGAAACAGATTGTCTACATAAAGAAGTCTACCTCATGAATTTTATTCTATGCAAGAATACCCCTTCTCACTCATTTTGACCCTTTTGGTGAATCCTGTCCAGGCGAGTCTTCAATTGTTACTTCTTCCAAGCTTTCCCTGAGAAGAGTTATTTTATCTGGCTGGAGCTACCTTTTGGAACACACAAAAATTCAGTATTCTCTTTTCTTCCTCTATTTTGTGGCACCTACCCCAGCAACCTACAGGGTGATAAAAATTCTCCACATTGAATTCCCATATATCTTTAATACACTAAAATCTCTAGTAGCTCTCAAGAATGCCCTGCTTATACAGGCAATACTGGTCTGGCCATAACATGTGTATCAGTCCCTAACAGAGACAGGACTTTTGTCCCCAACTTTAGAACAAGAAAACTGAGATAATGAGACTGAGTCACAAAGCTGGGACCAAATAAAACATTTAAATGTGTATGTTTTTATCTACTTTAAATCTTCCACATAGGAGACAATCAAATTCATCAACATGCCTAGATTTTATATGTGACTCACCAGCCAAAATTAGTTTCAAAAACTTTACTGAAGTATCCTCATTCTTGAGAGAGAGAGAGAGAGAGAGAGAGAGAGAGAGAGAGTATGTGAGTATGTCTTAGTGTCAGGCTAATTAAGTTCTGACACCAAGGGGATAGCCTGAGATGGAAGCTTTGGGTGACTAATTTGTACCTAACAATGATGCAGTGCTGTGTTAGATCTAAACTGTGTTTAGATCTAACAGAAAGTTGTTGCTCAGTGTGTATGAATATACTAATCAGAAAAGGTAATGTTTTAATTTCTTCTCTCTCTTCTCTTTTGGTATATTGGTTCTTACTTACATGGTAGTTATGTTTGCATATTTTTAGTTTTCTATTGAAGCTTGGACAAATCATTACCAGCTTAAGGAATACAATTGCAGATGCACTATCTTGCAGTTTGTAGGGCAGGGTCTATGTAGAGGGCTATGTAGGTTTCTCTACCCCATGTTTTCACAAGACCAAAATCAAGGTGGCAGCTAGAATTACTTTCTGGTGTTGGTTGGATTGCATTCCTTGCCACTGTAGCACCAGGACTCTGTATCTGTGTCCTTCTCAGATGTCCATTCCCTCAGCTCAGCTCCCAGGCTCCATCTTCATGCCAACAACAGGGGCTTGAGTCTTCTTCACACTTGGAACCTCTCCAAGCACAACTTGTGCTGGCACTGTGACAGCCGTCTTTTCTCTTTTCATATGGGCACTCACGGATCACAGAGGCCTAGCCTGGTAATCCAGGATAATCTCCCTCTGTTAAAATTAGCTGGTTAGCAACCTTAATTCCATCTACAGAGCCCCTTCAGATAGATCATTGTGCCTTAGACTGAATAACCAGAGAACAGGAATTCTGTCAACCACACCTGCTGACCCTTAAAAGATCAACAAACATGAAAAGCTTTTTGCAGCCAGAAGGTAAGATGCTTCATGTTTTAATTTTATCATTCATTGTTCTGTATTCATGTAACCTATTAAAAATAAATACATTGAAAGTATGAATCCAGATAGTTAAAATTCTGATTAAAAGACATGTAAATCAGTGTTTTTATAATTTGTAAGCATACTAAATGAATTGAATGATCTGAAATATGTATGAATACTCTTCACTGAATTGGGTAAGATGGTAAACTGTATATATTTACATTAAATTACTCTCTAGGTACTAGTGACTGACTCAGACCTATAAACTTAGTTACTCAGGAGGCTGAGATCTATAGGATCATGCTTCAAAGACATCCTGGGCAAAATTACTTGTATGATTCCATCTCAAACTAACCAGTAAAAAGCAAGGCTAGAGGTATGGCTCAAGTGGTAGAGCACCAGCTAAGCAAGCACTCTATTACCAGGAGAAAAAAGAAGTTATTCTTTGAGAATTATGAATATTTCATAATTATAAATAATATCATTCTCCTTAATGATGAATTTTACATGAGATAATTTATGAAAATACTGCACATTACTTTGGTTGGGCTTTTTACTTTTACCATCTATAAAACTGCCAATAAAAATAATTTCAATGCTGGGCACAGGTGGAACATGCCTATAATCCTAGCTACTCAGGAGGCTGAGATCTGAGGCTCACAGTTTGAAGCCAGCAGAGGCAGGAAATTCCATGAGACTCTTACCTCCAATTAAAGCATCAAAAACCCAGAAGTAGAGCTGTAGCTCAAATGGTGGAGTGCTAGCCATGAGCAAAAAATCTCAGGGACAGTGGCTAGAAACTGAATTCAAGCCCCAGTACTGGCACAAATAATCATAATCATAATTTTGACATCATGACTAAAATTTGTATGGGATTCTATGTTATTGTTAGATACAAACATAATGAAACAGAAAGGTAAGATAAAATATGTATGTTAGATCCAGACATCGATGGCTCACATCTGTAATCATAGCTACTCAGGAAACTGAGATCTTAGCATCACAGTCCAAAGCCAGCCCAGGCAGAGACCATGAGACTCTAATCTCCAATTAATCACCAGAAAAACTGAACTAACACTGTGGCTCAAATAGGTAGAGCACTGACCTTGAGCTAAAGAGCTCAGGGTCACCTCGCAGGCCCTGAGTTCAAGCCTCACAACCAACAATAATAAATAAATAATTGTGTGCATGTGTGTGTGTGTGTGTGTGTGTGTGTGTGTATGTGTCTGTTAGAGATAAACTTAATAAAACTTACAATTATCATCAAATACTCAGTACTTCAAGAATTTGAGGAGTTTTGTATTATGAAGAAATCACTTTTCACAATAAAGAGTTCACAATAACTGTGTAAGTGAATGAATAAGATTTAGTGGTGGTGGGAAATTCAATGATTTCCTGTAGGAAATACTTAATGAAATGATCAAAGAGTTAACCTGTGTTTTCTCATCCATGAAAAAAAGTCTGTAATGAGATGCTATCTAAGATCCAGCTTCATAGTCAATGGTTATAATTTATAATAATTTTCAAGCTGAGTTGTCACTGTTTTATACAAGATATTCACAAATGTTCATATACAGGAAAATTATTAACAGAATATTTCCTGAAGAAATAATTAATGCTAACTCAAAGAAGCTTGTCATAAGATCTCACCGAGAATGTGGGAGAGATGTATTTTGCTCTCAGTGACAGTTATCAATCCAAAATGTGATGATTTTTCAAGAAATTGGTCAATTGGTCCAAATGGGAAGACAGAGGAAGTGTGGTATAGAAGAAAGGGGTTATCATCTCTAGGATCCCAGTAAAGGGATGGCCTCAAGCAAAGTGCTTACCTGTCTATGTTGCTGATCTATTTGATATGTGCGACTCTCTAGTGTGGTGTGTTTTACCTCAATAACTGAACTTACTATGTGGGTATATGTGGCTCTTTGCCAATGGCTGAGTTCTCATGGGAAGTAGGTTACAGCTGACACAAAACTATTAAAGAGAAGCCATAGGCATTTGCCCCTAATACTGAAAGAAAATGGATTTACAAACTGTATATGGATTCTACAAGCTGAGCTATATTATGAGCCTAGATAATTAGAGAAAAACAAGTTTTAAAGTCTCCAGAGATTATTCTTTACAACAGATTCGATATTCATGACCCCTATATTCTGGCATTTCCAATGCACCAACCAAAGGCCATTTCCTCATGGTCTGTCAACAATGAAAATCTAAAATAGCTGCTCACAGAGCCACTGGAGAATAGGTTCTCTATGCATATTAACAGGCATGTTTGAGATCACCTTCAAAACCTGCAGAGGTCAAGAAAAGTGAAGATTTTTAAAGTTGAAAAGAGCCTTAGTAATCATCAAATCTAACTCCTGCCAAGGTTAGAGTCTCATCTGTAACTTCTATCTTTTGGCGACTTTTGGCCTCTTGCATCCATATGTTCAAGACAAGAGTTCTGTGATACACTAAAGCAGTGTCTTACATACTCTGATCATTGAATTGTTAGAAATATCACTCCTCTATTTAACTGGAACTTGGTTGTAATTTCAACACTATCTTATCCTGTTAACTAGAATTAAAGAAAATTAATAGTTGCTCCCATAGATGAATATAGCCATGTGTTTCCCCAAATAGTTTATTCACACCATCTCTCTCTCTCTCTCTCTCTCTCTCTCTCTCTCTCTCTCTCTCTCTCTCTCTCTCTCTGTGTGTGTGTGTGTGTGTGTGTGTGTGTGTGTGTGTGCATGTATGCTAGTCCTAGGGCCTGAACTCAGAGCCTGTCCCCCAGCTTCTTTTGTTTTTGCTCAAGGCTAGTGCTCTACCACTGGAGCCACACAGCCACTTCCAGATTTTATTGAAGATAAGAGTCCATACTAAAGCTACCAGCACATCTATGTTTATTGCAGCATTATTTACCATAGCTAAGATATGGAACCAACCTAGATGCCCCTCAGAAGATGAATGGATCAAGAAAATGTGATATATATACACAATGGAATTCTATGCCTCCATCAGAAAGAATGGCATTTCCCCATTTGTTAGGAAATGGAAAGACTTGGAAAAAATTATATTAAGTGAAGTAAGCCAGGCCCAAAGAAACATAGGTCCCATGGTTTCCCTTATTTGCAATAACTAGTATATGTCTGAGACAAGCAGAAAAGGTCAGATAAGTTAATGTTAGGTGAAATGAACCCCAAGATAAGGATTCAAATGTTTTTGCTTTCATGCAATTGTTTCTAACATATTTACAAGATGATTTTTTTGTTGCTTTGTATGTCCCTTCCCCATGGTATAACCCCTGCTTTCACTGTATTTGATGTTGGTATAATTTGGGGAGGAGAAGGGAAAAAAATCATTTAAATAGGGATACAGGTGGAACTATTACAACAATGAGATGTACAAATCGTTATGTTGAAAAACGAACTTTACAGCTTTGGCAGGGGTGGGGGATGGGGCGGTGGGGGGTGGTGGTGGCACGGGCTGGGGGAGATGGGAAGGGATAGGAAGGGATGGGAAGGGATGGGAAGGGGAAACAAAGGAGGAGGCAACAATGCTTGGTAAGAAATGTACTCATTATCTTGCCCATGTAATTGTAATCCCTCTATATGGTATTTTCACAATAATAAAAAAAAAGAGTAAACAAAAAAACAGTCTCAGGGACTTTTCTGCCCAGCCTGGCTTAGAATTAAGATCTGCAGGCCTCAGTCTCCTGAGTAGGTAAGATTACAGACATGAGCCACCAGTACCCAACTGTATATTCTTGATATCACATTTTTTTGTTGTAAATTGAACAATCACAAGTGAGTCATCTAGTATTCTTTTCTTTAAATCCTTTTTGTTTCCCTTGGAGTTAATAATTGCTTTTGTTTAGTTATTTCTTGTTTTTCTTGTTTTTCCCCTGAAGGCCTTTTTGTTTTCCCTCAAGTTGGTAATCACTTTTGTTTGCTTATCCACTTGGTTTTCATGTTCTTCCTTTCTCAGTTGTGTAAACATCTTGTTAATTTATTCAATATATGCTAAATTTACCTGATTTACAACTGCTTTATGAAATCTTTTCCAGGCTGGAAATGGAAGGCTTTATGTTAAGCAAAATAAGTCAGGCAGACAAGGATTCTGTATGTTCTCCCTGACATGCATAAACTAAAGAAATTGATCTCACAGAAGTAGAGTAGAATAATAATTTTCAGAGGTCAGAAAAGGGAGGGAGGGAGTAAGAAAAGGAGGGAGAAAAGAAGAGGCCAGGAAGAAAGGATGATTAATAAATATTTGTATAGGAAAAATAACTCCTATATCCTATAAACATAGTAAGATAACTATGGTTAAAATAATTAATTGTATTTTTAAAAATATATACTAGAAAAACTTTTCATCTTAAAGAAATGATAAAGGTCTTGTGTGATATTTCATCTTGTGTGATGAAATATCACACAAGACCATAAAAATGTGCAATTATGATCACCAATTTAAAATTACATATGGACATATGTACAAATATAAATATACAGTCATAGACAAAACCATGAGATCTATGTCTTGCAAAAGCTTCTGGTGTCTCAGATCAAACCTGGTTACACACTCGGCATCTCTCTTCTCAACCTCCTCCCTCTTTGTTGATTTCTATTTCCTGTATTACACGCTTTCTTCCCATCTTTGGCTGGCACACATTCCTTTGTAATTCTTTGTCAAGAACTGCATAGAAGATGAACAACTTGAGACTTTTCTTTCTGTCAGTCGTGGGGCTTGAACTCTGGGCCTGGGCGCTGTCCCCAGCTCTTCAGCTCAAGGCAAGCACTCTACCACTTGAGCCACAACGCCACTTCCATCTACTTGAGACTTTATTCAAACTTTTTTAATTCTGTTTTCTTGCTTAATTGCTTAGTCTAAATACTTAGACTTCGTTCTCTCACATTCTTGGATTCTATATAGTCATACAATTTTCTCTCTGAAAGATGTTAAGATTTACTCTTTGTTCTCAGTGCTATGTATTTATTATTCTGTCTTGTTGTGCATCTATTTTCATCCATGACATCTGGATATGCTGTCAACACCTTCAGACCAAATTTTCCAGTCTTTTACTTTTTTTTTTTTTTTTTTTTTTTTTTGGTCATAGGGCTTGAACTCTGGACCCCAGCTCAAGACTAGTGTTCTGCCATTTGAGCTACCGTGCCACTTCCGGTTTTCTGGTGGTTTATTGAGGATAATAGTCTCATGGATTTTCCTGCCTGGTCTTGCTTTGAACCGTGAACCTCATATCTCAACTTCCTCAGTAGCTAGGATTACAGGCATGAGCCAGCAGTACCTATCTCACTCTTAAAAAAAAAAATTCCCTACCCTCTGTTTTCATACCTTTTTCATCTCATCTCCTATTCAGATTTATAGACTTTATCATTTCCTGATGGCAAAAAAAATGTAAAATCCTTTTACTAAACTTTTTAAATATACATTGCATTTTTATTATCTATAACCTTCCTAGTATGCAATAAAGCACCCAAACCTTTTACACATATCTAACTATAATTTAATATGGTCAACTTGGCAATCACTCAGTGATCAAAGGGTATTATTAATCTTTAATTGACACAAAACAGCTACCTACTTATAGAATGTGCTAGACAAGTTCAATATGTGAATACAGTATGATTGAGCAAGCCAGTTTTAACTCATTAGATCATTAGTAATCAACATCTCCATCTCTTGAACATTTATCATTACTTTGTGCTGAAGATGTCAAACTTCTCTCAAGATCACTTCTTTTCACCCATGAATATACCTTTTTGGGTAGTGCTCTATTCTTGTGTCAGCAGTGGAAAAGCTTCTTTTGTCTTTCTGATGACAGTTTCTCTCTTTATTTTTATATTAACGCCTTTCTATATTGTCTTACCATTCTTTCTCCTCTTGATTTGGTATCCATACTTCACATTCCAGGATATCTCCAGTTAGACACTGAAAAGCTTCAATCAATCAGAATAGAGATAATCAGTTATGGGTTGAGCCCAATTAGAGAACCTTGAATATTAATGCTTTAGGTCTTTTTGAAGGGAAGTTTTTAAGCTATGCCTGGAGTAAATAATCACACATCTTAAGTCTGATTGGGAGAAAAACTAGAGGTAGTGTAAGGAATCTCTGTATTCTATGTGTCTATATTTCAATATTTCCCTTGTTTTCAGTAGACTACCAGCTATCCACTGCACAAGAGTACCCATTCTGTTCAATCAGAGACCTACTTTCTGAAAACTAACATTCAGTCTTTCACCTAAGCACAAGAAGGAATCTGGGAGAGGTCAGCTTCTTAAATATGATTTCATGGCATCTTTCAGGTTCTTGTTCTGCATTCACTCATCTGCCAAGGGTCCTTGTAGCTACCACCAGTTCTATGTTTCCAGAGAAGATTAAGGCATTTATTATGAGTGGCCCAAACCATGCTAGCACCAGGAAGGGTTCAGGTGGCAAGAGAAGGAAGACTTGGTTTTATATAAGTTGGTTACACACAAAAAAAAACAGGCATTCACCAGAAAGGCAAAGGTTAGAGGGCATCAACTCCAGGCCATATCATCAGTTATTTTTCTAGGTGTTTGTTCCAATAAGTCACATGCTTCTGAACTGAGATTTCTAAGATTAAACCAATATTCATCCATACTGCTTTCCAGGTTTGTAGTGATCTCCTCATTTCTTTAAGTGTGTGTGTGTGTGTGTGTGTGTGTGTGTGTGTGTGTGTGTGTGTGTGTGTGTGTGTGTGTGTGTTTGAAATAGTATAACTTATTATGCTTTAGCCAGGAACACATGTTAATTGGGAACCACCCATGTATTTTGTCATTTAAACTTCTTACAAGTCTTTTTTCATATTTTGTATGTGCCAAAATATTTCTTTTTTCAGCCTCAATGTAAGCTTTTTTATTTTTTTATTTTTATTTTTTAAACTTCTTTGTTATTATAAGGATTATATACAGAGGTGTTACTGTTTCAACAACCAGGAACTAAGTGTATTTCTTTTAGACATTGTCTCCCCTTCCTTCACTCTTTCCCAGTTTTTCCCTCCCAAACTATCTTGAAAAATAAATGAAGCATATATCCTTTTAAATTCTAATCTTGTGATTTTTTTGACCATCCTTCCCTTGTAATATCATTTGAAGGCTCAATCATGTGGTAGGAATAACAATAATAAAAAGAAAAACTCCCACTTCAGGTTCATCAGACACTGTACTATATCAAAGAGATGTATACCCTTCACAGATCTGGGCTATCTGCAAATCTGACAATCCTGTTCTTTGTCTTTAACCCCTGAGTTGGCAAATACAGCCAACTGCTTCTCTTTGTAATTCTATTGGAAAATAGCCAAGCTCATCTAACTGCACAAGTCCGTGTCTACTTTTGCATTATGGTGGCGAAGTTGAATAGCTATAACAGAGACCACATCACCTGCAAAGGCTAAATGATTTATTCTTGGCCCTCTGAAGAAAAAGTTTGTTAATTCCTGCTAAAAACCTTCAAGCAAGGCCTAAACTAATTGGTGAAGCCTCAGACCTCTAGGAAGACTGATAGAGAGTCATAGAACAATTGCACAGTTAACAGTAGAGTAAGTCTATTCAACATCAAAACTTTTAGGTAATACATATCAAGTACATAAGCTAAGCATAGAGACATGAATACTAAATTTAATTAAAGTGTTTTATAAGGTAAGAAATTCCCTATTGGTTGGTAGGATAGGAAGGATAATATTCAAATACAAAAGAATCTCTAAAAAAATCATATATAGTATTCCTGAATCTTGTACATGGATTTGAAGAGATCCTAAGAATTGTTGGGTTGTAAGGGAAAGGGAAAAAATTAAATGCTACAATGAGTTTATGAAATATTTATGGCATTTTTGTCTTTGAACAGTGACAATATATTAACATGAGAAAGCTTCTGAAAAGCAATTTCTAATTTTGTTTTTGCGTAGATTAACTATGTAGCTAATTCTGAAATTCTATAATTCCATATTAACTGTATTTTTAATATAGGAAACATCAAGTGCTTTGGTGGCATTGTTTGTCCCACCCAAAATGATTATTAATGTTTTCTATCATTTGTTTTCTCCTGTCTAGCAATGAAGTCTTACCTGAGAGTTAAACCAATAGAAGCCAACATTTAACAAAGAGGCAGAAGACAAAGAGGACAAACGATGTTAGTCATTCACTGTCTCCCTCTCCCTTATTCTGAGCCCAGTAGAAAAGAATAGAAGAAAGATGAAAAGCAATGCATGAACAAATGGGATTATATACTACTTGTAGAAGCAACCAGAGTACCTTGCACAGGATGAGCAGTTGGTAGGACAAGCCTTTGGCAAGTTTACCATAGAGTTTGTTTGCCCAGATTTGGTGCTGAACACTGCACTGAAGTGAACCAAAGTTCTCTAAAGAAACCACGTCCCTGTTGATTAATTGACTAGAACGTTATGGTTGTGAGGAGCTGGAATGTTGCACATCAAGAGCCAAATTTGTCTATATTTAAGTTACCTTAAGTTCTTCTGTATCTGACCTAGTATCCTTGTAACTTCTAGATCAAACTTTTAGCATTCATTGTCAAATATAGACCTCTTCCTTCAATCAGTTTTAAAGCTAAGACTGAGATAAGATGACATATGAAAGCTATCAAAGAGATTTGCCTTCCTTCCTATAACCTGCCAACCAGAAGCCCTATGTATTGATTCATGACTTTCTCTTCTTCTGTCACTGTAAAACTTCATGTAAACTCTTGCACAGTGAAACAAGTTATTCAGGATAACTGAATCCATATTCCTGGACTTTAGAGTGCTCTCATTTTTTCAGCTCAGAATAAACTATATTTTATTCCTTATGAAGCAAAAACTGTTTCATGTCAGCTATGGCATAGAGATTTATTCAGAGCCATTGATACATGTTACTCCTGTCATTGATGCTGCCATGAAATCCTGTATTTTATTGTGTGCTGACTTTTCTCCTTGCCTATCCTAAAAGATTCTAGTCAGCTGTTCTAAGCACTCTAAGTATCTGTGTTATTAATGCAGATAAATAATTTGAGCACTACCTCATGCTTTAGTTTATATCTTAATGACAAAATGGCCATACACATTATGTTTATGGTAACTGTACAAGTGCCTCCATATGCAAGTAAGAGCAATCTCTTAAACTATTTCTTTTTGCACAAATAATAAAAGAAGAATGGTCCCCGCAAATGGGCATTCTCTCCATTTCCATTTCTATTTCTATGTTCCTGTAATGATGAACTTCTATTCTGCCCTATATCACACAAGAATCAAGTTGCTATCACTCACATTTTACAGATATATAATCAAAGCTTGGCCTGATTAAGAAACTTTCCAAAAGTTTCAGAATAAAACCATAATTTAAATGTAGATTGTCAATCTATGAATTCTGAGCTTTTTCTCCCATTTTCCAACCGACCATGTTGACTGTCCAAATAGTCTTTGATTTTTCGAATTCTCCAATTCTGTCAGCCTAGTAAATCTATCCAAAAATTCCACAAACAAGAGATAGGTGGTTTCCTTGCTGTTTTTTTTCCTCCTTTTGGTCAAGCTAACATGGCTTGACTGTCTCTTACCATGTGCTTATAGGTCACCAATTAAACATGAGGTGTTTGGGGAATTTTACCAGGAAGCCACAAAATGCCAAATAGTTGGTGGTTTCCAGATGCACATTTTACTCTCTTCAGATGAGTAAGTCCCATCAAGCAGATGAAGGGGACTTTTTAAGATAGGGGAAAGGAGTTAGCTTTGTGCTTGTAGTCTGTGCCATATACTTATATCTATCTTCTCATTTATTTTCCCTAACAAACTATAAATTAGGAAGCTGTTACTATTATCACCACTGCTCAGATGACAAAACAAATTCATTAGTGCTCCCTAATTTATTTATCATCACAGAGGTACTGGTGGTGAGCTAAAATCTTCTACAATAGGTTATCTTGCGGCTGTTTGCCTATGACAGGTTCTGCTGCTTTTCTATTCATTCCTAATGATTGTTTAAAAAGAGATTTCCATAAAGTTTCTAATATCTGAAAGTGATTTTAGAAATCATTTCTGGAGATTTCTGTCTTTTTTAAATGCCAACATCTTTCCTTATTTGTGAAATTCAAATTGAGAGAAATGGTTTCTAGTTCTCTATATGAAGAAATTAATCAACAAGACAGCCCAATCCTTAGAGAAGACACAATACAACCACCAGCAGATATCTCATTGTAGAAGAACCCAGCATTGCCATGTGATGGCTTTGCACTGTTTCATTGTTTGTCTTGTAATTGAATGGAAATAAAAATAAAAAGTTTGTGAATAAAGTTAAAGCAATGTATCAAAAAATTAAAAACTTAAATACTTACATTACAAAAGAGGAGAATTGAAAGTCAGTGATCTGAGATCCCACTTCAGGAAGCTAGAAAACTATAATCCCAAAATTCAACTGAAAGTACGTAAAACAGATAATTAAAATGAGAAAAGTCAGCAAACAAAAGATATGGCTTTTACAATGTTCAATCCAAGTAAGCTCTCTACTAGAAATCATTCTATCTAGAATGATCAAGGAAAAAACACAAATGGCCAATATTGACAAAATAGAAAAAAATAACTGCATGGTTTTAACATTAGGAAGTTAACTAGCATCTAATTACACCACAGACAGGACAAGAATATTATGAATAGCTTTACACACACACACACACACACACACACACACACACACACACACACACACACACACACAAAACAACTTGTGTAAAATACAAATTCTTTAAAAGGTTTAAATTGCCAAAAGAAAGGGAAAAAAGATAACTTGGATTGTTCAATTTAGTAAAGATATTGGTAATTATAAAATTTCACACACACATAAGTGCACACCAGCACACACAAAATGCCAAAACTCTAAATCTGTATCCTTTTTCTGATGAGTCACAAAATAATATCTGAAAAAGAAATAAAAACAATTCTCCACAACCGCTTTTTAAAAACTAGAGCAAGCAATATTCCCATCTCATCTTATGAAACCATTATTACCCTGATTCCAAAAGCAAAGTCAGAAAATTTGAAAGTATCCCAATGAAATAATATATTCTTCAAAAGCTGGATATGTTTAACCTGATTCAAATATATACATATATCAAAACATCACCTAGTACTTCATAAATATTCAATGTTTATCTTTTGTATACCAGTTAAGAAATTAAATTAGAGCTGGGCACCAGTGGCTTATATGTATAATCCTAGTTACTCAGGAAGCTGAGAGTTAAGAATCCCAGTTCAAACTCAGCCCAGCCAAGAAAGTCCTTGAGATTCTTACCTCCAATTAACCACCAAAACTTAGCCAGAAGTGGAGCTATAGCTCAAATAGTAAAGGTCTAGCTTTGAGTGTAAAACACCTTAGGGACAGCACCTAGCCCCTGAGTTTAAACCCCAGGACAGGCACTAATGATGATGATGATAATAATAATAATAATAATAATAATAATAATAATAATAATAATAATAATAATAATAATGATTTAAACTGAAAATAGGCATTGGGATTATGGATAGAGCAGTTGTCTAGCATGTTCAAGGCCCTACACTTGAATTCAGAACCACAAAAACAATAAATAAATAAATAGCCGGACACCAGTGGCTCACGCCTGTAATGCTAACTACTCAGGATGCTGAGATCTGGGGATTGCAGTTCAAAGCAAGCCTGGGCAAGAAGATCCATGAGACTCTTATCTCTAATCAACCACCAGAAAAACAGAAGTTGTGCTAGAAAAATCAGTGAAGCAAAAAAACAGTAGGGTGCTAGCTTTGAACTGAAAAACTCTGGGACAGCACCCAGGCCCAGAATTCAAACCTCACAACTGCCAAAAATATCAATAAATCTAATAACTTCACTAAGAAAAGAAAATAAACAGAAAGACCATCCTCAAGGTATTTATTATACAACAAGGTAACTATAGTTGCTAATATATTGTATTATTAAAAATGCTAAATCAGTAAATGGGAAATATTCTCATCACAAAAAATCATAAATTGTGAGGTAATGATTGGTTTAATCATCTGGATTTAGTCATTCCACCATGGTAAATACATACAATTTTATCTGTTATTTAAAACAAAGGCTTAAGAGAAGAAAAATCCTATGTAGCTCAATATATTTCCATTGGACAATACTGATCTCTAGATTCAAAATAGTCTGTAACAAATCCCAATAGGCGTTATTAATGAATTGGCAGGATAATTCCAAAAAGTGTCTGCAAGTGAAAAGGACTTAAAATGAGTGAAAGAAGCTAGGAAAGAACAAATTGTAGAGTATATGCTCCCTGACTTCAAGGGTTATGGTAAAGGGCTGAGAGACAATTTTAGTTGTACATAGCTTGAGTAGCATGCACCAGGTGCTGGGTTTGATCCTCAGTACTAGCCTTCCCTAAGACATTACAATAAAACAATAGTAGAAATCACAATATTAAGCTAATAATATTAGCCTAAGGTTAGCCTTCATACAAATCAAAGGAAAAAATAAACCTCAGAATTGAATCTATATGGACAGCAGACTCTGGCAAGTACCAATGTATTTCAATGGGAAACAGGATAGAATCCCAGAAATGAACCTAAACACCTATAGCCATCTAATCTTCGATAAGGGAGCTAAAAAAAATAGAATGGAGGAAAGACAGCCTCTTCAGTAAATGGTGCTGGCAAAATTGGTTCATTACTTGTAGAAAACTAAAGCTAGATCCCTATATATCACCCTGCACCAGAATCAACTCCAAATGGATCAAAGACCTCGGAGTAAAAGCAGACACTCTGAAAACATTACAGGATGGAATGGGAGAAACCCTAGGTCTCCTTGACACAGGCCAAAATTTTCTGAATAGAGACCTGGAAACACAACAAATCAAAGAAAGGTTGAACAAATGAGATTGCATGAAATTGCAGAGCTTCTGCATGACAAAGGACATAGCTCTCAAGATCCAGCAGAAAGCCCACGGATTGGGAGAAGAGCTTCACTAGCCATACAACAGACAAGGGTTTCATATCTAAAATATACCTGGAAGGTAAAAAATTAAATCCCCCAACAACAAATCCTCAAAGAAACAACTGCCCAATAAATAAGTGGGCTAAAGACTTAAAGAGAAACTTCTCTGAAGAGGAAATAAGAATTCTAAGAGACATATGAAAATGCTCAACCTCTCTAGCCATAAAAGAAATGCAAATCAAAACAACATTGAGATACCACCTCACCCCAGTTAGAATGGCTATTATCAAGAACTCTAATAACAACAGGTGCTGGAGGGGATGTGGACAAAAGGGAACCCTACTGCATTGTTGGTGGGAGGGTAAACTTGTTCAACCACTTTGGAAAGCAGTATGGAGGTTCCTCAAAAGACTCCACATAGAGCTCCCCTATGACCCAGCAATCCCACTTTTGGGCATTTACCCAAATGATCACAAACAAGACCTCACTAAAGCTACCAGCACAACTATGTTTATTGCAGCATTATTTACCATAGCTAAGATATGGAACCAACCCAGATGCCCCACAGTAGATGAATGGATCAAGAATTTTCAATAAATTTCTGAAACAGTCATATAGCCACATACAAAGATAAAAATAAAAATATCCGGGTGCCAGTGACTCATGCCTGTAATCCTAGCTACTCCTAGCTACTCAGGAGGTTGAGATCTGAGAATCTCTGTTCAAAGCCAGCCCAGGCAGGAAAGTCTGTGAGACTCTTATCTCCAATAAACCACTAGAAAACCGGAAGTGATGCTGTGGCTCAAGCCATAGAGCACTTGCCTTGAGCTGAAGAGCGCAGGGACAGTGCCTAAGCCCAGAGTTCAAGCCCCACGACCAACGAAAATAAACAAACAAATAAACAAATAAATAAACTTTAATCTTACCTCAAACCACATATCTAAACTGAAATTGATTATAGACTAAAATTTAGATATAATCTATTAAATTTACAAAAGAAAAACAGAAAATACATTCATGAAGTTAGAGTAGGGACAGAGTTTTAAGGAAACACAAACACAAAGACATAAATCATAAAATTAAAAGATGATAAATAAAAATGCTGTTTGATGAAAGATTCTATTAATAAAGGAGACAAACCACAGGCTAAGACAAACTATAGCCAAAATTAATAATCCTAAATGCATAAAGAAACCTTATAATTCAGTACAAAAGATTAATGGGCAAAATATTTTATATCTATTACAAAAAATAGCTATTTGCCAATAATTAGATGAAAAAAGTTTAATATCTCTAGTCATCTATAAACTCAGTAGTGCACTAAAACTTAAATAACTGACAATGCTAAATGCTGGCCAAGATGTAGAACTGCTGGGACTGTTAAACATTACTGTTAGGAATATAAAATGTTACAAATACCTTGGGGAAAAGTTTAATCATTCTTATAAAATTTAATACATCCTCTCCATATGACCCAGTGATTCAATCCCAAGGTAATGAAGAAATGAAAATGCATGTTCCCACAGGGATCTGTGATTGATTATTCAATAAATTATTCCTTTAGTTAGAACTTTCTTGATTATAGCTGACTGAAGAGCAAGTGGTGCTATCATCTTGTTATGGCATGCAGCTCAGAACTACTAATGCTTGCAAGTGTGTGTGTGCGTGTGTGTGTGTGTGTGTGTGTGCGTGTGTGTGTGTGTGTGTGTGTGTGTGTGTGTGTGAAGGTAAGGGTGCATGCTATATGAAATTCTAAAGAAACAAAAAAAGCACACAAACAATGTAGAGTAAGAGAAAGCAGAATCAGTGCATGCTTGAGATCTCTGTACAGGTGGGTTGTGACTTAACAGGCAAAGGAACTTTTGGGAGTGATGGAAATTTTCTTTCTTAATCATAGAAAATGTTACATGTACATGTACATGTGCATGTACATGTCTTATCTCATACAAATATAATTTCGAAGGAGTATAATTGTTGCATATACATATTGCCTCAATAAAGCTGATTTCTAAAAGTATGTGTAGAGAAAGAAAAAATGCATATCTCACAGTTATGTCTAGGTGGTAAGATGACAAATTTTCACTGATTTTATATTTTACTGTATCATTGTTTTTTAAAATTAAATTGACACCAGATAATTAAATAACAGAAGGCCATATATGTACTTTTCTAGCCTCTTTCAATAACTTTTTCATTCTTTCCTGGAAGTCTGCTTAAGCTTATTTATGTCCTTACCATATCTGTACTGGCTCCCTTAGAATCATAGGTGAATTGAATTAGTGTTTGAAAGAAAATAACCCAAACAGACAGTAACCCAAAAGACCACAGGGACAAAGTCACATCGGAGGACAGATTTATTGTCAGGAGAGCCGACAAGGTCAAGTTCTCACTCGAGGGGAGAGAAAATGGCACTGGCCCACCCTCTGGAAGACCCCTTTATGCTATCTGGGGCTTGGAGTGTTTCACCTGAAGCTGGAGGTGGGGAGTGCCTTACCAGGTCCTCCCACAGATGCTGTTATGGAAGTGGGGGTCTTGGGGCAGGAAGGATTGTTCACCTTCCCTGCAGCCACTGCCATTTAGGTACCACTATTGAGGTGGGAGCTGGCAGGAACTGCTATTCAGACCATGCTACTATTCAGACCAGGCCTGCTATTCAGACCAGGTCTGCTATTCAGACCAGGCCTGCTATTCAGGGCAGGGGTTCAGGGGCAGGAAAAGGCACGTGTCATCTTACAGTGTTCACTTCACTTTGACTATTTTCCACACTTAGCCAACCTCTCCTGCTTGCTCCTAAGTATCATCTAAGCCTTGTATACCAAACTTCCTGTGTTGGGCTTTGCTTAGGGTCCTCCATAATCACTGAGGAAACTAATAAAATGAGATTGTGAAAGTGGTAGCAGGTTTCATTCAGGAATTAATGACTGCAATAGGAAAAAAGGAGATCTCATTATAAAACTGGTCCATACAATGAGGAAAGTGAGATTTATAGCCAAGGAGCCAGATAGAGGTTAAAGAAATAAAACCATTAAACAATCATTAACAGTGGAGAAGGGTCATAATTCTAGCTGAGTGGACTTGAAATCACCTGGGGAGTAGGCAGAGAACAGGGAGGATGAGAAATGTGATCAAAGGTAAGAGATTCTCAATAACCTATTTAGCAGGACGTCGGTAGAGATTTTTCAAGTTTAGAGTGCACAGTAAGGATAGTATAATAAGTATCCCTTAAAAAAAAAAAAGCTAGAAAGAAGGTTGAATGACCGTGGCTCATAGTTGTAATCCCAGCTACTCAAGAAACTGAGATCTGAAGAGATTACATTGTGAAGCCAGCCCAAGCACAAAAATTTCAAGACATTCTATCTCTAGTTAACCAGCCAAAAGCTGGGCTAGAGGCATAGCTCAAGTGGCATTACATTAGCTGAGCAAGAGCCAGGACCAGAATTCAAACCCAGTTCAAGCAAAAAGATGAAAGAAAGAAAGAAAAGACAGAAAGACAGAAAGACAGAAAGAAAGAAAGAAAGAAAGAAAGAAAGAAAGAAAGAAAGAAAGAAAGAAAGAAAGAAAGAAAGAAAGAAAGAAAGAAAGAAAGAAAGGAAGGAAGAAAGGAAAGGAAGGAAGGAAGGAAGGAAGGAAGGAAGGAAGGAAGGAAGGAAGGAAGGAAGGAAGGAAAAAAGAAAGAAAGAAAGAAAGAAAGAAAGAAAGAAAGAAAGAAAGAAAGAAAGAAAGAAAGAAAGAAAGAAAGAGAAAGGAAGGAAGGAAGGAAGGAAGAAGAAAGGAAGGACAAACATGAAAGGTTTAAAGGATTTCATCTAAATAAATAATAAATCTTTAAGCCAATTTTTTTTCCTGGCTTGATCATTAAGCAATATATACTATATGTGTGTCAAAACATCCCATAATACCCCAGTTATGTGCATTTTATCTGTTAATAAAATGTAAATAAATGGAAGTAAAATTACACACACACACACACACACACACACACACACACTATACAAAGTAACTAACTAAAGTTTGCTTAAGCAGATCTTTGTCAGCAGTCTTTTCCTGTTTCAGAATCCAGGTCCCTGTCCTGTGAGGCTTGCCTGCCCCTCCCACTCCAGCAGGCTGCATCCTTGCACAAATCACCAGCCCTGATGACAGATGACAGCCCTTCTACCAGGGCTTGCTGAGAGAACCTATCTTTCTTCAGAAGATCTTGTTACAAACTTGCTGGGAGGAAGAAACTCAAATGCTGAGGCAGCTTCTTTGCACTACTCTCACTCATTGTTTTCACAATTTGAATCGTTTCCTCCTCTTTTGCGTAGATCTCACTGCTGTTTTCTGCCTGTAAAGTAGATGCTAAGGAAGCATTTCTCCTCCTTCCTCTTGCATTTTGATGCAAGTTGCCCTGACATCCCAAGCTGGGGCCTGCACTTCCTACAAGATACATGAAAGAATGTATCAAGCCCATCCTGCACAGCTCAGGAGTCAGCTTTTGGCCCTGGATGACAGGTCTAAATCACTGCATCAGTAATTGAACAAACAATTTTATTCCTCAAGGAAAGAAAGTCAACATGGAACACACTACAAAGCAGCGAAGACATAAGGCAGCTGGCAAAGACCCCTTCATTCTCTTAATACCTGGCTTCACATAGCCTCCTCTACTGTGATTTCTCCATCATGGCCCTGCACAGTCACTAGGAAGGTCCATCAGTTGGAGACTGTGCCTAGGGTCTCGCATGCCCGTCAATCATGCTTTGCTCCTGGGATAGAATGGGTAAGGAGGGACAACAGACTCCCAGGAACCAATGAACCAGATGGACAGACACAGTCCTGGCAGCCCTGAGAAGCTGGGACAGACAAGACCAAAAGATTTGACCAAATCGGGAGTGTAGAAACTCTAGGCTTGGTGTCAGGTTCTCCAGACACATGTTCAATTGATTTTTTTGTCTCCTTCAATGTTGTACATGACTCTCTTAGATCTAAATACATTTCTACTCATAGAAGGATAACAAGAAAATACAGTAGTCCTCATGGGACTCATCATAGAACAGAAAACAGTTGCTAAATAACTCACAATTGCATTAGTTCTTATGGATGATGATAAACCTGAATTTCATTCTAATAGGAAAATCTGTGGCATTTAAATGCTCACACACTAGCTAGGTCACTGTTATAGTCAATATTTGAGCATTTGTGAAGGATAAAATGTGTCTTTGATGGGGAAGAAATGAACCTTTTATTCCTAGCTATAGGTAGGCTCCATAGAATTTTAAGGGCTAAAGAACGGATTACGGAGAGCAAGACAGGCCACACTGTGGACATGTGCCAAATTCAAATACAAAGGCTTACCAAATATATACATTCCCATTTCCTTTTGTGCTTCCCACTGCATTTACAGGAAACTCTTTGGAGCATGTTCTGTTGTTGAATGACTCAGAATGCACAATAGCATTCAATAGAAAGCCACTCATTAGCTAACTTGGGGTCTTTGTTGTGGTTTTCCTACTTTCAGCTCCATGTTTCTTTGTTGGTAGAAGGGGAAGGCAAAAGCATTTTAATGAAACTATGAGTAGTCATCTTGTTCATAAATTTGTAATCAGAAGTAAGACTTAAGAATTCGTACATTCGTAAGAAAAGTCATTTTCCCTACAATGTATGACTTTGGAAATTAGTGTTTGTTTGTTTGTTTGCTGGGCTGTGAATACAGCCCCAGAGCTTTCCTCATACCAGGCAAACATTCTACGACATCCAGCCTGAAGTTAAATATTATTTGTTCAATATCTTCACTTACATCTGGGTATTGTGGCTCAAGCCTTTAATCCCAGCTACTTGGAGACTAGGGTTCAAGGTTTAAATTCAACCAGGCCATGAAAGTTTGTGAGACTCATCCTTACTCAATGGCTAGGCACAGTGGTCTACACCTGTTATCGCAGCTATGGAGAAAGCACAATGACTTGGTACAGTGGAAATTTCCTGTCATCCCAATGACACAGGACAGCACAAATAGGATTGCAGACCCAACTCTGCCCAGACATAAAGTAAGGCCTCTATGTAACAAAAAGGCAACAAATAAAGAAGTAGCAGAGAGAGAGAGAGAGAGAGAGAGAGAGAGAGAGAGAGAGAGAGAGAGAGAGTATGATGAATGCAAAATGGGCTGAAGCATGTCTCAGTGGTAGAGCACAGGACCTGCCCTAGCAAGCAAGAAACTCTGAATTCAAATATTCGTGCCTGCCCAAAAAAATCATTAGTTACATGAGAATAGGAACTTGATTTCTTCTTAAAATGACAAATATATATATATATATATCCTTATACATTTAAAACTCCAAACAAATTTTAAGTGTGTCATTGTTTATTAAAGTGCTCATAGTATTTCAGTAAGTCACATTTACTATAATAACTCTCAAGATAAGTAGTTTTCAAGACAAATTAATATGCCTTTATATGAAAATAAAATAAAAGTAAAAATACTTGAACAATTTCCCAGCTTTATCTGAATCCATTTATTTTGTTGGTGGAAAAATACCTACAAAATAAGGTCATCTTCAAAAGGCAAGACATGAAAATAAAATTGAACTTTTTGAAGGTAATTCATGTGTTTCTGAAATTCCTAAAGAATATTTAATTCTATTCATTAAATTAATGAGATAAAGAAGTTTGATATGTTGACAGCTTAAATGTGTAATTTTCATTTTCATCAAATTTATGTATCTCCATTCTGAGTGTATAATAAGTAGCTATTCTGGGATTGATTGGCACTTATTACTGAGAAGGAGAAAGTAGTATATGACTAGAGAATCACAGGACTTTGTTGATATCAATCTGTTACCTCTTTCTAGATAAAAAGATATCACTAAAATTTGATATAAAATGTTACCTATACCCTAAATAACAGTATCTTGCTTGAATTTTATATGGAAAGGCCTGTTCAGGGCTAGGTCACAGGACAAAGCAAATAAATCCTGCAGATTATAGAACAGAACAATAACCTTGAGTACTCTGTATTTTTTAAATTATTATTGCTATTATAATACTACATGGTTAAAGTTACATAAGTCAGATAATGACTATATTTCTTTTTAGACAATGTCACCCCTTCCCTTGCTCTCTCCCAATTTTCCCTCCCATCTCCATCCACAAGCTCTACAGTTCATTTTCAACATAGTGCTTTTGTTTTGTTTTTACAGCTCAGACTCTTCTACCTGTTAGGCTTTGATTAGCATTTTTCTGCTCTCTACTAAAGTTCTGAGTAAGCCAGAAATCAGACAATAAAATAAAACAGATGAAGAAAAAAGCATAATTGTCAGACCATTATAGAAAACAATATAAAGATTCCTAAAAAATTAAAGGAAGTACCAGATGATACAGCAATTCCAATACTGGGAATATGTATCAAAAGATAAGTATGTTGTATAAGACCAGTTGGATATATGTAACCCTTCTATTCTCATTTTCATTGGGTAATCCATGGAAGGCAATAGATTTCATCCTGTGTAATAAATTCAGTTTCTGTGGGCCTTCTTAGTGCACTGTTGGTAAGGATAGTGAGGATATGGACATGTTCTTTGTTCAGAAGGATCCTTATAGACTGGGAATATCCACCAGAGATAGGCCTAGGAAGTTAATAACTATACAGTTCCTACATAGGCCTTGAAGATAGGCTCTCTAATCAAAAATTATCTAAGGAGTGTGTATACTCTATAATTTAGACTCCAACCCTGTTCATGTGATGAAGCATCTAACCCAGCATTTCTCTCCATATTCTCTGCTGGGCTCCATCTCTCCCACAAAGTAGAATAATCAGCACCCCAAAGAATCCTCTAGCACTAGCAGTCTGTCTTACTGGTAGGGATGGCTATAAATCACATAATATATGAAATCTTTAAAAATTCATTGAATACAAGTATGTTGTTCCTGAGAGACTGTAGCATCTCTTAGATCTTGCAAAAGATCTGAGCCTCATGTGAGAACTCTGCTTATCCAAATTCCTGGCTCATGTCAGAGTCTATTGGTACCTACATGCTTTCCTAAAGTATATTGGTGTCAGAAAATACTTTCACCTGGACCACCATTCCATATGGAAGCAAGTTGTTATCTGAGGAATATGAAAGGGCTCATATATTGAGGGCTTAGATCCCAGCTGGTCATAAAATTTTGGAAGATTCTGGAAGGTTTAAGAACTGGGATGTAATTAGAGGCAGTAGGTTGGAGGGGGGGAGCTGTATCTCATCCTTGTCCCCACAATAGAGACTCATTTCTATTTAAAGACTAGTACATTTTATAGTGGGCTGTGGGGATGCTAGAGTTGTATGATAGGGTATGTACAAAGTAACTAATGGTGAGACACAGATAATGTACAAAATAGGTCACAACTGGAGAAAGGGAGGGAGCTAGGCCAAGGTATCTGTTCATGCCCCTGATCTGTCCAAAGTGGCTGCAAGCCCTTGTCTGCCACCAGCCAAATGAGAAAGATACATAAACACGAAACTTGGCTCAAATTGTTCTCTCAGATGGCTGTTTTCTCCTTCCTCCTACTTCCTCCCTTGAAGGGAAATTTTTTATCTAGAATCAAATCTTAGTTTATAAGAGGCACATGCTGACACAGTTGTTCATGGTTTTCTATTTCTCTTTCCTCTCTATCCTTCTGCTTTTCCCCTTGATTCTGCCTTTGACTTACTCACCTCACGACAAAATAATTTTGTTACTAAGTTGTTCAGTCATTATAGTCTTTCCTCAAAGTACAGGGAAGTTTCTTTTGTATAAATACTCTAAAGGGCTTCAGCATGCTTGTGCAAACCATGGCCAACAGAGTAGGACACTTGAACACTGCTTGACTAGATGGATTTCTCTCTCTTTCTCTCTAACTTACCTCATGAAAAAAAGAAAATTTTTCCTATCCAACCTCCAAATACAAAGTAGCTGCTTAAGTTTGACTGTTAAAAGTACAAAGAACATACCCTCCACTCAGTGGAGTAGAGAAAACTCAGTCTTATCTCCAAACATAGCTGTTCCTTCTGTAGAAGTTTCTATGTACCCAGAATCACACACACATACACACACACCTTCAGACTATCACAATCCTAGCCAAACTCCAACTCACTTGCACTCATAACTAAAACTTCAAAGGACATAAGAGAGTCTCATCTACTTCACAACTCAAGTACACATCTAATAATTGTTTCTTCACCCTAAGAAGGTAAGTCAGGCACAGTTAAACTTGGAATTTTTCAAATCAGAACTCACACTCTAAGCTGAAATCTCCAAAATCTCATTTGAATCAAATTCATACATTTTCAGTTCTAGCACTGATAAATCTCATGTATCCAGTTGTGCCATATAAGAAATAATTTCAGTTTCTTTTTTTTTTTTTAGTTTTTTTTTTTCTATTTGCTTATGTGGTGCTGAGGAATCAAACCCAGGGCCTCATGCATGCAAGGCAAGCGCTCTACCACTGAGCCACCTTCCCAGCCCCTTCAGTTTCTTAATTGGATAAAATAGGTAACTAGTTTGCTTATAAAGTTTTCTTGGTTATAGTAATGACTTTCATTCACTAAACATATCAGTAGGTTAAATAAATGTTCCTCTCCTATTTTCCTTTCAACGGCTTGACAAAAAAAGAAAGCTCAGTTGAGTAATCTTGAGTTATACTCAAATAATGAAAAAATATTTTTAAGAGATTCCTTAATAGAAATGTTGATGTAGATCCTTAGCTAAGAATAATTCCACTTATGAGAATTTTTTTAGTGTTTTCTGAAGCATCATTAAATTTAGAAGAATACCCTTGGATACAATTGAAGTATCATAATGAGATGCATAACTTTGTGAGACCCTGTGGAGCGGGAAGTCCCACCCCATGCTGATGTCCCAGTCACACAAGCCAGGCCACTGGGGGCAGGGCGTCAAAGGGCGGCTTGGGGGACGGGCCACTGGATATAGGGAGAAGGGGTTCCGGGGAAGAGAGAGAGAAGAGATGCCGCAAGAGAAGCACGGCAAGGGACACAGCTCCCTGAGCAGAACAGTACTTGGGCTCTTCTCAGGCCTGACAGGCAAAGAGATCCAGGTAGACCCAGGCCAGCAGAGAGGCCTGCGGAGATGCCTGGAGAGGCTGGCAGAGAGTGGAGAGGCTGGCAGAGAGGCAGAGAAGCTGGCAGAGAGTTGGAAAGGCCTGTGAAGAGCCAAGAGGCCCGTGGAGATCAGAGAGGCCTGCAGAGAGTGGAGAGGTCCATAGAGAGGCCTGCAGAGATCAGAGAGGCCTGAAGAGAGTGGAGAGGCCCATAGAGAGGCCTTCAAAGATTAGAGAGGCTTGAAGAGAGTGGAGAAGCCCATAGAGAGCCCTGCAGAGATCAGAGAGGCCTGCAGAGAGTGGAGAGGCCCATAGAGAGGCCTCCAGAGATCAGAGAGGCCTGCAGAGAGTGGAGAGGCCCATAGAGAGGCCTCCAGAGATCAGAGAGGCCTGCAGAAAGTGGAGAGGCCCATAGAGAGGCCTCCAGAGATCAGAAAGGCCTGAAGAGAGTGGAGGGGCCCATAGAGAGGCCTTCAGGGATCAGAGAGGCCTGAAGAGAGTGGAGAGGCCCATAGAGAGGCCTGCAGAGATCAGAGAGGCCTGAAGAGAGTGGAGAGGCCTATAGAGAGGCCTTCAGGGATCAGAGAGGCCTGAAGAGAGTGGAGAAGCCCACAGAGAGGCCTGCAAAGATTAGAGAGGCCCATAGAGAGCCCTGCAGAGATCAGAGAGGCCTGCAGAGAGTGGAGAGGCCTATAGAGAGGCCTGCAGAGATCAGAGAGGCCCACAGAGAAGTAGAGAGGCAAGCAAAAAGGCTTGTGCCACTTGGAAAGGCCTGTGGACAATGGAGATGCCTGAAGAGAATCAGAGAGATCTGCGGGGATTGGAGAGGTCCATGGAGATCTGGAGAGGCCCGTGGGAAGGAGGAAAAATGAAAAAACAAAAAACAAAAACTTGACCCCTTGGAGGTTGTAGCTACTCCTAGTTCTGAGGTAACCCAGGATAAGGCTGTAGACCAACTAAAAACACACGCAGCTTTTGTCATGTTTAGCCATGCCTCCATGGGTTTTATTGCTCGCAGGACATTACAACTTATATGACGGTTATTGAACTAATTGAACTAATTAATATTCCTATGTAAAAAAGATAGAAAATTGCCTATCTTACAAAGTATTCTTAGGATTCCTTTATTTCCATATCTGTGTGCCAAACGCACTTAAACCACATAATGACAAACTGAGTCATGAGACTTCCTGTAACAACTGTGCCCGTTGTGGTGAGGATCAAGTTTTAAGTTCCTCTGCACAGTTACTTCTTACAAACCTTTGTTTTTACTCATTTAAAGATGATGCAATTTTGAACATGGATGCCAAATCTGAATAACATCTAGCCAAAGGACATTTTTTAACTTAAATAGGTACTTATATAGTCCAGTGAAAATTTGGGCTTGAAATGGAAAGGTAAATGCTAACTCTCATGTTCAGCAGGAGAACAATAAGTATGTTATCCAGATGTAACCTTGAACTTAAAAAGTGATCCCTTCCCAGGTGCAATTGTTTGGATATAGTTTGAATGTTCCCCAGAGTTTCATATATGGAACTTGAAACCCCATTGTGAAGTGTTAAGAAGGTGGAAACTTTATCCAACTGTGGTGTCTAGAGATAGATTAGATCTCTAAACATAACCTAAATATTGGGGTTATGAGATTACATCATTCATTGACTGAATTCAGTGGCTTTATAAGAAGCTGAAAGAGCAGAAAACACACATACACATACATGATCCACATGTACATAAGCACTCCTATGTTTTCCTTCCTTCACTCCTTCTTGCCTCCCGTGTATGTGTGTGTGTGTGTGTGTGTGTGTGTGTGTGTGTGTGTGTGTGTGTGTGTATGTGTTCTGCCAGTACTGGGACTTGAAGTCAGGGTATACAAACTGTCCCTTAGCTTTTTTACTCAAGGCTGGCATTCTGCCACTTGTACTACAGCTCCACTTCTGGCTTTTTGGTGGTTAAGTAGTGATCAGAGTTTCACAGACTTTGCTTCTTTGTCTGTCTTTAAATCAAGGTCTCTGGCCTCCTGAGTAGCCAGTATTATAGGTATAATCCATCTTCACCTGACTTCTTCCATTTCTTACCATGTACTATCCTCTGCCTTAGGATTTTGCCAGCAAGAAGGTCATCACCACATATGGCCTTTCAACAGTGGACTAGAACCATCTATAAACACAAAGCAAAGTAAAATTCTCTTCTTGTAATATACCTGGTCCATCAACAAAAATGAACTAAGACTGACAGACAAGTTTTTTTTGTAACACAGTGTAATTCTAGAGCTTCTTCAGTTTCTTGATCTTGGTAAAGATTATATTAAAATGTTTCATTACAGACTTGTCTAGATTTGTAACTAGGGAGCAGGAAAATGGTAACTGGCCTCCACTTAGACCAGGTGAATATGGTCCTCACTGTGTTCATAATTCACATACAAGAGCCACAAAGAGTTTTCTAAATACACCTGGGCACTGTGGTTCACATCTGTAATCCTAACTACTCAGGAGGTGGAGATATCTCGGTTCAAAGCAGGTATGGACAGAAAAAGTCTATGAGATTCCATCTCTAACAAGCCAGCAGGATGTTAGATTGAAGATACAGCTCAAGTGGTAGAATGCCAGCTGAGAGCGAGAAAGCTAAACAAAAAAGTGAGGCCCTGAATTTAAACCCTGTATTGATACATGTACACACACACACACACACACACACACACACACACACACACACACACACACACACTCAACTTCAACTATGGCATTTAGAGATGGGGCCTTTAGGAACAGATTAAAATGATACAAACTCATAGCATGTAGGTCCCTTAACTGAATCCTGGTAGCTTTATAATTAGAGGGACAGAGGTACAAAAATAGTCACATATCCTGTTTCATTGTATGTGATGGCCTAAAAGTCTCAACATTCTTCAAGAAAGACATCCCCAAAGAGACACTGTACCTCGAAACTCCAGAACTGGGAATCAGAATAGATCTTCATCTCTATGAAGAATACCTGCTTCAGGTATTTCATAAAAACTGAACAATACACTGTATATTTAAAGGTAACCTTTTGACATCCAGCAAATTAATTTGTATCCTACTAGCTTTTATATACTTATTAACACTTGTTTTATAAAAATATATTTATCTGGGGCTGGGAAGGTGGCTCAGTGGTAGAGCGCTTGCCTTGCATGCCTGAGGCCCTGGGTTCGATTCCTCAGCACCATATAAGCAAAAAGAAAAAAGCCAGAAGTGGCGCTGTGGCTCAAGTCGTAGAGCACTAGCCTTGAGCTGAAGAGGTGAGGGACAGCGTGTAGGCCCAGAGTTCAGGTCCCACAACTGGACCCAAAAAAATAAATAAATAAATAAAATAAATAAAAAATAAAAATATATTTATCTGGTCAGACTTCGATGTACTTGTCTTCAGCATGTAGACCAAAAAAAATGTGCAACATGAAGACATATTGATGATATCTGCTTACTCTAAGCCAGTCTCTTGTACCTATTGGAGCTTATAAATAAAGATTAGTAGTGACAGGATTGTTGTTAGGACTAAATTAATAAAATGCAAAAATAGTTAAATAAAATTGCTTGCAAATATTAGCAGTTATTATAGTTTATAAATGCATTTGCTTGTTTCCTTTATATTCTGTTACAAAGAGAAAGAAAATATATTTCATAAACTACCACTATTCAGAATATAGAGATGAGAAGGATTATGGTTCAAGGTCAACCCAGGCAAAAATTTAGCAAGACTCTATCTCAAACAAGCTAGGTGTAATGATGCATGGCTGTAATTCTATCTTAATGATAGTCCTACTTAGAAGAATTGTGAACCAAGGCCAGCCCTGGGGGAGGGGGGTGGAGAATATGAGATCCTATCTAGAAAAATAAAGGAAAAATGTGACTTAAATGGTAGAGCACTAGTCTAGCAAACATGAGGGCTTGAGTTCAACACTACCATATGAGCTACCATTTTTAAAATCAACACTGTTTTCAAGACCTTGAAAAAGTAGATGCAAGAATATTGAATTTTGAAAATTATTTATAAACATTATTCACCATCTACAGAACCTTACCACATACTAGATGTTGAAGTAGATATATAAGTATACATAAAAGATGCCTCCTAGCTGGGCGCCGGTGGCTCACGCCTGTAATCGTAGCTGCTCAGGAGGCTGAGATCTGAGGATCTCTGTTCAAAGCCAGCCCAGACAGGAAATTCCGTGAGACTCTTATCTCCAATAAACCACTAGAAAACTGGAAGTGGCACTGGGGCTCAAGCGATAGAACGCTCACCTTGAACTGAAGAACACAGGGACAGTGCCCAAGCCCAGAGTTCAAACCCCACGACTGACAAAAAAAAAAAAAAAAAATGATGCTTCCTAATTTCAGAGAATATGCACTGCTTTATTTAAGGAGATAAAACCAATGAAACAATGTGATTAGAGACTATTATAAAACCAAATATTATGATCTACAGCAAAAATCAATAGGAATATAAATGAACTAACGCAAATGCTAGCATTTCTTGGCTCTAGTTTCTAGTTTCTGGTCTCTCAGAAGCAAGCAAGAAATTTGTAACATAAAAAGAAACCACTCCTGAGCCATCCAGAAGGCACCAAGATTCTAACCAGGTTGGATAACATAAGAAATTATCCTGGTAATTTATTTATAAAATTATTACTGCCTTTAAAAAATCTTTATCTAATGTAATACCTTTTGAGAAAGAAAAGCTTATTGATTTGATAAATAGTAAAATTTTTGTGATCAAAGAGGAATACTAAGGTTTGACAAGATGAAATAATCATATTCCAGTGGACTGTTTATATTACCATGGTTCTCAGAGCTTAAAATTTATCTCACAATGTAGACTTCTGGTTCTCCAGCATCAGATACCTTGAACCTGAAGTTCTGTATAGTTAACTAACATCAGAACCTGATGTTCTGAAGATTCTGACATAGCTGTCCTCAAGGAAATAGAAAACTACAGCTTTAAGAAACAAGGACACAAAAGACTAAACATAGATCTTTCTTATGGCCTAGCAATTCTACTTCTGGACATTTATCCAACAGAACACAAACAAGGCCACACTAAAGCTACCAGCCAAACCATGTTCATTGCAGCATGTTTACCATACCCACAATATGGCATCTGCCCAGATGCCCCTCAGTGGATGAATGAATCAAGAAAATGTAATATACCTACATATATATATATATATATATATATATATATATATATATACACACACACACACACACACACATACACAATAGATTTTTGTGCTTCCATTAGAAAGAATGATATTGCACCGTTGGTAAGGAAATGGAAAGACTTGGAAAAAATTTTATTAAGTGAAGTAAGACAGACTCAAAGAAACATAGGCTGCATGGTTTATTGTAACTAGAATATGCATATAAATATACAAGTAAACATGTTGGGTGGTAAAAGACAAAAACTTACACTTGGACATGATAAGTTATACAAGACTCTAAACATTCACACAGTGATACAAAAGGAGGATATTCTTTTTTATTGTCAAGGTGATGTATAGAGGGGTTATACTTACATAAGTAAGGTAATTAGTACCTTTATTATCAAACTTGTTACCCCTTCCCTCATTTTTCTCCTACGTTCTGTCCCCTCAAACTCCATCCCAGTTTTACAGAACATTTCCAACATATTGTCTTGTCTATGTGGCTGTTGCATTGGTTCCCGCTTGTCCTTTGTCTCACCATTCTGTTGTTCCCCTTCCCTTCCCTAATTTAGATAAATATATATATATATATATGTATATATATATATATATACATATATACACAATACCAGCGTAACAAAATCAAATATGGTGGCAACAGGGCACATGCCATAGGGTGAAGAACATACAAAAAAACAAAGAATCACATAGTATATGAAAAACAACAGCAACAAAGAAAAACCTCTTGTGACCATGTCTTGGAGTTTATTTCACTTAGCATTATCTTATGTGCATAGCTATTGAGCTATTTTGATCATCTGATAAGATTATCCTCAATGCCACCCCATTTGTTAGGAAATGGAAAGACTTGGAAAAAGTCGTATTAAGTGAAGTAAGCCATACCCAAAGAAACATAAGTCCCACAGTTTCCCTTTTTTGCAATAATTAGTATACATCAAAGGAGGATATTCTTAGGAGAGGATCACAAAGGCTTAATAGTTATGTGTATAAGATGATATAAAATGATGTTTATCAAAATGAACTCCAAGAAATAGATACAATAAGGCTCATGCTTTTTTTTTTCTCCTTTGTCACTATTTTTGATTTCTGTGCTTTTTGTCTTGTACATGTTGATCTGTTTGGGGGAGAGTAAAGGGGAGCACAGAAATGGTGAGACAAAGGGTAAACAAATGGAGCAGTGATACTATTCACTATGTTGACAATGAATTATATAACTTGTGAAGGAGGGGAGTTAGGAAAAAATAGGAGAAAATCAGGGAAGAGGTGACACTGTTAAAAAGGAAATATATTCATTGTCTGACATGTAACCTCTTTGTATATCACCTGTACAATAACAATAAAAATTAATTTTTTTAAAAAGCAAAAATAAAGCAGAAGCTGGGTGTCAGTGCTCATGCCTGTACTACTCAGGAGCCTGAGATCGGAGGATAACCCATCAAAGCCAGCCCAGGCCAGAAAGTTCAGACTCTTATCTTCAAAAAACTAGTCTGAAAAAGCAAGAAGTGGCACGGTGGCTCAAAATGGTACTAGCCTTGAGCAAAAAGAAGCTCAGAGACAGTGCCCAGGTTAAATTAAAGCATTAAGACCTGCAAAAGAAGGAGAAGGAGGAGGAACAGGAGGAGAAACAGGAGAAAGAGAAGGAGAAATAAAGAGAACTTGCAGAAGACACCACTTACCTCTGAAAAGGGTAAACATTCACAAATAGTTTGCAAACAGATAAACTTAAAAAGCTTTACTCAAGCTTTAGAGAATATTTATGTATGCATATATTTTTTTCTTTTTTCGGTCGTGGGCCTGAACTCTGGGCCTAGGCACTGTCCCTCAGCTCTTCAGCTCAAGGATAGCACTCTACCACTTGAACCACAGCACCACTTCCGGCTTTTATTTGTTCTGCTTATGTGGTGCTGAGGAATCGAACCCAGGGCCTCATGCATGCAAGGCAAGTGCTCTACCACTGAGCCACCTTCCCAGCCCTGCATATATTTTTTCTTAGATACACATGGAACATTTACAAATGTTGACTATGTTCAGTATCATATAGGCTACAGTGTATTTATAACTGAGCTAATTGATATCAAAGCAATGTTCAAGAAAAACACTTCAGTATGGTATCTTAGACCTGTAATCTTAGTTACTCAGAGGCTAAGATCCAGAAGACTAGGATTCAAAACCAGGCCAAACACAACTGTCCTAAATACTCTGTTTACAATTAACCAGGCAAATGTGAGGTCCCTAAATTCAAACTTCAGTACTGGCACACATGCACACGTGCACACGTGTACACACACACACACACACACACACACACATGTTGCTCACACACATACACTAGCAATATGTTTAGAAACTTTAAATTCTACTTTTGATTAATAAATTCATTAAAAATACAATAAGGGAATTTGGAAACTTCTTGTAACTTAATAAAAATGCTGTATAGTCACATTTTTAGGATACAACTTGAGTAGTTAAAAAAAACAGAAGAGAAATATGTGACTTTTATTTCATATTGTAGAAATGAAGAAAGGTAGAAATTAAATCAAAATTGCCAATATTAGAGAAAAACAAAAATAATTGATGCAAAATAAATGAAAATAATGAGATAATTTTGAAATAGCATAAATTAGAGAAGAGAACAATTATATCCTAATAGGGCTTAACTTGACCACAAACTTGGTTATTTAAGAACCTAATCAAGTAATTTAAACTCTCTACTGAAACTGACCAAAAGATGGATGCACTCATGTGATTTTTTTTGTTTTTTCCTTCTTTTTCTAATAAGTTTTTAATTGTGAAAATACTGTACAGAGCCATTACAATAACATGAGCAAGGTAATGAGTACATTTCTTATCAAGCATTGTTGCCTCCTTTGTTTTTCCTCTACTATCTCTGCCCTCCCATATCCATGACTATACTCCCTCCAAAGTTGTAAAGTTCATTTTTCAACATAGCATCTTGTATATCTCAATGTTGCAATGGGTCCACCTGTATCCCTATTTAAACAATTTGTTTTTTCCCTTCCCCTCCCCAAATTATACCAACATCAAATACAGTAAAAACAGGGGTTATACTCGGGGAGGGACATACAACACAACAAAAAAATCACCTTCTAAAAATGTTAGAAACAATAGCAAGCAAGAAAAAAACCACTTGTGTCCTTATCTTGGCTTTCATTTCACCTAACACCATCCTATCTGACCTTTTCTGCTTGTCTCAGACATACACTAATTATTACAAATAAGGGAAACCATGGGACCTATGTTTCTTTGGGCCTGGCTTACTTCACTTAACATAATTTTTTTCCATCTTTCCATTTCCTAACAAATGGAGCAGTGTTATTCTTCCTGATGGAGGCATAGAATTTCATTGTATATGTATAGCATATTTTCTTGATCCATTCATCTACTGAGGGGCATCTGGGTTGGTTCCATATCTTAGCTATGGTAAATAATGTTGCAATAAACATAGTTGTGCTGGTAGCTTTAGTATGGTTTTGTTGTGATCATTCAGGTAAATGTTCAAAAGTGGGATTGCTTGGTCATAGGGGAGCTATCATGTGTTTTAACAATAAAAGTGGTTGATACAGCACAAAACATTAGATGTATAAATATAGTTGGGATATGGTAGCTAATGCCTATAATCCTAAATACTTAGGAGGTAGAAATTGGGAGGTTTATGGTTTGTGGTTAGCCTAGTCAACAAATTGATAGATTGTGATAATAAAAACAATATTCTCAAGAGAATTCTTTGAGGAAATCCAAACCCTACTCCTGACAAAAGAAATATGTTAGCCAGGCACTGGTGGCTCACACCAGTAATCCTAGGTACTTAGGAGGCTGAGATCTGCGAATCACAGTTCGAAGGTTCAAAGTCAGGAGGGACAAGAAAGTGTGTGAGACTTATCTCTGATTAACCACAGAAAACCGGAAGTAGGTGCTGTGGCTCAAAGTGGTAGTATGTTAGCCTTGAAAGAAAAAGCTCAGGACAGCACCTGGGCCCTAAGTTTAAGCCCCAGGACTGACGAAATAATAATGAATACTTTATTCCAGTACTGGTGGCTCTTAGCCTGTAAACTTAACTACTCAGGAGGCTGAGATCTGAGGATCTTGATATTGATACAAAGCTAGCCTAAAAGCCAAAAGTAAGGTGCTAGCAATAACAAGTAAAATAATTAAAAGCTCCAGGCCCTGAGTTCATCACAAAATTGGGTAAATAAATAAATACTGCGATGGCCAGACAATTCAATGAAGAAAATCCTTTATATTTTGTCCTTACCAAGAGACTCCTCAACAGCAACACCTTCCAATCTTACCACATGACTGAAATTTTTGATTTGGGAGAAAAACAACAAAATAGTCCCATCTCTCTATAACAAACTTGTAGTTCAAAACAGATGAACTATCTCACAATTGTGGAACACAGGTTTAAATCTGTTTGTTGCTTTAGGCCAAAATGAAAGAATTAGTAGCACATTCTCCCTCCAGTGACTCCAGAACAGAGTCTATCTCTTTTCTAGATGCTACGGCTGCCAGTATTCCTTGGCTTATAGCAACATCATCATAATCTTTGCTTCCATGGTCACATTACCTGCTCCTTTTCTGCATGTTAATTTTGCTTTACTCTTTCACTAGTGATTAGATTTAAGGCCTAGATAATTGGCAGGATAATCCAAGGAAATTTAGCCAAGTCCAGATCTGTATGTTATTCACCTTTGGAAAACCTTTTACTTATAAGGTGTCGTGTCTAGATTAGAGACTGCTATGTGTAAGTGACCTAGTATACCAGGTGAACAGGAGCAGTCTGTAAACTACTGGGCTACATGTAGGACAGTGTCTCAGTCCATTTCATGTTGCTATCACAAAATACCTGATGCTGAATAATGAATAAAAACAGGAGATCTGTTTGTTCAGCTCACAGTTCTGGAGGTTCAAGAGCATGGTTTGGGTATCAGCTCAGATCTTATGAAGGTCTCATGACAGAAGGCATCATAGTGGTGAGACAAAGTTTGGTTAAGTTAGGGAGTATCTTCCTGGTCTACTTATAAACAATCTGCTCTCCCAGGACCTAGAGAAAAACAGTGAATTCCTGAAAAAGCAAGAAAAACCTTAGTTACTCTTAAAGCACTGGCTGAATCGTTGTAAGAACTCACAGAGTAGACAGCAAACAGCAAGGGCCTAATATCCAGTGTATACAGGCAACTCAAGAAACTAACCCCTCCCAAATCTAACAAACCAATTACTAACTGGGCAAGGGAACTAAAGAGAGACTTCTCAGAAGAAGAGAAAAAATGGCAAATAAACACATGAGGAAATGTTCACCATCCCTGGTTGTAAGAAAATGCAAATAAAAACAACCCTGAGATACCACCTTACCCCAGTCAGAATGGCCCTCATACTAATGTCAGCCTATGACAAATGCTGGAGAGGATGCAGAGAAAGAGGAAACCTATTACACTGCTGGTGGGAATTTAAACTAATACAACACTTTGTAAAGCAGTCTGGAGGAAAGCTAAATACATTCCTCCCCTACAACCTAGCTGTACCACTCCTAGGCATCTACCCTGAGCAAAAGGAACCTGGATACAAGGACACATGCACCTCCATGTTCACTGCAGCACTGTTCACAATAGCCAGGATATGGAAACAACCCAGATGCCCCACTGCACATGAATGGATCCAAAAATTGTATATGCAATGTAATATTATGCATCCATTAAAAAGGACAAAATAATGGCATTCACGGGGAAATGGGTGGAACTAGAAAAAAGTGAGGTAAGCCGAGAGCAAAGAGACAAACAGCACATGGCCTTCCTCTACAGCAAAGTAAACGTGGTCTCCCTTACTTTACAACAAAGTAAAGGAGACTCGAGAAACAAAGGACTTCCACTCATCTTGTAGCTGCTGACCACATATATGGTATATATGCCCACATCTGAGGGAAAGTAGGAGGAGGACACAGAAACAGGGGAAAACATACAACTGAGGGGCCCTTAAGCCACACTGGACATTGATGAAAACAAATTAAGCAACTCAAAGGCAGTGATAAGAGGGAGGGAATGAGAGGGAAAGAGGGAACAGCTTACACTAAGCAAAAAGAAAGAAATGTACATATCACCTGATGTGGAAGAAATAGCTGTATTGTCAAAGCTCATAGAATTCACAAACTTTATAGACCACGATAATGACAATTTGTCTCATGAAGTTTAGAATGTGTATATTGAGTTTAACTAAGTATCAATATACTAAGTATCACAATACTATGAAATTTGTGAAATTTATATAATCACTTAATCACAATAAAAAATGTTTAAAGTAAAATTAAAGAATTTATTCCTTTTTTTAACAAAAAAATTAAAAAGCCAGGGCAGGAAAGAAGAAAACAATAAAATGAAGACAGCAGCAAGATTTACAAGGTCTGGTGAATACTCTGCACATTTTGCTTATTTTCCTCCCTTTTAGCTTTGAAAACCTCTGTTCCTTTTCTCTCATTCTTTATTCTGTTTCTAGCTTCCTGTTTTCTAATTCCTACCAGGAAAGCCTACTGGAACCCAAATTACAAAAATTGATTCGATTTAAATTCACATAAGCTTGAATTTCTCATAAAGGGATCAGATGAATGGAGAGAAACAATCACTTTCATTTTATTGAGTAGATGCAAATGTTTTGTAAATGTAATACACAAGAACAAGGTTTCCTTTATTTGCTTATTTTTTAGAAGTTTGTTTTGAATAACCATATCAGAGAACTTAAGAGACATTTTAATTTGACACATAAGGGACATAAATAAATAGTAAAATATTTGTAGACAAAATAATCCTTGATATTAGATAAATTCATAATCTTAATTTTTTTAATTTTTTATTTTTTACAAAGAGATTATAAGTCTATAAGTCATGAGGACAACGAATCTTAACCAATGTTGCCTCTTCCATCTTCTCCCCCATTTTGCCCCTCTCATCCCTACCCTCAAATCTAAGTGGTTTTATACAAGTCATAAAGGTTTGATTCATTTACCATTGGATAAAGGACAGGACACATTATTTTAAAATGATTTAACATATTTATACAAGCTAAATGGTTAGGATAGTAAATTTTCCACAGAAAAATACCAAACTATCAAGACTTACCCTGACATGGTAAAATACTGCTATCCTCTAAAAGGAGAAGGTATTGTGTACACATGTTTAAACTCTAACTGTAATATGCTGGTATTCAGAATTGAGGCCTTTGGGAGGAAATTGGGTTTAGATGAGGTCATGAGGTTGAAATACCCTCTTTCTTGCATTTTCTCTCTCTCCCTCCCTCCCTTCTTCCTTCTTTACTTCTGTGTGTGTGTGTGTGTGTGTGTGTGTGTGTGTGTGTCTGTGTCTGTGTGTGTGTCCATCAGGCAAAGACTCAGCAAGAAAGCTGCTGTATACAAACCAGGAAGAGGAACCTTTAGAAACTGAATTGGCTCATACTTTGATGTTGGACTTCCCAGAACTGTAAAAAATAAATGTCTATTGTTTACAATGTAGAATGTGTATTCTACATTATTGCTGTTAAGGTAGCCCAAACTAAACAAGATAGGACAGGAAAAACTCAGTTTAGACAGACTCTGTTCAAATGCAAGTCAAATCATTGCAGTATCATGTTGCTGGAAACCATCCCAGATCTTCCCATCTCATCCAGAACAAGAAAAAAGAATTCTCATGATCTTCCTGTTCCATGCTTTCTAGGCCACAGCCACTTTGCCTGCCTTACATTGCATGCCCTAGAACATAAATACATACATTCTACAAAGGATATCAACGTATGCAAACATATTTTTAGTCTACCTAAGGTTGATTTCTCCAAGTATATGCATATGCATCAAACATCTACAAAAAGTTAGCAAAGGGGGTACTATAAAATTCTCTGTCTTCCTACTGAAAAAAAATCCCTTCTAGATAACAGTAATTTTATCAATCCCAGGAACATTTTTGTATCTATGTATCTATGCTTCCTTTGAATAGATTTTTTTTCTTTTGACCATGCATTAAATTTCTTGTTTTGCTTAATTGTTAACTGTGAATACAGACAATATCTCTGTGTCATTTTCATAACTTTTGTCAAGTACATTTAAATAGGCCCATAACAGATGTTGATCAATGTTTGAAAGCATTCAAAGATAATCAAGCCAAAACTGTGAAAAATAGTTCCAGAGGCTGGTGGTAATATTTTTTCACAATCATTTTATTTTATCTCCTCATGGAATCTTTCTCTGCTTAAATTAATAAGTAAATAAACAATTGAAAACCCTTAGCATTTATAGTCTTTGAAAAAATAAATTTCTCAGAAGATATTGTGAAAATGCACACATGTACTTGTGTGTATGTGTGTGAGAGAGAGAGAGAAAGAAAGAAAGAAAGAAAGAAAGAAAGAAAGAAAGAAAGAAAGAAAGAAAGAAAGAAAGAAAGAAAGAAAGAAAGACAAAGAAAGAAAGAAAGACAAAGAAAGAAAGAAAAAGTACTGAAGCCTAAACTCTGCACCTGGGCATTGTCCATTTGCTGGTACTCTACCATCTGAGTTACAGCTTTGTGTGCATGTGTTTATGTCTGTCTGTCTATGTGTGTCCATGTGTCTGTGTATTGTCCGTGTGTATGTGTGTGTGTGATTAAGTGGAAATAAGGGTCTTCTGGACTTTCCTGTCTGGGCAAGTTTCGAACTGTGATCCCCAGAGTTCAGCCTTTCCAGTAGCTACAATTATAGTCATGAGCTACCAGTGCCCAGAAATGCACATATTTTAATAAGACCTTCCATTTCAGAGGCTAAAAGACATCTGGTGTATTTGAAGCAAGAATGTGGAGTAACTAAAATCCAAAAAAATTAAATGCAATGGATAGTATATTCATCATTTTGAAAATGTGTTTTATTGCAGAACAGTAAAGATTTATGACTGAGTGGCAAGATTAGTAATGTACTTTTCTCACTTTCTTTCATAAATATATCATATTAAAATAGCTTAATAAAATATCAGCAAGGTACATGTAATTTTAAGTTATATAATAAATAGTGACTAGAAATATTATATAAGCCAATTAAAACTTACATTCAAAATTCTCTAATAAATTTACTTATAATTATTTTAGGGTCTAAGAGGATGAATTTCCATTTTGCTACCCTGAATTTAATTACTTTGTAATGTATTTATGCTCATCTGTTTAAAATAAAAGTTTTACAATTATTAATTATATCTCATATTTTTCCCACCTAATTCAAGACATATGAAAATATGACCTGTATTTAACAGAGCATATATATTCTTTGCCATGGAGTTGGAAATCCATTCTTCAAGGGTAGATTCTCTAAGCACAAATAAAGGAGATTAATAATTATAAACACTAAGCTTCCATCTCATAATGAGGTAATTAACAAAATGTTTATTATGGAAAGCAGGTTTTATGATAAAATAAAATGAGAATAATATTTAAGTATTTATAATAACTACTCTAGCTTCACATTTTATATGATTTCCTTTCTCATGGGTTTTAAGATGACTGGTGAGATTTGAGTGTGACTCTCAGAGCCTGGTGCTGTGAACAGAAAGATTTTCAGACTCAGCTCTCTAGGCTTAGTATCTAGCTGGACCCTATAAGTACTATCTGCAAGTTCCTTTGCCTTGTGCTTTCTCAGAGGAGTATAATACAAGAAATAGTGATGTAATTCTTAGGCAATGTTCCTTTAACAATTCTAAATTCAGATAAGAATATTCTTTTGGTAACCTGGATTATGCCTATAATCCTAGCAATTCAGGAGGCTAAGGTATCATAGTTGGAAGCCAGTCTAGATGGGAAAGTCCATGAGACTTATAACTCCAATTATCCACCAAAAAGCTGGAAGTGGAACTATGGCTCAAGTGGCAGCCTTCAGTGAAAAAAAAACTAAGGGGACAATGCCCAGGCCGAGTTCAATCCCCCAAATTGGCAAACACACACACACACACACACACACACACACACACACACACACACACACACACACACACACACACACACACGCACGACACACACACAGGCAGGATCAAATCTTGAAGTAGAGAATGCCTAAAATAAATATGCTAATCTCTCCAATATAAATAATCCTGGAGAAGGTGACCCCTTCCATGATGTTTCTCACACCCTGTCAGGCTCTGGTTATCAATGGAAATGAATCTTTACAGAGAAAATACTCTAAACTTATTTGGAGGATAGTTTCCATCATCCACAAATAGTAGTTTTTTTTTCTTTACCCTTTACTACTGACCTTTTGGAAACAGGGTCAACTTTATAGAGTTGGTAGACCAAGTCTATACTATACCTTGGGGGAAAACGGGCTAGATCTGTGTAGAAATTCACACCTTTGCATTTTCATTGCAGAGAAACACTAATAGAAGGCTATAAATGTTTCCAGACATACAAGCCTGGTGGAAACAAGGACTAACTCATGTCTTGTAAGACTTACATTACAGGCTTCCTATTTAACAAGGAAGGGTCTGAGCACCATTTGGTTTACTTTTTTTCCCAAATGTCCATTACGATTCCCAGACAATGTACATAAAATACATTAAAGCTGTATCTGCATTGTAAACTAAGTTTGGCAAATGATATGCCAGGATCTAGGGCAAAAAATCTTAAACAACTAATTGCATAAATAGAGCTCAAGATAAATCATAGTTCACCCACCCTTAAATCCAATAGAAACTAGCTGGGGGTTGGGGTGAGAAGAATTGGAGAACACTGTGATTTACGATGACCGTTTCTCCCTAGCTAAGTCATTCATTTTAAACTTCCTTTTCTATTACCCACCAGAGGCTGAACCTGCCAGGAAAAAAAAATACAGACCACATCCTACAAGGCAAAGAAACCGTAAGGAAAAAAATCTGCAGGCAATAGAAGAGAGAACATCTCTCAAAGCAACACAGGCTTGGAGATCTTGCCTTGAGGTACTCAATGAAGATCAGAAAGAGCTACCTGCTAAGTACAGACAATGATGCAAGTAAAACAGAATAGCATAACTCTCACCTCTCACTTCCAGCTGAAAGAACTTCACTGAAGAAAAAATGACGTTTGCTATTACCCTTTCTGTTGGAAATGACAGAAATCTAAATTATTTTACATAAAACAGGCTCAATGGAACTGCACTGCCTAGGGGGCAGGGATCTCTCCTACCTCCTTTCATTCCCTCCTTGTCATTCTCCTTATCTCCCTTCCCCCTTCATACACTTTTCCTCCTGGCTTCTTTTATCTGTCTCCTTTTATTTACACCTTCAACAACCTTTCCTGCCTTCATCTTTCCTCTCTACATACAATTTTAATCTAAGTGTACCCAGGTGTCCTCTACAGAATGATGAAAGAGATCTTCTAGTAGCCCGATCATACATATAGACTGCAGTCCATAATCAATTGATCCCATTGCTTTTGGGCCTGTGACAAGGTAGCAATTGTGTCAAAAATATATAGTGGAGAAAAAACTCACTTTGTGGGTTCTGCTGTCTCCTACAAGAGCACTCTCAATGAACTGAAGACCTTTCCATAGGCCCCACCTCTGTGTGTTATGTGTGTATGCGTCTGTGTGTGCATCAGTGCTGGGGCCTGACTGAAATAAGTGCCTCGTGTTCTCCATTGGCATTTCACTCAGGCTGGTGCTCTGCCACATGGGCCACAGTTCCATTTCCAGCTTTTATGATTGTTAATTGGATTTGACTATGCAGAGGTGGCTGCAAACCAGATCCTCTGATCTCTGCCTCTTGGATTATAGGTGCAAGCCACCAACATCCAGCTTAGGCCCCTCCTTTTAAAGATTCTAACCTTCTCCCCAATAGCACCGAGCTAGGGAGTAAGCCTGTGTGTCAAATGTGTCATTGGGTGATTTCCAGTTCCAAACTATAGCTCAGGTACAATTTTTATTTTGTTTCACAAGTTTATGGTTCATGCATCACTAATAACATTGATGGGATAAACTTTATGCATTTAAAATATATACTTTGATGAGTTCCACCATATATGCATTCCCTTGAAATCATTACTACAATCAAGATAATAAACACTTGAATAGATATTAAAAATTTCCTTATAACTTACTCTTCATTGTACCCCTTATCCAGTCATGTGCCTGATTGCTATCACTGTAGATTGGTTTATATGTTCTAGAGCAGTATAGACAGAATCTTTTTCACTCAGCTTCTCTTACTGAAGACAATGAGCTTGAGAATAATCTCTGTTGCAACCTACATTCATATTTGTTTCTTTTCTCATCATCAAGAGATACCATAATTTGTTTATCAAGTCAACTGTTGTTTACAGTTTAACACTTAGAATTTGCTGTAAGTAAATTTATGTACAAGGCTTTGTGTGGACATATGTTTTTGTTTCCTAGATAACTACCTGAAAGCAGAATGGCTGAAACTTTTTAATGGTTCTATGTATAACTTTTAAGACACTTCTAAATACTTTCCAATTTTTTTCTTTTTTCTTTTATCTTTGTTTTATATAGTCAAGGTGATGTACAGAAGGGTTACAATTACATAATTAAGGTAATAAGTACATTTCTTATCAAACTTGTTCCTGCCAAACTCATTCTTACATTCTCACCAAGAATGTATAAAATTCTAATTGTTACTCATCATTGCTGGTGCTTGGTATGATCAGTCTTCACATTTGAGTCATCCCATTATTGTTTCAAATTGCGTTTGACTCATAATCAATGATGTATGTGTACCAACCCTGGGGCTTGAACCCAGGGCCTCGATGCTGTCCCTAAACTTTTTTGCTCAAAGCTAGGATTCTACCACTTGAGCAACTGTTCCACTTCGTTGAAAGTGGTTAATTGGAGATAAAAGTCTCATAAACTTTCCTGCCCAGGATGGCATTGAATTAAGATCCTTAGATCTCAGCCTCCTGAGTATCTAGGATTACAAGAGTGAACCACTGATGCCCTGCCACAGCTTTTAATGTACATTTTGTCCTGTTTTGACTATATGTTCCAGTCTTTTTTAGAGTTGTTTTTCTTGATATAGATGATATCAAACATTATAGTTTGCTATAAATTCTTTTAGTCTGTGTCTAAATTGGATTTTTAAAAAGTTTTCATCTTTGATAAGCTCCAATTTAATTTTCCTATGATTCTTTTTGTGTTTTTAATTATTTATGAAAATTTCACACACTCTAAAGCTTCAGTAAGTTTCCCCTGTATTGTGTTGCAGAGATTTTTATAGTTCTAGATTTTATATTCTACTCTCTGATCTATTTTGAGTTAATTTTTGCTTTTAATGTAAAGTGTTAGATTTTATTTCCTGTCTTCATACATGTATTTGAACTTGAACTTTTATCATTTATTATTGAATGATGATCTTTTTGCTATTGAATTTCCTTGATGTCTTTGCCTCAAGTTCTTGAAAATGTATGTTTACTTACAGAAGTACTATTTGGATTTCCTACATTCCCCAGACATTGTGCATTCTGTCTTAATGATCTATATGCTAATATTCTCATTCATACTAAAATGATCCAATCTTAGGAACTTTGGAGTAAGACAAAAATCAAACAGAATAAATGTTTACCACTTCTTTCAAACTTGTTTAATATGTTATAGACTTACTGATTTTTAATATATAGTTAAAACTCAGCTTTTCCCCAGTACCTGTCGCTCATGTATTTAATCCTAGCTATTCTGGAGGCTGAGACCTGAGAATCACAGGTCAAAGCCAGCTCAGGCAGGAAAGGCTATACGACTCTTATCTCCAAATAACCACCAGAAAAAACAGAAATGACTCTGAGGCTCAAAGTAGTAGAGTGCTAGCCTTGAGTACAAAAGCTCATGGACAGCACCCAGGCTCTGAATTCAAGCCCCACAACTGACAAAACAAAACAAAACAAAAGCCTTCAGCTTTTAAAGTATCTAAAAACAACAGCAAACTAGAATTTTAATTAAGGCTATTCCAATGGATTCATATTCATAATTTGATAGCTTGTAACTAAAATACTAAAATACTGAGACATAAACTATCGGAGATAGGAAGAGACTGGAAAAGAGAACAAAAATATTGGTTAATATATAACACAAATATTCACATAAAATTAAAAATATAGTCATCACTATTATTGTTCTCAGTTCTATCTGTTCATCTAATCATAGCTATACATATAATTGCGTTTGTCTATTATCCATTTAAATTTCTTTTGACCTCACAGAGTATCTCAGATGGTAATAGTTTCTTACCTCTCTGGTGTCCAAAACCACAGGACTGGGCATTGGCAATCTCAACTGAATTAGGCTGTTGTAGTTTCTACTTTCCTCTCAGAACATAAAATTTCTAAGAAATGCCTTAGGAATCTCCTTCATTGCAGAATTATTGCGTCCTACTCCACAGTTAAGTAGCAACATAGTTGTCCCTTAAGTGTCTTGATCTATCAGTCATCCAATAGACTATTTTTCTTTGCTTGTTGATTGATTCACTGACTGAAGGACCCCAAAGTAATCAGGTGACAGTCTTAGTGTCCAGTTCAATGGAACCATTGCTGTGGCTCCTGGTGGAAAAAATACTCTCTTTGAAATTAAGACCTACAGGGGCTGGGAAGGTGGCTTAATGGTAGAGTGCTTGCCTTGCATGCATGAAGACCTCGCTTCGATTCCTCAGCACCACATACAGAAAAAGCTGGAAGTGGTGCTGTGACTCAAGTGGTAGAGCACTAGCCTTTAGCTGAAGAGCTGCACCCACGCCCAGAGTTCAAGCCCCACAACCAACCAAAAACAAACAAGCAAAAAATAGAAATTAAGACCTCCAGAGAAACAGTCTCAAGTTTAATAATGGGAAGCACAGGATTTTTCTTCTTGTTGATTAGTAGGACTTGAAGTTACGTATTACCAATCCCTAATTTTTCATGTATGAATCCTATGTAGGAAAAGTAAATTTGATAGCAAATTCAACTTAAAAAAGGAAATAGATATGTTGAGAAATTAAGGCATTGTGCATAATGAGAAGTAAAATATACGAAAAGTGTAAGTCTACGTTAGTTATCTGTTCTTCAACCAGGCTCAGTTCGTTCCCACTTACTGCCCTTGCATTACTTTTTTCTCCAGCTAAGAATGTTCCATTTCTTCGTGTGTCTATTGGCCATTCTTATGTGCTCTTCAGAGAAGTCTCTCTTTGAGAAACTAGTGAAGATCTTCTCCCAATCTGTGGGCTTTCTTGCTAGCTATGTTCTTTGCCATCCTGAAGCACTGCAGCTTTATGCAATCCTATTTGTCCAACTTTTTGATTTGTTGTGTTTCTGGGTCTTTATTAAGAAGATTTCGGCCCGTGCCAAGGAGACCTAGAGGTTCTCCTATGCCTTCCTGTAATGTTTTCAGAGTATCTGAATGGGTCTTTGATCCATTTAGAATTGATTCTGGTGCAAGGTGATATAAAAGGATCTAACTTCAGTTTTCTACAAATGTTTAACCAATTTTGTCATTTTCTGAAGAGGCTGTCTTTCTTCCACCCTATTTTTTTTTGCTCCATTATCAAAGATCAGGTGGCTATAGGTCTGTGGGTTCATTTCTGGGTCTTCAGTTCTATTCCATTGGTCCTCAGGTTTGTTCTTGGGCCAGTACCAAGATGTTTTTGATTACTGTAGCTTTGTAATAGAGATCAAAAGTTGGTATTGATATTCCTCCAGCACTGTTCTCTGGCCATAAAGGAAATGTAAATCAAAAAAACATTGAGATTCCTGCTCACCCCAGTTAGAATGGCTATAATCAAGAAATCTAATAACAACAGATGCTGAAGGGGATGTGGACAGAAGGAAATGCTACTACACTGTTGGTGGGAGTGTAAACTTGTTCAACCATTCTGGAAAGCAGTGTGGAGGTTCCTCAAAGGACTATACACAGAGCTCCCCTATGACCCAGCCATTTGGCTTTTACCCAAATGTAATCAAATGTAAATGTAATAATGTATACACAGAGCTCCCCTATGACCCAAAGTTGGCTTTTACCCAAATGACCACAACAAACAAAGCCATCCTAAAGCTAACAGCACAACTGTTTATTGCAGAATTATTCACCATAGCTAAGATATGGAACCAACCAGATGAATGGATCTCACTAGATGAATGGATCAAGAAAATGTGAGATAGATAGATAGATAGATAGACAGATAGATAGATAGATAGATAGATAGATAGATAGATAGATAGATAGATAGATAGATAGATAAAGATATATATTGGAATTATATGCTTCCATCAGAAAGAATGATATTGCCCCATTTGTTAGGAAATGGAAAGACTTGGAAAAAGTATATTAAGTGAAGTAAGCCAGGCCCAAACAAACATAGGTCCCATGGTTTCCCTTATTTGCAATAGCTAGTGTACATCTAAGATTTAGCAAATGAGCAGAATAGCTCAATAGCTATATATATATATATATATATATATATATATATGACCATATCAGATGATGTCAAGCAAAATGAACTCCAAGACATGGACACAAGAGATTTTTCTTTGTTGTTCTCAATGTACTACATGATTACGTGTGTGTGTGTGTGTGTGTGTGTGTGTGTGTGTGTGTGTGTGTGTGTTTTCTTCCCTACGGTTTATCCCCTGTTGTCACTGCATTCGATTTAGGTGCCCTGGGTATTGTATATATGTTTATCTGAACTAGGGAAGAGAAAGGGAGCAACAAAATGGTGAGACAAAGGACAAAGGGGGAACCTATGAAAGAGCGATACTCACAAAACAACATGTTGGAAATGATCTGTACAACTTGGAGCAGGGGTTGGGAGGTAGGGAAAGAGGGAAAAAAACAAGGGAAAGGGTAACAAGTTAGACAAGAAATGTAACCAATACCTTACTTATGTAACTGTAACCCCCCACACACAGCATCTTTGATGGGGTTCATCAACATAAGCCTGTTCTCATCCTGACTCTTACTAAACTCAAAAGGATATATATTCCATTTCCTTCCTTCTTTTCTGTAGGGAGTTGCAGTTTCTAAGCTTTCCTTCAAACTAGAATAAGAGATATTGGTGAAAGTCAGAACAGATAGGGAGTTCTTTGTCTGTTCTCTGAATGGCAGAGACTTCTGGGTTTGGGGTTTTGTTTTGTTTTGCTTTGTTTTGGTGGGGGCAGGAAGTCAGAAGGAAATTGTAAAATTCCAATCTTTATTTTTGCCTTTAACTTTTGCTCAATTTCATCTGACCAAATAGATTCAAGCTAATGACTATAATTCTAATTCAAGTCTCCTGATTTTCAAATAGTTTGTGGAAAAAATATCTCACTTTCAAAATAAGTTGATGGACAGTCTAGTCTTTTATTCCATTTTCAGCATATTTATAGCTATTTTAGAAAAATGTTAATGAAGTCACTTAAGGCTCTTATCTAGATAACTTTTAACTATTTTGACCTCCCCATTCATTACCCTTGGAATTCTTTGGATGTACTGTTAGCTACTAAAAGATGGTATGTGGTTCCTTTAAACACCTGAAAATGACTTTATACTTTTATTTATTAATCTTCCTCTTGAAGCTTTAATTTATTGTCCCAACCTGTTGAGGTCCATTTTAGAATGTGTCATTTCTTTGCATAATTATATTCAATTTAATATTCCCTAGGATATAATAGATATGCTCATGGTTAGAAATTTTGAAATGATTAATACCCTTCTTTATACATTTTAAATAGAATTTTAAGTGAAAGAGAACGCACATGCATACACATACATATGAAATATAACGTGCATAACAATTTGTATATTTACATTTAATCAGAGTATATCTTAATATAAAAATTTTACATATAAACTTAATAAATTATCACAAAATGATTTCCTTGATAGTCATTACCCATTAAAACATCAAAATAGTAATTCATCTTAAGTCTTCTTTCGCTAGTACCACCATATTTCCCCACATGTTCTCTTATAGATAAGTTTTCTTGCTACTGCACATTAAGAGCAGCAATATGGTACATATTATTTTGTCCCTGACTTCCTTATTTTGTGATGTTTGTGAGTTTCACCTGGTGTATGGATGTGTGTGCATGTGTGTGCGTGTGTGTGTGTGTGTGTGTGTGTGCGTGTGTGTGTGTGTGTGTGTGTGTGTGTGTGTGTGTGTGTGTGTGTGTGTGTACTGCTACTAGGGCTTAAACTCAGAATCTTGTGCTATTAACTTGTTTTTTTCACTCAGGTGTAGAGCCCTACCACTTAAGCCACATCTTCATTTCCACCTTTTCTTTTAATTAATTGGAGACAAAGTCTCTTAGAATTGTTTCCTGGGCTGGCTTTAAACCTTGATTCTCAGATCTCGGGCTTCTGAGTATTACAGGTGCTAGGCCTACTATGTGCTTTACTTTTGTGGTTGCATGTATTAGTAGCTAATTTACTTTCATTCTGTCTTATACGTTGTTATATGAATATATTTCAATCAATTTATTATTAAGGGATATTCATTGCTAATGTTTGGTACTTGTAAACATCCTTGTCCATGCCTTTTAATTGATATATGTGCCTATTTCTTTGGGGAAGGACATAGCTAATGGAAGAATTGCTAGGTCTTTGATTATGCTTGTGCTCAGCTTTCATAGACAATGATAGTATATATACAAACATATACCCTTACTAGGCTATGTGTATTAGGGCACAGCCATAGTATTGTAAATGTCTACTTATACTGTGTGGTTTACCTTTCGATTAACAGTCCTTCCTCTAATACAGTTTGTTCTTTTTTTTTCCTTTCATGCTTTAATCTTAGTAGCTTTAGAGTCTTGACATTCAGCAGCAGAAAAATGCCTTTAACTTTCTTTGCTCTTATTTTTTTGTTTAAATGTAATTTATCTTGTATCAAAATATCCATGAATCAATTTTGACTATTTTTATTTTTAGTAAAAATACTTGTTAACAAAACACACTAGTCTATATTTTAAATCTTACTTGATGTGATATTTGTGGAATACATTCATAATTTGTTATAATTTTTCTTGCTTACAAAATAATATGCTCTTATTTTTAAAGATAGTTTGAAAAAAGTTATCAAAATGTGGTTTGCCAATGTTTTAATCAAATAAGGTCCAAGCTACCAAAACTCAGGATTGTCATTCCCTCCCTCCCCCAGGAAAATCATCTAATATTATGCGATATCCATACTTGTGCAATGGCATATCTCTTCCTGTTAACTAGATTAGAATCTTTGTTGGCCCTCAGATAAGAGTGTTCAGCATTTCTGACTAACATTTGATCATGTGTAGCAATTGGAGCATTTTAATTCACTCAACATACATGCAAACCTGTTCAATATTAGAGCATCCTATATTCCTCTGCTTTTGACAGATGATCATAGTTATCCGGAAATAATTGTTTTCTAACTTTATCATGTAAAACTGCAAGACTCAAAAGCATGCTGATGATTATGTTTCTTATCTCCACAAACTTCTAAATGGCAAATCAGAATACTTTCAACTTCTAATTGATGTCACTTCTTCATATCTACACTTTTATGGATATACCGAAACATCTACCACTCTCTGGTTTGTCCCATCTTCCAGAATCTCACATGCATTCAATTGTCTCTCTTCTCAGTTCTCCCAGAACCTATTTCATTTGCTTATTAAGTTTGTTATCTTTAAAATATAGCCATAGTAGTGTATTGGTATCTCACCTCTGTAATCCTAGCTACTTAGAAGGTTGAGATCTGAGGATCAAGACCGAGTTTTGAAGCCAGTCCAGGCAGACAAGTCAGTGAGACTCATCTCCAAAAAAACCAACAAAATGCCAGAAGTGGAGCTGTGTCTCAAATTGTAGAGAACCAGCCTTGTGTGCAAAGCTAAGAGAGAGCATGAGACCCTGAGTTCAAGACCCAGTACCAGCACTAAATAAATATTTTTATTTATTTATTTAGTCAGTCGTTGGGCTTGAACGCTGGGCCTGGGTGCTGTCCCTCAGCTCTTCAGCTCAAGACTATCACTCTACCTCATGAGCCCCAGCGCCACTTCCGGTTTTCTGGTGGTTTATTGGAGATCAGAGTCTCATGGACTTTCCTGCCCTGGCTGGCTTTGAACCGCGATCCTCTCAGCCTCCTGAGTAGCTAGGATTACAGGCATGAGACACCAGTGCCCGGCATAAATAAAATTTTAAAAGTCATGAAAAGTAGACCAAATGGAGGCTGAGAAGGTGGCTCAGTGGTAGAGTGCTTGCCTTGCATGCATGAAGCCCTGGGCTCCATTCCTCAGCACCACATAAGCCGAAAAAGCTGGAAGTGGTGCCGTGGCTCAAGTGGTAGAGTGCAACCCTTGAGCTGAAGAGCTGAGGGATAGCACCCAGGCCCAGAGTTCAGGCCCCACGACTACTCCCCACTCCCAAAAAAGTAGACAAAATAAAGAAGAGAAACAGTCTTTCACTGACTTTGAAAGAGCATTTGTCCCTCCTTTCACTAACTTATTACTTTTTGCTAAGATGAATGTTCTCAGAAGACCTTTCTTCTGAAGTCTGTTTCATATTTGCCTTATAATTCGCTGCATGAGGTTGGCCTTTGTTAATGAAGCAGTTTCCTAAGATGCAGTCATCTCTGAAGTGTTTTTTGTCTGACCTTCTTCCCATGATAGTATAAGTATATTATAGTATAAGTATGAAGTTCCATTAGACCATCTTCAGGATCTAAAGCTGTTATTATTTGACCTCCAAAACTGGTCTTCCTAGAACTTCTGCATCCATATTATATATTCTATTTATCAGCATATTTATCACTGAAGTTTATCATTTACCTTAGCCTACATCCACTCACTTCTAAGCTCCATTTTCCAGTTTTGTTGCCTTTGCTACAAAAGTACATTCTAGACTCATTAAACATCCATCATCTTCATTACTGCCTTCTCAGTGCTAGGTGCCTCCATCTGCTTCCCTGAACCACTGCCAAGCTTCCAAGATGGCCTCCCAGTTCCTGTTCCTATCTCACCCATGGTGATACTGGAACTATATTGATCTTCCAGGAACATAAAACCACTTAGACAACATTCCAGAACTTTTTGCAGCATGTAGATAAAATGTACATTGTTTATAATGGGCATTTCATTTCTTCAGTCTCATCTGCTACTGCTCTTTTTGCCACACACCTAGCTCACTCCTGCTCCCAAGGCCTTCTCCAGGACTGTTTCTCTGCTGGGAATGTGCCTATTTCTAATAACAAGGTGGTTTCTTTTTACCTTACTTGAGTCTCAGCTCAAATGTATCTCGTCCAGTGAGGCATTCCTGACCATCTGATTTACTTGTATTCTCTACCTCATAGTCACTTTTTTTCTTTAATATCATCTTGGTTAAAACAAGCAAAGTTATTATCATTTGAAATTATCTTGATATGGATTATTAAATTACTTTCACTATCTCACCATGTGAATAGGTAGTTCCTTGAGCATTAGAACTTTGTTTGTTTGCTATAAGATTCTGGGAGTTTTAAGAAGAGCTTTCTTTGGGAAGGGAAAGAGAATCACAGAAACAATGGGACAAAGGGTGAACCAATGCAACAGTGATACTCCCTAGACAATGTTGGAAATGAACTTTACAACTTGGCAGGGAGGAGAGTCAAGGAGGGAAAGTGAAGAAAATGAGGGAGGGGGTTACACTGTTCAAAAAGAAATGTACTCATTACCTTACTCATGTAACTGTAACCCCTCTGTACATCACCTTTACAATAAAATTTAAATTAAGAAAAGAAGACCTTAGGTAGAGAAGCTTTACCTTTCTAAATGTTAGCTGGATGAATAAATGGAATAAGGAATGTGTGCATAAACTCTCTTTGTGATATACCCATCTCTTCTGTATTTTTTCTTTCTCCTCATTCTGACTTGCTATTGTAAAAATATTACATACAATTTATCTTTATAGTTTATCAAATATAAGTGCTAAAGACTCATACAAACATTACCTTTGGTATATAAAATTTTAGAGATTTTTTAATTGTTTATATTATTTAATCTTTTAACAGTTATAGTGATGTAAGTAACTGGATGGCTTTTCTTGTCATTTGACGCAACATGAAAGGTATTTTCTACTACTGTTGCTATCCAAATATGTTTATAAATTTACTTGAATTTCTCTCATTTTAAAATATTCTTAGAATCTCTTTTACAAATCTTGAAACTTTTCTTCTCATTGCAAAGGAAGAAATCCAAGTCAATTAAAAGGAACATAAGTTAGAACCATACAAGCATATTTGTGGCTGGAGTTATTCCACTGTTTGTACATTTAAATGAGCTATACCTAAATGTGTGGAAAAATATAGCAAGTACTATGGGGTATACTTATACTATCACATATACTTAGATATTTATTCTTTGTTTCTCCTCTTCCTCTTCCTCCCTATTTATTTATTTGCTGGTGAGGGCTTCACCTCAGGTATTGGGCCTTCTTCCTTAGCGTTTTTTTTTGGGGGGGGGGGATCCGGTCGTGGGGCCTGAACTCTGGGCCTGGGCGCTGTCCCTCAGCTCTTCAGCTCAAGGCTAACGCTTTACCCCTTGGGCCACAGCGCCACTTCCGGCTTTTTTCTTTTTGCTTATGTGGTGCTGAGGAATCGAACCCAGGACCTCACACATGCAAGGCAAGCACTCTACCACTGAGCCACCTTCCCAGCCCCTTCCTTAGTTTTTTTTTTTTTTTGGGTCCGGTCGTGGGGCCTGAACTCTGGGCCTGGGCGCTGTCCCTCAGCTCTTCAGCTCAAGGCTAGCGCTCTACCACTTGAGCCACAGCGCCACTTCCGGCTTTTTTCTTTTTGCTTATGTGGTGCTGAGGAATCGAACCCAGGGCCTCAGGCATGCAAGGCAAGTGCTCTACCACTGAGCCACCTTCTCAGCCCCCTTCCTTAGTTTTTTTAGCTCAAAGCTGGTGCCTGTATAACTTGAGCCATAAGTCTCTTCCAGCTTTTTTTCATTAATCAAAGATAAGAGTCTCATGAACTTTGCTACTCAGGCTAGCTTCAAACTATGGTCTTTAAACCTCAGCTTCCTGACTAGCTAGAATTATAAGTGCAAGTTGTAAATGCCTAGCTAGATGTTTATTTTTCTTGCAAATACTTTCTAATAAGTATATAATATATTAAAACATTTTCTGAATTGTTAATAGCTATTTGCCCACAGAAATATACATGTACATATATATCTTTATATAATTTGTAGAATGTATATTTTAAAAGTATGCTCTGCAGAAGTGGTGCTGTGGCTCAAGTGGTAGAGCACTTACCTTGAGCTGAAGAGCTTAGGGACAGCGCCCAAGCCCAGAGTTCAAGCCCCACGACCGACAAAAAAAAAAAAAAGTATGCTCTGCTTTCAGTTCATTTCTTTAAGTACCAACTCTATAAGCATGTAAAATTTCCTGTAAGTTTATTAAAATAGTTTATTTATTAGAGGTATAAAGTTAGAGGTTTTCAGTAGGAAAGACAAAATGGAAGAATTATGTGTTAGTACCACACCAGATTTGCTTTGAACAATAAATTTAAAGCTTGTCTATTCAACGCAACATAACTTCCCTACTGTTTTGGGGAGTTGGAATTAATGTGTCCAGTGCATCCAGAATTTATGCCATATGCATTATATTCTTCAATAGGAAATCTTTCTTTCTCTCTCTCTCTTTTCCTTCCTTCCTCCTTCCTTCCTTCCTCTCCTTCCTTCCATCTTCCTTCCTTCCTTCTTTCTCTTTCTTTCTTTCTTTCTTTCTTTCTTTCTTTCTTTCTTTCTTTCTTTCTTTCTTTTGTTCTTTCTTTCTCTCGTTCTTTCCTTGGTTCTTCCTTCCTTCCTTCCTTTCTTCTTTTCTTCCTTTTCCTGTCTAGGAGCTTTAACTTGGTCTGGATGCTGTCTCTGAGCATTTTTGCTCAAGGCTAGAGTTGTAGCACTTGAACCTCAGCTCCATTTTCCAGCTTTTTAGAGGTTAATTGAGGGTAAGAGTCTCATCAACTTTCCTTTCCAGGCTGGTTTGGAACCATGGTCCTCAAATCTCAGCCTCCTGACTAGTTAAGGTTACATGCATGAGTCACTAGCACCTGGTATATCATTTATTTTATGGTTTGCAATAACTATTTGGTATCATGATCATAATGTATTAGCTCAACAGCAAAAAGCTGTAAGTGGAAGTGTGGCTCAAATAGGAGATGGAGAGCCTTGAGCAAAAAGCTTAACAAGAGCCAGGGTCTAGGTTCAAGCCTCTGTACTGAGAGGGAAAAAAAAGTAATGTCAGGCACTAGTGGCTCATGACTATAAATCTAGTTACTTGGGAGACTGAGATCTAGGGATCGTTAGTTGTGTCAGAAAGTCTGTAAGACTGTTATCGCCAATGAACCAACAAGAAAACCAAAAGTTGAGCAGTGGCTTAAGTGGTAGAGTGCTAGCCTTGAGCAAAAACATTCAGGGACAGAGCCCAGCCTCTGAGTTCATGCCCCAGTTCCAGCACAAAAATAAAACAAAATAAAAGTAAATAATGGTTTAAAAATACCTGTGAAAAAATAGTGTTAGCATTGTGCTCACCTTTGGTCATAGCTCCACCCATCCCTGAGCTCCTCCCCGCCCTGGAGTTCTGCCCTACAGCTGGCTACTCCTTCTCTCCTCCCAGACCCACCTGGGCTCCCACCTACCTCACTTCCTGCCCCCAGACTCTCCTGCTACCTGGATAGGGACAGAGGGCATGTGCTTCCTCTCTTGGGACAATATGGCTCCTTTAATAAACCTTACAATAATCTTTCTCCTGTGCCTGCCTGTCTCCACGTGGTCCCCTGGGATGGATGTGAAAGATCCCTTCAAATAAGATCCAAGGATAAAATACAAATGTGTGGCCAACCTCTAAATGTTTAAGTATTCTTTACTGGCTAAACTATAAACACAACTGCTAGCCCAGAAGCCTCCTCCCTCATGGTTTAACATGCTCTTTCCCTAGGCAACACTAGGCCCATGTAGTAAAGGAAGCAAATGATCAGCCCCTACCCCCTTTCCCTGAGAGAGCACCCTGTTGGGATAGCTATGACCACATAAGGCAGAGAGATCCCCCAAATCCTGGAAGTTATAAAAGGTCACTTGAGACAATGGCTGGCAATTCTCACTTCCTCTCACCTGGGTGAGAGGGGTCTTGCTGGTCCCCTTACTGGCAATAAACCTTTCCTTTGTTCTTCCTACCTGGATGTCCATGTTTTCTGGCAAGATCTAATTTACTCTAACATTGGTTCATGGCCTGGAACTAGGTTTATGTTGGTGGATTTGCTCATCTGAGCTTCCCAAGAGCCTGGTTCTCAATCACCTCTGTGCTAGTTGCCCTGTCACCCTGAGAGTTGTTACCCCAGGGGCCAGGACTTACACCAGATCCACACAGCCACAATGCAGCTTTCCTCCTGATATCCAGAGCTTTCCCACATCCACTTCACCGGCCTTCATTCATTCTGCATGGGATAAGTAGACTTGGGATTCCTATGGTGACATTCTTTTCTTTTATTCAGACTTCTAGTGCCAACTTTTCTTTAACCCACATCCAAGGGCCCTGGTACCTGGCTGTTGTGAGTCTCCAGCTGAAGGCTTAGGGTCTGAGGCACAGGCCTAGGACCCAGACCTAAGGCTGTGGGACACAGGGGTCAGGTGAAGACCTACCACTGTCTCCAGCCACACTCTCCCTAAGACCAAAACATTCCAGGGACACCTTGATTATTTTGGCCTTGGATCAAGTCACCAATGGGCAATTCTCAGACTAGATCCCATCTGACTCCCCACTGGGGTTCATACTGGCCAACATGCTCTCTCTCCACTTAGCTTCTGGCCTTAAGCACCAGCACCTCATTGATCTGTACAACTGAGCATGGCCTGATTATGAACCTAGAGAGCCCATCCAAATGTTGGCTTCACAGCTCCTTTAACCCCATCATTATTCAGGATTTATACACTAACCTTGAGCCATGCCCTCTGACTTTTCTTGTCTGATATCAGCTTCACCTCTGTCTCTGTCTGTCTACCTGTCTGTCTGTCTGTCTGTCTGTCTGTCTGTCTGTCTGTCTGTCTGTCTGTCTGTCTGTCTGTCTGTCTCTCTCTCTCTCTCTCTCTCTCTCTCTCTCTCTCTCTCTCTCTCTCTCTCTCTCTCTCTCTCTCTCTCTCTCTCTCTCTCCAGACTAAAGATCATTTCCCACTAAATTGCCTCCACTCCCACTGACAGGCATTTGACTTGTGTCCTGAGAGTGAGATGCAGGCAGGGTCCCAGGGACCCTCCCCTGACCTCCCACATCTAGATTCCCTCTCAAGGGCTAATCATCCTGTATATTCTACCTCTCTGTAGCCTGTTTGGAGTCTCTAAACTAAAACTGTTGGTCTACTACAAACCCCTTCTGCTAACCTCTGTCCTTGCCTTCCTGTCTGCCTCTTTTGTAGGCATAAACCTTTTGTTTCCCAGCCCCCTTCCCTGGTTAACACCTTCTTCCCTTCTAGACCCTAAATAAATGGGCCTCTGCCCTGTGTCTGCCAATCCATCAGAGACAGTGGCTGGCTGGCTAACATACTGTACCAGCTTCTCTCTTTTACTGCTTTTCCTTTTCCTGCTCTCTCTTTTTCCCACCCCAAAATGCCTTTGGGACTCAGACCAAAATTCACTTATTTTCTCTTTCCTGAGTCTACTGACTTTGGTATCTGAATTCTTAATTTCTCCCTTAAGCCTCCTCTAGGAGGCTACACAATAAAAATCCCTCCCTCTCACTTCTTCCCTATCTGGATACCTCTATCCAATCACCTCCTCTCATTAAAAACCTGCTCAGCAACCCCCTCCCCAATTATCTTTAGTGGCCTTGGAAACTGACACCTAGGAAGAGACCAAAAACACCTGTTGGGTTTTCTACACCGTCCCCCACTCTTTCACCAAGCTAAATCTTCTTCACTCTTCTAGGAGTCAAATGATTTTTGATTCATATTCGATATGCCTTACTAACAGAATTACTGCCTCTTTTCACCTGTGAAAAGGAGTTTATATGCCCTGCATGTAAACTGAGACCCGACCATCTAATATATTTTGTTAGCAAAGGTGTCTAAACTTATTCTATTGTCAAATTTCTAATTCTAAGTAACTACTTAAAGCCATCTTGGTACCTCTTGCTGGGAGGAAATTCTCCACCCAGTGCTCTGATTCTGCATTAATTACCTTCCTAAATGCTCAAATCACCAGCCTCTAAATATGCCCTATTAGGCCTGGAACAGCTGGGGCACCAAGACTCCATGCTGCAGAATTCACCAATAGGAAAGGCCTTTGCATAATAAGGTAATTACATAGCTATAAACTGATCCATTCTTGACAACCAAGATGGTGTAGGCACATATATGAAGTAAGTACATGGATGAGCTATTCTCTGGCTAGAGACTTCTATCAACTTCCATGACTGTATAGAACTAAAGAGGGGCAACTTTGCTTGTGCCAACTATGAATGCATATACTAAGGACATGTTTCCTTACCCAATGGCTGCTTTTGAGTTTTTTTGTTTGTTTGTTTTTGTTTGATTTTTTATCCTGTGAGAGTTATACTCTTAATTATATCCCTGCCAATCTGCTTTATAACCCCCAATGATGCCTAAAGCCAGCTGTTTTACCACCCCACAAAGAGCTCTTCCAGCCTCAACAACAAGTGGTCTAGTGCTAAATGAGAACTGTACATTGACCTCACTTTTTCCTTGATTGGGATACCATGGATAGGTAGGACCCTATAAGGGTGTCATACGTTTGGCAAAAAGCATTAACTACACCTCCTCTGCCATTGCACTGCAATCCTTGACAATCATGCTGCCTTGCTTACTCTTACTCGACCACCAATGGTGTGAGGAGATTAAAACCATGTGCTGCTGTGACCTAACTGATAGCAGCTATGCCATCAAGAAACAAGTCAAACATCTCAGAAAACTTGAGGAATATATCCAACAGAATGAAGGAGGATAGGATCTATTCTGGTGGCTTCTTCCCTGGCTTATGATTATCTTGGGTCCCTTAATTGCAATTTTTGCCTCATATTAATTGTGTCTTGCTTATTCAGGTGCATGAAGAACATCTGTATGGGAAAGATGAGACTTTTCATCAATCAGTGGGTAAATCAGATTCTTCTCAGAGGGTACCAGGTCAAGTGTCCCCCATTGACTACTTCACCCCTTTCTCAGCAGGAAGCAGCTCCAGAAGAAATGACTTTCACCCGGGCTCTGACTGAGTGCCACTCTCATCCAATTATTAAACCAAAGAGTGGGGGATGTTAGCCCAGAAGCCTCCTCCCTCATAGTTTAACATGCTCTTTCCCTAGGCAATACTAAGTCCATGTAGTAAAAGCAGTAAATGATTAGCCCCTATCCCCTTTCCCTGAGAGATCACCCTGTTGGGATAGCTATGACCATAAAGGCAAGGAGATCCCCCAAATCCTGAGGTTATAAAAGGTCACCAGAGACAATAGCTGGCATTTCTCACTTCCTCTCATCTGGAGAAGGGCTCCTGCTGGTCCCCTTACTTTGTTCTTCGTACCTGGATGTCTGCATGGTTTTCTGGCAGAGTCTAAGATATTCTAACAATAATATAAACACTAAAATTTATATTGTTTATATGAGATTACATCTTTAAAAAAGCAATTTTGTAGTAACATTTTAGTCTTAGACTGAAAATTCAGAAAAATTTAGAAAAATTTTAGAAAATTTTTAATTATTTTTCACTACATGGTAAATTATGAATTTTCATATTACAGTAATTATATGACTAGGTTATTTCACAGCTTTATAGTAGTATCTTTCAAGTACTGAAGCACATGAAGCATATTAAATATATGCATTTATTGTCATATTATCAGAAAAAATATACTTTCTAAACTTGAAGTCTTTTTAAATATTGAGACATAGGAAAATGTTTTATTTCATTAGTACCTTAGTTGGTAAATACAAGGTAAGGAGTAGGTACTTGGTGTTTAATAACTTTTCTGTATGCATAAAACTTCATGAAAAATACAACAATCAAGCTAGATTAAAACCTCATGGAGAATGCCAGGTGCTGGTAGCTCACACCTTGTAATCCTACCTAGTAAGGGGGGTGAGATCTGAGGATCCTAGCTTGAAGTCAGCTTTGCATGGACAAATCCAAAAGACTTTTATGTCCATGCAAAAAAGATTCTTCAGGATGACAATACCAGATGCTCAGGACTTGGTTGTATAGGAAATGCTGCAGTACAGAGACTCCATCTGGTTCCCAGGAATGAGGATACTGCATATACAACGACACAATAATTATACACAGAGTATGCATTATCTCAAGAAACATCTAAGGAACCTGTGTCTGCAGCTCTGATTTTGCTAAATATTGAGGAAAACTCCAGTAGAGGGTTTAGCTGCATCCCCTGCTCTCATGTAGCTTACAGTCTGGAGAGGTTAATAAGGAACCATCATTGACCATATTTATTATTAAAGCACTTAACGTGATCACTTGTTACTGCATATGCAGTATGAGCTCTGATGAATAAGCCATGAAATGCAATGTGACCCAGGAAGATCATTTAAGAGTAGTGCAATTAATATGCTTACTTAGAATGTGGGAATCCAGACAAACCAAATATTTCATGATTATGAGAAAATTTTACTATTTAAAATTTCCACTCATAAACATAAAACCCATAACTACATCAGAAGTATAGGCTTCCACAGCAAGATGTGTATATTGTCAATTGTCAGAAATACATTGATATTTTGGAAGCACCTACTGACTGTGTATGTATCCATCTTCTACCAGAGATGTCCACATACTATATTTAGTATGTTCTCTGGCAGAATTGGGATGAAGCTTTCTGGACAGGGTAAAATGATAAGTTGTAGATTGAATGAAGATTCTTCTTTCCCTTCACCCTATTGTCATTCCCTAACTTTCTTCTTCTTTTCCTTCATTTACCTTATTTCTAACTCATGACAACCAAGCTGAAAGGTTGCAAAGGTTGATGTTGTAAAATATCTACAAGTTGGGAAACAGTGGCTTCTGTCTGTAGTCCAAGCTACTTGGGAAGCTGAAATCTGAGGATCTCAGTTTGAAGATAGCCAAGTCTGTGAGACTCTTATCTCCAATTACCCAACAAAAACATAGACGTGGAGGTATAGCTCAAATAGTAGAGTGTCAGACTTGAGTGAAAAACAAAAGGACAGAGCCCTAAGTATGAGCTCAAGCCTCAGAACAGCACACACATGCAGAACACACACACACACACACACACACACACACACATGCATACATGTGTGTGCACACATGCTACGTAAATAAATAAAGTCACATCGACTTACTCAAGAGATTGGTATTAACCAATTTCGGGAACTAAGAATAACGATACAAGAGGTAACAGAATGTGTTGCTTGTTGTGCTATTACATGTTTCACTGAGAAGCTCCTAAAGCATTCAGGTAAGATGTGAGAGATGAGTTTTGTGAGTGAAAACTGAGACTGAGAGATTTGGTGACAGAACAAGAGAGGGAGGAATGAGTGGGTGAGTGAGCTGAAATTCACATCTGTGAATTTCAGTGAATTAAATGCACTCTGGCATTTAATTGTTAAAATTTTTCTGTCATTTGCAGGTGATCATCTCAAATGTTAGAAATTCCACTGCTCATTTTTTAGGTTAATACCAAATGACGGAAATATAGAACGCCTACATGAAATTCTGAATATATCTTCAGTAAACATTTAGAAATCCTAACATACACATTGAAGAGTTCATAAAGAATACACATGGAGCTTCATGATTTACAGGTTTGTGAACTTCCTTTAAATGCAGAGGAAAATGGCTACTCTGTGTTGGTACTATGGGTGGCTCAGAGATATAATCTCCCCCATCCCCGCCCTGTTTTTCACTGCCTCTATCTTGCTCATTAGCAAGTCTACTGTGCAGTAATAGAAAGGTGGAATGAAGTTTAAATTTGTTCATTTTTTCTGGTTACTAATGAACAATTTCTTTAATGTTTGATTAGAAAGCAGTTTGAATGAAATTTCTGAGTCTGTGTCCATCACAGAGAGCTTACCTAGCAAGTACAATATCCTGAATTCAAACTCTAGTATCTCTAGATATTAGGAATGTCATAAACAATGCCATTCCTTATTTTCAACTCCAAGGCAAATGAGAAGTAGTAAATTCTATACTCTTTCATTGTTTTTCTTTCTTTTAAAAAGCTATCTTTAAGTCATTGTACAAAAGGGTTTCAGTTCAACATGTCAATTTATGAGTATAATGCATTTTTATCAAGGCTTGAATTCAGTGCCTTGTGCTCTTACTTGAATTTCTTGCTCATCGCACTCTGCCACCTGAGCTACACCTGTACTCCAGCATTTTGCATTGCAGATGGAATCTTGTAGACTTTTTTTGCCAAGCTGGCATCAAATTGTGATCTTCTAGATCTTGGCCTCCTGAGTAGCTAGGATTACAGAGGTGGACCACTGTTGTCCCACTTATCTTATTCCTATCAATAAGTAATCTAATATTTCAAGTTCATATCACTATGAATAGTTTATGAAACATTGCATATATTTGGTTCTATGTTTTATATTGTCTCTGAGAATATGAAAAACTTGTGTTCAGCAAATGATACTAGCAAATTCTGACAGCATAATCCTTTCAAAATTGTTTAAAATCTGGAAGTTGGTAGAAGTCTCTAGCCAGAGAATAACTCATCCATGTACTTACTTCATATATGTGCCTACACCATCTTGGTTGTCAAGAATGGATCAGTTTATAGCTATGTAATTACCTTATTATGCAAAGGCCTTTCCTATTGGTGAATTCTGCAGCCAGTATTCAACCAACCACAAATCAAAAACATTTGAAACAAAATTATCTATACTGAACATATACAGACTATTTTTCTTGCCCTTATTCTTTAAAAAAAATAGTTTAAGGTTAGCTCATGCCTATAATCCTAGCTGCCAGAAGGCTAAGATCTGAATATCACAGTTTGAAGCCAGCCTGCAGAAGAAATAAAAAAAAAATACTGACAAGGAGCTGTGGTTCAAGTGATAGAGTGTTAGTCTTGAGCAAAAAACTCAGGGACAGTGTCCAGCCTCTGATTTCAAGCCTCAGGATCTCTCTCTCTCTCTTTCTCTCTCTCTCTCTCTCTCTCTCTCTCTCTCTCTCTCTCTCTCTCTCTCTCTCTCTCTCCCTCTCCATCTCCCTCTCTCTCTCTCTCTCTCTCTCTCTCTCTCTCTCTCTTTCTCTCTCTCTCTCTCTGTATAGAGCTGTTTATATAACATGAACATTATATTAACTAATATATTGCATTAGGTATTAGAGATGCTTTAGCCTCAGGAGGCCAGAATATGAGGACTGCGGTTCAAAGCTAGCCTGAGTAGAAAAGTCCATTAGAATCTTATCTCAAATTAACCAAAGTGTCAGGATGGAAGTGATCTAAGGCGCCAAACTCAAGGTTCTAAAATTAACTACCAAATAGCCAGAAGTAGAGGTGGGACTCAAGTAGTAGAGTGCTAGCTTTGAGTGAAAAAGAAAGCCAAGAAAGAATGTGAGGCCCTGAGTTCAAACTGAAGACAAAAAATGAAAAAAAAAATAAAAAGATAAGTTAAAGTATATGAGCAGATGTGTATATGATATGCAAAGATTATATCACTTCACATAAAAGCACTTAAGCATCTATGGTCTTTGGTATCTGTGTGGGTCCTGCAACCAATCCAAGGGCCAAGGGATGCTGAGGGATTCAGCTCTCCAAATATTATATACAAACATTTGTTCTGTTTGGTGTCAATAGCAGATTAGAGAAATCAATTCTTTCATTTCAGTTCAGTTACACAGTTAGTATCTGAGTGTCCTCCAGGGTCTCAGCTTCTGGAATACAACCTATTTCCTCATTGTTCATCAGCCCCTGATCCTGGGTGCCAATGACACCAACCTCTTTATATTTGCTCTTAGCGTAAGAGCTTCCTGTTGCTGTTAATCTAAAAAGACTCACCTTTCTTTACTTTCAGCTTCTCTGGCACTTTTACATATAATTTCCTGTATTGAATTCTTTGTTTTGGACCAGACCTTGGCTGATGCCTTACAAGGTAACTTTAATTATGGACAAGTAGTAGTGATGAGTATTTGTGGCCTATGAGATACATTGGTAGAAATGGTACAGTATTGGGGGTTTATGGCTTTTTGTTTTTATTTTCTAATTCATAGAAGTGTGTCATTTATACATATACAGCACTGTGTCCTAGAAATGTCAAATTGCTATGAAGGTTATTAACATACACTTTTGCTTTCTAAGCTCGTGTTGTCTAGAGCAGGCACAAATAGTTCACAGATCACAGTTGGTTCACAGACAGCTGTTTGTGTAGCAGTAGTTCAGTAGAAAATGAGGAGGATAAAAATTGCTCTGAAGATCACAAGAAGTGGTAGAAGCTGAAGATAAGATTTCTAGACTCACTGGCGAATAAGTGGTAGTCAGCTTCCTATATCCATGGATTCTTATCTTGAGTTATGTACCCTGTGTTTCAACTAACCCTAGATCCAAAATACTCAAGCTGTGCACTGGTGGTGGCTTATGCCTGTAATCCTAGCTACTCAGGAGGCTGAGATCTGAGGATTCCGTTCAAAGCCAGCTTGCACAGGAAAGTCTAATTTCTAATTAACTACCAAAAAAACAAAGTGGAGCTGTGGCTCAAGTGGTAGAGTGCTGGCCTTGAGCATAAAAGCTCAAGGACAGCACCCAGACCCTGAATGCAAGCCCCACAACCAAAAGAACAAAATAAAACTTCAGAAAATAATTTCATCTGGATGTCATCATTCATTAAACAATACAGCGTAATTAATAACTATTTACATAGTGTTAACAGCCAACTAGGTGTTATAAGTTTTATATAGAGGTGACTTTACTAGGAAGGTGGCTCAGTGGTAGAGCGCTTGCCTTGCATGCATGCATGAGGCCCTGGGTTCGATTCCTCAGCACCACATAAGCAGAAAAAGCCAGAAGTGGCACTGTGGCTCAAGTGGTAGAGTGTTAGCCTTGAGCTGAAGAGCTGAGGGACAGCACCCAGGCCCAGAGTTCAAGCCCCATGACCACCAAAAAAAAAAAAAAGAGGTGACAAAGTTTATAGGAGGGGTGCATGGATTTTTGTAAGTATATGCCACTTCATAAAAGGAACTTAAGCATCTATACACATTAGTATCTCAGGAGGTTCCTGAACCAATCCCTGCTCATTACAACAGATGACATATTTGGAGACATGAGCTAGGAAAGAATACTCCACAGGGAAAGAACATGGACAGGTCCAAGCAGGCTGAAAGCAGATGCTAGCAACCACTACAATTTGTCCAATGGAAAGCAGTTCTCCTATAAGAAGCAAAGAAAAGAACATAGAAAGCTAAATGCAGTGGTAGACCCTTGTAATCCTGGTTACTCAGGAGGTAGAGAAAAAAAGGCAAGAAAGAGTTCAAGGCTAGCCCAGGCAAAGGCAGTAAGATACAGTCTCAAAAACTAAATATAGCCAGCTGTTGATGTCTCACATCTATAATCCTAGCTACTCAAGGGACTTAGGCCTGAGAATTGAGGTTGAAGCAGCCCAGGCAGAAAACTCTGTGAGACTTAACTCCAAGTTACCAGAAAAAGCCAGAAGTAGCAGTATAGATCAAGTGATAGGGTATTAGCCTTGAAAAAAAAAAACCTATAATAGAGGGTGACCCTGAGTTCAAGCCAATTTATTTTAGGAAAGGGTTGGGAACATATCTCAAGAAATAGAAAGCTTGGGTTCAGTATATAGTATTGAAAAACTAAAAACAAACAAACAAACAAATAATATACAGGGCAGGAGCTAATGGCTCGTGCCTGTAATCCTACAAGTGGGGAAACTGAGAATGGAAGTTTTAGGTTCAAGGCTAATCCTGGGCAGCAAGGTATGTACCCATATCTGGTACATAGTACTTGCTTATAGTTCCTACACTACCTGGAAAACTAAAATGATCGCTTTCAGGCCAGCTTACACAGAAAAACTGGTGAGACTATCCACAGAAAGCTGGGCATGGTGGCCTAAAATAGGCTGATGAAGGCTTGCTTGGGCAGGAAGCAAGACCCTACTTCAAAAATAACAAGTGTACACAAAAGGCTGGAAGGAAGGAGGGAAGGGAGGGAGGGAGGGAAGGAGGAAAGAAGGAAGGGAAGAAAGGAAGAATGGAGGAAGGAAGGAAAGGAAGATGGAGAGCAGAGCTAACAGAGGGATCAGACTTTGAAGTTCACCAGCTTGCCTTGGTGAGGTGAACCTCACCACATAGCTTCCAGTGGTCAGCCAGTTCCCTAGCCCTGCTGATCAGGACCAGCTCAGAACAAGATGGAATCTTTCCAAAAGAATTCCACAGCAACAGTTGACATAAAGGGGTTGGGATAATTCACTTGAAAAGTTCAGTTGCAGAGAACACTAATTGATATAAAATAGAACATTCTGCTATGATAGAAATGTATTTTTGACCTTTTTTTTTTGTTTGTCTTTGAACTCAGCCTTCCTGCTGGAGGGCAGAGGTCAGCGGAAGTGTTACTATCAAACACTTCAGTGACTCAGAAAATTTTAATTCATTTACATTTAAAATTCAAAAAACTTGAATGAATTTAATTCAATGAAGTTAAATATCCTAAAACTTTATTTAAATCCAAATAGGCTCCTGTGGCTAGTGGCTATCTGCAGCAAGTTTAGAATAAAAGATAGATGGGCTGTGGGGTCACTTGGAACAGCCCTTAAATCTTCTAATTGCTAACTCTGTAACCCTGGATATGTTACTTGTCTTCCCAGGGCCTGAGCTTCCAGTACATAAGATTTATGCTTGCGGCCTTTGTGACAAGCAAAAAAAAACAAAGCATATAAATTGCTTGGCCTAGACTAAGTATTTAATAAATGAGAGCTGTTACTATTAAGTGATGTAGGGCAGTATTTGTGAACATAATTCAGTTGTTTTGATTCCTTTGATCAGTCTGTGTATGCAATGAGTGTGAGCCCATTAACACAAGATAACTTCAGGCCTATTGCTGACGTGGACTGGCATCCAGGACAGGACCAACAGCCAAAATGCCTTGTCTTGTTAGGGGTTCTCTTATCTGGGCCTTGCTGCCTTGTTGCAAGTTGTCCAATCCCCTTTCCTTACGGTGTGATTGCTTCCAGCAAATCCTCCCACTGTTAAAGTGCATTCTTCTCATCGCTTTTGCTGCAGCCTGGAAAAACCAGATGCTGTTAAGGAGAAAAGACAAATGGAGCTTGTTCAGTCAATAGCTTTAATTTGACGTACAATTATAAGTGCATGGAGTCTGCTCTGAGGGGCTGAGGATTTCTCAATTCTTTTCCCACCCCTATAGAATGAATAGCACAAATTTGCAGATCTTATTTGCCTTAGGTGACAATCACTGAAATTTCTTGTGAGATTATAAAAAAAATACACATGCCTATTCCACCCCCTATCACTGCCTTCCTCTTTCCTCTTCCCTCTTCCCTCTTCCCTCCATCAGCAAGGAGACCTGGAGAGCTGGTATTCATTAGGAGAGTGCTGGTGACGCTGCACCATGGTTTGAAACCACTGGGTTTTGTAGTGAGTCCAAGGAGCAGCTCTGGATAGATGGGACTGTCTTTAACTAAGAGATCACTGTACATTGCTGGGCAAGGAAACAGCACAGACATCACAAGGACCCAACCCATGGCCAGTAGGGGAACTCTGAATATTTAGCTGAATTTTAGAGTCAGAGCCAACCATTTAAACAAATGCCACTCTGGATTCCAGAACTCAATTTTCCTTCCTTTTCTTACTACGCTGGCCTATTATATTTCTAGAGATGCATTCCTTCTTGTACTCTCCTTTTGTAGAGTTCATATCGGTATATGATACATTATTCTTAAGTGCCAGGGCAATTATACAATTGAATTTTGATAGTGGCCAAAAGACTAGTTCTTAGTTCTTCGTAAAAAGACTAGTGAAAACACTAGTTTATTTATTCAATATCACATTTTCCTGAAGAAACAGTTTCAATCAGAGGCTTGGGGCAGGGACATCGTAGTTCTTCATGCTGAGTGACCTGTGAGCTGTGGTTAACACACTGATTGTTTTGCTTGAGTACTAATCATTGTTATCTACTATTGGAGACAAAAAAGTATCTCTGGGCTGGGAAGTTGGCTCAGTGGTAGAGCGCTTGCCTTGCATGCCTGAGGCCCTGGGTTCGATTTCCAGCACCACATAAGCAAAAAGAAAAAAAAGCCGGAAGTGGCGCTGTGGCTCAAGTGGTAGAGCACTAGCCTTGAGCTGAAGAGCTGAGGGACAGTGCCCAGGCCCAGAGTTCAGGCCCCACGACCAGACCCAAAAAAAAAAAAAAAAAAGTATCTCTGCAGCAAAAGAATTCCAATGACCCACTTCTCCTGGATAATACTCAGCACAAGAAGATTCTAGCACAAAGAATTAATTTTAACAGTCTCTGAAAATCTGAAGAAAGCTTTGAAAATGTGTCACACGAAGAAAAAAATGTCCTATAGGTGCAAACATTGGGGATTATACAAGTACATTTTACTGGAGTAACTGATAAGATAAAAATTTCACCAGAATTTTTGGTTTAGGTATCTTTTTCTTTCTGGTTCTCTGACATCTTGAATGGTTTTTGGTTTTGGTGAAGATAATGTGGATAAAAAGTCTATACTGGACATTAATAACACCCAAATGAGAACCTTAATCCTATTAAAAGTGAGGGTTCCTCACTTCCATGAAATATACTGAATTATCAGTTTAGGCAATAGATCACATGAGATCACATGTATCATCATAGATTACATTTCTGATTTTCAAACCATAGATCTTATGTTTATAATCTTTATGACTTTATAAGCAAAATATTTGAAAGGAAACCTAAATGGAAACAACATGAGCAGGGAAGACAATTTATAAGTGTATTTTCTCAGAAGTTAAAGGTGTGGCAATTTCTGATGCTATCTGGATCTGTTTCTTGCTCTGCAAGGTGTTCTTCTGCTTTGATCCTGTTCTGTGGTAGGGTACCTCCAGTGACAGAAGGCTCCCCTGGCCTGGCCTCAGGAGTCTCCTCATTATCCAGGAAAAGGATTGCATTTTCCCTAATGAGGTCATATCCTTCCAACCTTCTAAACCCAGGGAACTTGATATACTTCACTTGGCTGGGGGAGGGAGAGGGAGGAGGGGACCACATGCCACTGAAGTGGCAGGAAGATATGTGTTCTAGTCACACTCAGTGGCAGGCAGCCATGGACTTAGGACAAAACAGCTTTCTGGAGGGCGTGGAGCTGGCTACAATTGGTATGGCAATTATGAGAAATTGTTATCATTATAAGAAATAACTTCATTCCACTATCCACTGTTACAGACTAATGGAGGCTACAACATCATCTCTAATCATAAAAATGCATTCTTATGCAAAAGTTCCACTTAAACCCAGTATAATGTCACTTATTAAAGGGACATGCATGCAAATAGCCGTGGTTATTATAGGAATCTGAGTTTTATTTACTTGGGAGTGTCAAAAGTAGATTAACCCAAAGGTCCCCTATCTGAATGCAAATATATAACCTTTCTGAGAAAATAGGATGGATGGCAGTGTGTATTTCAAATGGACTACAGGTTTTAAAAAAAAACCTTCGGTAAAGGAAATGTTTTTTATGAAGTAATTTGTGAAACTCTGTCTTATCTAAATTCAATAACTTTTGCTTTATTTGGAGTCATTCACTGGCCTAGGCCCTGACCCTGAGGTCTTTTGCTCAAGGCTAGGGCTCTACTACTTTGAGCTAGAGCACCACTTCGATTTTCTGGTGGTTAATTGTAGATAAGAGTCTCACTTTTTCTGCTTGGGCTGCTTTGAACCAAGATCCTCAGATCTCAGCCTCCCAAGTAGCTAGGATTACAGGCATGAGCCACCAGCACTTGGGGCTCAAATTCAATAAGTTGGATAAACATGGATTCCATCTATTAGAGTTTCCAGGAGCAAAACTAAATAGAACTTTTTAAATCTTCCGACAACAACCACCCTTCCTCCACAAAGAACAGCAGGCCACTAAGCACAAAAACGAAACAAAACAAAAAAAAAACCCAAAAGAACCCTCTGCATGCATTATAGACACAATACACGATAAGATGAATCACAAAAACATTTTCTCAAGTTTGAAACATCACCTGACCCACATCGAGGCAGCACATCAGGGGTGTGATTTTTTTTTTTCTAAAATACTATTTTTCTCCAAACATTTAATACTCAAAATGACAGAGGGTTTGGAAGTTAGGGAGCAAGATAGTGGGGCATCGTCAAATAGCTGACGACCAGATGGGGTGAAACTATTCACCATCTTGATTCTAGGTGGCCAGTGCTGCTGGGTCTGAACGTGGGGGTCAGGAGGGGAGGCAGAAGGAAGTCCCTGATGGACTGGTGGGGGAGTGAGGGAGGGAGCAGGCTGGGAGGGGAGAAGTTGGAGCGGGGGGGGGGGGGGGGGGGCAGCGGGCAGGACGGGGCGGGGCGCCGCGAGGGGGGCGTGCACGTTCACCGGTAGACACGCGCCCTCGGCCACGGCAACTCGCTCCAAGTTCCCTCCCACTCGGCACAGACCCCGCTCGCGCCCTGCCCTCCGCGGCCGCGCGTTCTGGGCCGGCTCCGCCAGCCGGGTCCGCTCGGTGCCGGCGGCTGCGAGAACTCGGGGGCGCCTGCAGCGCGCGCACGGCCCGCCGTCCCTCGCGGGGCCCTGACTCTCCTTCCTCGCCGTCCCCGGGAGCCGGGCGCCGGGCTTGGCCCTCACCTCCGGGACTCAGCGGGGGCGCGACTGAGGTAAGGCTGTGCAGTGGTGCGAAAGTGGGGTTCACCGATTGGGGTCGGGGCTTGGTGTCCGCTCCGCGCTCCGCCTATGGACAATGCCGACTCGGTGCGCGGCCGCGCCACCCGGAGCAAAGCCGGGCCCGCGTCTGTCGCCTCCGCTCCCAGCCGGGGTCCCTCCACCCAGCCTGGGGAGCTCTCTGGCCCAGGTGGACCTAGGCTGGCGTTCCGGGCCGCCATTGGGGGGCGCGGCGCCCGGTGCCCGCTCGGCGCTCGGCGAAGCATCCCGGGCTCCGCGGGGAGGCCGGGCACAGAACCGGGTCCTGGCCGTGGCTGGGAATGGAGCCGGCTGCACGATCCAGAGAGGCAGGGACGGGGCCGGGGCCGGGGACGGAGACGCGGACGCCGCTTGGCCCCTGCTTGGTTCATGATCTGTCTATAAATACTTTGGAATCAGCAGTACGGCTTGATCTCTGGCTGGGAGGTATGAGGGGGTGGGGGAGGCAGATCCCCAGGACCTCAAAGTTTGTTTTCGCCTTCACCCCGCCAGCTCCTCCCATGGCCTCAATTGTCTCCACTTTCTTTGAAAGCATACAGATTGGAAATAAAATTAAATTCTCCCTGGCTCTCTGGTGCCCCCGTCACCGCAGCGGAGCGAAGAACTTGGCAACAAAGCGCGCGTGCAGGCAGGCTTAAGGAAGACCGATGCCTGCACTGCCCAGCCCGGGGCCCTCCTCCTGTTAGCACCCGAGCCACAGGGTGTAAACAGCGGTGACAGGTCTCCCCCCACCCCCACCCCCAAGCTGGCCTGGGGAGGAGGATGCAGAGATAACTCTGCCGAGTGCTTCAGTTCCTCTGCCTAGTGGAAAGAAGACACCTGGTGCCGGCTTTTTTAACCCTTTCAAGTTGTTCTTCAGGTTTATGGAGCCACCCGCAATCCCCCCTCCCTCCCCACTGCACCCCCAAATATAAATAAATGAACAGGCTTTCTCTCCTGCTTAAGATACAGACAAACACTGGGTTCCCCCTCACAGCCAAGTTAGGTCCTCTGTAAAATCTGGCCCACATCTGTGACAACATTGCATGGCTGGCAATTTGTGAGGACTGCTAACTAGTCTATTTTTGCAAAGAGGAGTATGATAGTGGAATCAGCATTTTTGTAGGATGAATAGTATGACTTCCATTTTCTTCATTTCCTCTGCTGGCGTGGAAAATATTTATTTAGCATCCACTGGGTCCCCTCCCAGCCCTTCATCCCCAGTTTACTCCTACAGTTATTTCTAGAGAGATACCTGCGTAGACTTTTTTTTTTTTTGGTATTCATTTTGTGACTTGGAAATATCTGGCTACTCAAAGGAGCTACTTATGAAGCATAAGTTATTTTAGCATGAGGTCAAGTTAACAGAAAGCTGAAATTCTTGGATGGCAATTCCCATTGATTTCCCCTATTGTATTCAACCTATTGCCTTATGAACTTGATAAACTGTAGGATTTAGCACAGCGCTGGCCTGTGGAGCTAGCTAGGTAAATATTAGACAGTATTCTTTTTACATTTATTATCAACCCATGTGGTTTTTCTATTTAGTTTGAAAAAGTGGTGGTTTTATTTGTTGTAATCCCAGATATTTTAAGCCATAGTCTATTTTATGCCTGTGGTTTAATTTTAGATCAGAATTGAGGTTGCTTTGTTGTTTTGCTTAAGACTGACAAGCTGCCATGTGTATTCTGGATGCCTAGAAAAGGTTGGTTGGTAGATTTTATGTAAGAGATATGTAAGGGCCAAGACCACAGCCTTGAACCACCCATGCCCTGGAGCATTTCATAGTAAGAATTGATCATCAATTTTTATAGGCCTAGTTGTCCAAGGAGAAACTTAGGCATTAGGGAAAATGTGGAAGTTGGACTGTGAAACACCTGAAACACCCCCACTTTCCTTCTAGCTCTGGAATATTTCCAATCCTTAGTTTAGAAACTGTGTTGGCCCAGCAGTTAACTGCCACTCCAGGCTAGAAGTAATAAAAGGTAAATACACCATCTGTCTATTCACCTACTCAAACATATAATTCTTACTCATGCTTTGAATCTTTTTTTTTTTTTTTGGTGGGTCATGGGGCCTGGGTGCTGTCCCGCAGCTCTTCAGCCCAAGGCTAGTGCTCTACCACTTGAGCCACAGCGCCACTTCGGCTTTTTTCTACTTATATGGTGCTGAGGAATCAAACCCAGGCCTCATGCATGCAAGGCAAGCGCTCTACCACTGAGCCATCTTGCCAGTCCCCCCACCCCCTTTTTTGTATTTGGGTTTTGAACTCAGGGCTTCCCTCTCACTTGGCATTTCCCTCTCACTAGGCTAGTGCTCTATCACTTGAGCAGCTACACCTCCACTTCTGGCTTTTTGATGGTGACTTGGAGATAAAAGTCTCATGGTCTTTTCTGCCTAGCTTGGCTTTAGTCCATGATCCTCAGATCTTAGCTTCCTGAGTAGCTGATTACAGGCCTGAGCTACCAGCACAGCGCCATGTATTAAAATCTTGAGTAAGATTTACAGTCCAACTAGCTAAGGAATATTAAAACTGCTTACTTGTCCTGTGTTTGCAGTTTACATATTTTAAGATCCTCACTTGACTCAAGCCTACCCCCCCATTGCCTTTGAAGTGACAGCTTTTCATTGTTAAATAACTTCCTTAGCTTAATGGAAAGCTTAGCATTCATTCACACTTGGAGCCCATACCTGCAGAACTAGCCCTACTGTAGGCAAGCACAGTGTTGGTATTGTAGCAGTAGGTGGTGCTGTGGCTAATGCTGGCAGTCTAGGCACAGGTTTGAGTAAGTCCCTTGGGTTGAACAATTTGTTCCTTGACTTTTCTTGAAACATACTGTCCCCACACAGACACTACCCCACAGATATCCTAGGAATAAAAGTTCATTTTTTTTTAAGTTGGCTTGTGGTATTTTCAATCTTTTAGGACTTTCATTTCGACAGATTTTTTTACTCAGAAAGCCATAGTTTTCTAGGTGTTAGACAAAATTATTTGTAAAAACATTAGCCAGTGGTACCCTTTATTTTTATTTTACCATATTTGTGGCAAATGGACCAACCTTAGCCTAGATCTCCAGCTAATTTGGACTTAAAACAATACATACTTTGGCAGAGAGAAACAAATGATCAGAAACCTACTTGCATGTAGCGTTTATTAAAGAAATAACTTCCAAGCATCAGTTTTCTTTTATTTTGATTATTATCATTTTCTGGCTCTTGGCGTGATATAATGAGAATTGATGTTCAGGATGAAGACTGAAGCTTTACAATGTCATGACTCACCTATAAAAAATAATTTCATCCTATGCAATGATGGCATCCATGCTAGGATGTGGATAAATACACTCAGGAAAAGGGGCTGCTGAGTTTTTAATAAGCTGCTGTTGGGGATTGCTTGTGAATAGCATGTCTCTGTACAGTGGGGCTATCACTAGGCAGTTGACATTGCTTTCCCAATCATTTCAGTTGCTTTCTATCGGTGAAGTGACCTGTCTCAGTCATGTAACTAATAGGTACCAAGTATGTCCCCTTAGCCTGTGGATCTTTCTGTCATACTATAAGGAACAAGCTTGTGCCTCATTTGGCTTCTGGACATATCTGCTATTTTCTTTTGGGGATATAGTACCAACAAATGTAGGTGACTTAGTGTTGGGCTCTGGATTTTACAGGTAGCATTTGATCATCCAAGAGTCCAATGCAGGAGAAATGGAGCTGATTATTATTTTCAGAGGACAAGATCTTTACATTTTTCACAATACTTTTGTAAAGATTACTTGTTTTAGGAGAGTCAAGAGGGATGGCAGGTTTAACTTCGTTCAGCTCTACAAAAGCTAAAATAAAACCGCTTAGATGTTGAAGCACTAAAAGGCATTGGGTCTGTTTTTGGCTTCTTTCTCCAGGTGATTTGGGGACAATCTTAGCTCTGCTTTTACCTCTTTTTAACCTTGGATTAAAATAGGTTTATTCATTGGGAACTTTTAATTACAGCACAGAGGATTAGGATGATTTATGAAGTTCTGGATCAAATCTCCCTTCTATGTAATCATTATTTTTATTTTGAAGTTTAGGTAGAGCCTAATTTAATATTTGAAACAACAGTTGTTCTTTTTTAGAACTGAAACCTTTAAAAAGTACAAAGGAGGAAATATTTGAGAAGTGTTCTGCAGAGTGAGCAAATCATGTCCAGAGTGCTAAATGAGCCTGGGGTTGAGGAGAGGTGGGGGTGATGTTTTTGGAAGATTGTTGGAGGTGGCTGTTGGAGATTTAGCTTTTCATCAGGGTGAATGTCATTATTCAGATACATAGCAAGGTTTTCCACTGCTCCAAAGTTCTTTGTCATTCTGTGTACTGTTAACCTCTGGGTTCTTTTCTGAATGATCCTTTTGTGTTATAAAATTAATGAATTTGAATCATGTAGACACCTGTTCTAGTATCTTATTTCTGGTATCTTAGATCTCCTCCCCTTATGAGGAGATAGTAGTATTTTAATTTATTTGCTTATTTGTTTTTATGTTGGTAATGGGGCTTGATTGTTGTTTTGTTTTCTTGGTTTTTAAAATTTGGGGTGGGGGAGGAAATCTTAGTAAGGAATGCAAATTACCTCCTTTTGCCAGTGTTGCTGATCATATTAACAGTGGATCTGTGGTTGATGGAACAATTTTAAACTAGGACTTTTAAATTGTAAATGCTTTAGAGAGACAAGTTCAAAGCTAAAAACCTATGTTAAAGGAAACGCCTTCCATTTGCCAGGTAGGATTCTGGAAGAACTGTAAAGATCCTGTGATATGCTTTATTCACTAGGCTAACAACAATGGTTTTGAAATTGTCTACTTTTAAATAAGGCCTTTAAAAACACAGTGCACAAGCACACAAAAGTTTTAAGTGTCTATGTTGAAACATGAGGTTTTGCTTCATAGAGCCATTTAAAAATTGTCTCTTTTTCATTTCACTTTTATTTTGTTTTTAGCTGTACTGGGGTTTGGACTCAGGGCCTCTTGCTTGCTAGGCAGTCACTCTACAGCTGAACTGCCTCCAGCTCTGTTCTATGCTGGTTATTTTTGAGATACGGTCTTGCTTCCTGCCAAGGTGTATAACTGAATTCTGATATGTCTATTTTAGATTTCTCATTATTGTAGGGGTGACATGTACATACCACTTATATGAGTTTTCGCAGACTAGGCTGGCCTGGAACCTAAGACTCTCCTGTTCTCGGCCTTCCAAGTAGCTAGCATTATAGGCATAAGCCTCCAGTACCTGGTTTGTTTCATCTTTTTAATTGTCTTTTTCAAGGGGTATCATTATCTTTGAAATGATCATTCTTGCCTGCGATTTTTTTTGTTCCATTAAAAGCAGTAATAATGCCAGTGAATGTATTTTAATAATTTCTTCTGTGATTATAGTAAAATGATACTTATAGAGGACATTGTTGTATTTATTTACTTAGTGCTGGTACTGGGGCTTGAACTCAGGGCTTTGCACTCTTGTTATGCTTTCCACAACTCTACATCTGGCTTTTTGTTAGTTAATTGAAGATAAGCATTTTGGGCTTTAGCTTCAAACCTTATACTCAGATCTCATCCTCCTGAGTGACTAGGCTAACAGCACCTGGCACAACACACTTACTCCTTGCCTCCTTGTAGCTTTATAATGTCATGTGGGAAAACAGATAATACATGAAAGAAATAAACAATCAAGGCAATAACAATCCCAGTAAAGAATGGGGACAGGGCTGGGAAGGTGGCTTAGTGGTAGAGCGCTTGCCTTGCATGCCTGAGGCCCTGGGTTCGATTCCTCAGCACCACATAAGCAAAAAGAAAAAAGCCAGGAGTGGCGCTGTGGCTCAAGTGGTAGAGCGCTAGCCTTGAGCTGAAGAGCTGAGGGACAGTGCCCAGGCCCAGAGTTCAGGCCCCACAACTGGACCCAAAAAAAAAAGAAAAAAAAGAATGGGGACAATATTCCCATCTGAGCTGGGTGATGTGGGAGAGCCTACCTCAAAGTTGAGACTAGGGTTAAAAAGACAGCAATATTTGGAAGGTCTGAACATAGATGAACTCAGAAAGGTCCTGTAGTAAGTAGAACCTCCCTTTTGCGAGGCACATAGGACAGCAGCAAAGAATTTCAGGCAGCAGAGCCCTGTAGGCCATAGAGGAAATTTTCCATTTATTGTAGGCTTGGTGGGAAATGTTCAAGGCTATGCTCCCAGGAGGACCAGGCTCTGATTTGCAAATTTGGAAACTGTGTATGTAGAGTGGATATTAATCATTGGAGAAAGTAGAATCAGGAATCCAGTTACAAAGTTGCTGAGAGCAGTGCTGGTGAACTGGAAGAAAGCAGAGGAGATAGAAAGATTCCAGTGTATGCAAGCATCCACGTATCTATTTATTCACCTACTGCACCACAACCTAAATTTCCATACCACTGGGAAAGAACTGACCACTTGCCAGTTTGATTGTGACCAGACACCTGTGGCGATATGAGTCCTGCTTGCAGGTATGCAGTGGGAAACCAGGCCCATACTGGAGATGAAGCTGACAGGAAGTACCCACTTATATGTATTCTTGTTTGTGTCTGAGTGATACAGCTCAATTCTGTGTTTGGCAGGACAGTGAGGAGGAAGGTTGGGTATTACTCTCTTCATGCTGGAGTGGCTATAGACCTTGCCAAGTATAAGTGACTATTCTGACACTTTCCATATGGCTGAAAGAGGCATTCATTTTGTTTGCCTCCATGTATACTGCACACTGTGAGCCTTGTAGAGACCTATGTACTTTGACAAACTGCTGCAGGTTAAGTTTCTAGTAGTGGTGGCTACATCTGCTGTGATTGAGGGGAGGTGACTTCTCTGTGCACCTTAGGGGGCTGTGCAAAGTCAATAATGGGTCCTGAATTTGGGCAGACCTGGGCGAGTCAAGAATATGGGTCATGGCCCTTGGTAATCCCAGGCTGAAGATAGATGTAGTAGGAGACCACTGAAGGAATAACTAAGCTGAATAACTAAGCTGAGAGGATAGAGTGGCACATCATGCAGTGGAGTGTGTCTGGGGACCCAGATCTTCTCTGGGTGAACCCCAAGCAAAGCACTTGGGGCTTTTGTACCTCAGTTTATAGTATGCGTAATGGTGATGGCTGTACCACCGCCATTCTAGGCTCATTGTGGAGGTAAAGTAAGATGATGCCTGTAAAATGCACTTTGTTACTGTCCTTTGCATTTGGCTCACAGACTTCACATCCAACGTCATTTCTCTCTTCGATTCTCATCACACTGGTCACAGGATGACGGTCACTATTTCAGATTTACTTTGACTGCTAAAGCTAGAGCATCCCCTTTGCCGGATACAGGTCCCAGCTGTCCTATTGAATTTTGTTTATCACCTTTTTCCCTCCCTCTCTACATTTTGTTTTGTGTTGAGGGCACCTCCCGCAAGGTGCAAGGCACTCTGACAAAGTGCTGCAGGTTCAGTACCCAGCTCTGTGGCCTGCCCCCAGGCACTGACTGAATGAGGGCTCACTGAGCTGACTGGAAGGATGCTGCTGCCCACCAGGAAGGCCTTGTGTTGTGGGTCCCTGGAACGCAGCTGCAAGGCCTGATGGGAAATATGTGTTCTTGTATCTGCCTGAGGTCTGGTGAGCATTGTCTGAGCAGTCTTTGATGAATGATTATGGGAGGGAGGGCTTGGAGGAGTGGAAGAGTTTGTATTAGAAGACTGTGTTTCTTAGTGTAGTAGGACATGCATGTTGTAAGACTTCAGCATTGTAGAAAATATCATGTATTAGTCTTTAAGTTGAATGCTCCCAACTTTCTTACTGCCTGAGTTGCTGCTCACAGGTACTCAGTTCATTATACAGAAACTACAGGTAAACATGGTGGGGAAAAGCATCTATTGTGAAAGTAACCAATGCTTGTTAAACTGCTCTGTCCACCCAAGAAGCTGCAAGTACTAAATTTTTCCAGCCTCAAAATCAAGGTGTACCTGGCAGCCTGATCTTTTGACTTGGCTTGTAGATTATTACCTATACGGACTAAGCTATGTCATGTCACCGGTATTGATGTCCTATCCCATTATAATGACCCATTGGTATATTGATTTTGATGCTATCAGTATGTATGTCACATTTATTTTAGAAATATGTATTTGTCTCTATACTTGCTTATTGGCTTCAGTATTAGGTGAAGTTTAGTAAATAAAATACAGACTTATCTTCAAAATCTTGCTTAGACACTGTACAATTGTGTATGTTCATTTTTAATTACTACAGTTGTGTAAACACATTGGCCAGTTTTGTTTTCCCAGCTACCAAGAGTCACTGCTTCCTCATTCTTGGTGAAAAAAACTAGAGAGTTGGAAATTGTATACTTGGCAATGTTGGGAAACCCCAGAGATTCCTGATAATACGTCTGTGTTTTGACTACATCATTAAAACAAAGTGAATTGGGAGTCATATTGTATACTTGATTGTGAGTTAAGGATTAAAAAGAATCCTTTCAATATGTCCCTGGCCTGTGTTCTTTCCAGTGATTGCTCATTGGAATGATGTGTTTCTTGAGAATCAGATGTTTTTCTTCCTTATAAATCCTGTTCTTGTTTAGTGACCGTGAGGGTAGGAGAGAGATGATTGCATTGTTTTTTTTTTTTAATGTGATTAGTCATGAGTATGCTTCACAGCTTCTGTTGGCTTCAGCACAAGCCAGGTGTGCAACCATAAAACATTATCTGATATTGTAGCCAAAGTATTCTCCATGTCTGAGGGCAGAGGCTGCCTAGGAACTTAGTCTAATTGGCATTTTATTTTATTCTAGTTTTCAGTTATGGATTTATATTTATGTATCTTTTAGTGGGGAAAGCATCACCATCATACAAATAAATATTTTGTGGGTAGTTGAAATATTCTTTTAGATGATGCCTAAGAAAATGTATGCTCTTCTTTTTTTTAAAATTTAAGTAGTTATACCAGGGGGTTCCATCTAATTTATGAGTACAGTTTCTTTTTAATGAAGCTTTGCTTACAGGTGATAAAGGCTCACACATGCCATGGAACTTGTGTTTGGTGTGTGTGTGTGTGTGTGTGTGTGTGTGTGTGTGTGTGTGTGTGTGTGTGTGTGTGTGTCCCAGCATTGAGTGTGAACATCACAGTGGCCACATTTTCCCAGTTAGAAGCCTTCTGTTCTTACCTCAGTGATATGTGTATGATCCTCCCCTTTGTCTCATATTCCTGAAGGGATTTTCTGTCCTTTCAGAATTCACTAGCACAGGACTGAACTATCTTGGGTGGTAATCCTGTGGCCATTTTCATAAGACTCTTCCAGATTAATTTCAGCACGCTACATTGTGCTGTTCAGATGCTATGAGTTAGTAATAAAGAAATAACATCACTGAGCTTTTTAATTAACCATACCGACATGGCATCAAATATCTCTCCATACATTTTTTTGGGGGGGGGTCTTTTTTTTTTGTCAGTGCTAGTCTAGACATAGATAATCCTATTTATGCTTCCTGTAGTAGTTGGAATTACAGATACATGCTACTATGTCTGGCCTTTTATGTTAAGATGGGGTCTTGAATGGACCGTCCTCAAAATTCAGTCTTTTTTTTTTTTTTTTTGTCAGTTGTGGGGCCTGAACTCTGGGCGCTGTCCCTCAGCTCTTCAGCTCAAGGCTAGTGCTCTACCACTGAGCCACAGTACCACTTCCAGCTTTTTTCTGCTTATGTGGTGCTGAGTAATCGAACCCAGGGCCTCATGCTTGCGAGGCAAGCACTCTACCACTGAGCCAACTTCCTAGCCCTCCATACATTTTTGTGTTTAAATTAATCAATCTCTTTATTTTTCAGGTTATCTGACAGAAATACATAAGTATAAACACACACACACACACACACACACACAGACACACACACACACACACACACACACACACACACACACACACACACACACACACACACACACACCCTTGTTTCAGGATTCTACAGAGAAACAGAATAGTAGTAGAGAATTATTAAGAGAAATTCACTCATGTGATTAGGGAGGCTGAGAAGTCTAAGGTGAGGGAAACACAACTCAAGCAGTCAGGCAGGTAGAGAAAAATCCTACCTTCCCCTCCCCAACTGACTGGCTAATATTCATATTGAGGAGGGCCATCTGCTTTACTCAGCCCAACAATTCAATGATAATCTCATCCCAAAACACAGATACAAAGAGAAATAAACTTTAATAAAAATCTGGGCAACCTATAACTATCTCAGTTAGCACCTAATGTTAAATACTGTATACCTGTAATACAATCAAAGTGCTTTGTTAGTTGAGTAAACTGTTTTTGCATCAGTTTCAGAAAGTAATAGTGTAGTCTTCTAGTATGGTGAGTTATTTCCATTAAGCATGTCTGGGTTGTGCTAGCCACTCATACTCATCTCTTCCTGCCAGTATTTCCTTCATTGACTCAGTTTTATGCTGCATCTGGAGGTGGTATCTTGGTTTGGGGCATCTTTTCTGTGAAACAGTAAGGTTATTGACGGTAGCAATTTTTTTTTTTTTAGCTTTCTCTGGCTGATGTTGTCGAGGAAAGGAAAATTGCGGTATCAGTATCTCCTCTTTCCCACTCTGCATGGTCTTTGCAGAGTGCACATAGAGATGACATTCGTGGATAGTCCCAACTTTTAGTTCTACAGAGACTAGGTGTTCCCTTTTATGGTTTGTCCCCAGTGTAGCTTATATTTAAGTTTAAGGTTGAAGCAGCGTGCATTCTGACTCAGTTTTCAGGTTTAATCAGGTAGAGAAGCATTTTGAAGCTTGAAAATATTCATTATCTGTTTTTAAAATGTGATAGGTTTCCGATTTAATGATAGATGTCATTATTATCTAACCTAGTAAATATTAAGAGGGAATTATGTGATGATGTATCTTTTTCTCCCCCAGAAATTGTCAGTTACTTATGACTACAATTTCCTCCATTAGCCCATGTAATAATGGTTGTGATGCTATGAAGCGGACCCTTACCTAATCCTTCCATGTTCCCACAATTATGTGTGTGTGTGTGTGTGTGTGTGTGTGTGTGTATGTATTAAGCACTTACTGACATTGACAATTGCTGCATTGCATGATGGCTTTTTATAGTTAAGATATTTGATGCATTTCCACTGACAGAATTTTAGATTTCTTCCTGAGGCATTAGCTTTAAGATTTAAATAGCTAAGCAGTTGGATATAGGTAAAACTTATGAATTCCTGTGATGAAGCGTTTCTTTCTATATGTTCTTCTTTAGAACTGTTAGCCTGTAGTCTTTTATTTGGTTCATGTGTTTGTTGGTTTAAATCTAGAATTAATCATGTCAGGATCACCCAGGAACTGTGACATTCATGGGCGGCCTGTGACCAAATAGTAGGTAAGGTCTAATAGGCTACTGTTTATCAAACCCTGGGGATGAGTATTACTCAGAGGTGAACCTACGTAGGACAAAGTCTATGTAGATAGGAAATTTCTCCCTAAGATTTTGGGACAGCTGTCTTTGTTTTTGTTTTTGTTTTTTGGGTCCAGTCGTGGGGCCTGAACTCTGGGCCTGGGCACTGTCCCTCAGCTCTTCAGCTCAAGGCTAGCACTCTACCACTTGAGCCACAACGCCACTTCTGGCTTTTTTCTTTTTGCTTATGTGGTGCTGAGGAATCGAACCTAGGGCCTCAGGCATGCAAAGCAAGCTCTCTACCACTGAGCCACCTTCCCAGCCCACCTGTCTTTTTTTGTTGGTCGTGGGCCTTAACTCTGGGTTTGGGCACTATCCCTCAGCTCTTCAGCTCAAGGCGAGCACTCTACTGTTTGAGCTACAGCACCACTTCTGGTTTTTTAGTGGTTTATTGGAGATAAGAGTCTCACGGACTTTCCTGCCCAAGCTGGCTCTGAACGGTGATCTTCAGATCTCAGCCTGCTGAGTAGCTAGGATTACAGGTGTGAGCCAGCGGCGCCCAGCTTTTTGGGACACCTGTTTTAATAGAGTTCTTAACTATTATGACAAGAGCTCTGTGTTCAGCTGAACTTTTTTTTCCCACTCCAGTGTTCACATTGAGATCAGCTTTTATGGTAATTGATGTCTTTCCTAGGCACTGGTCCTTTTCCATTTCTTCATCATATAATATTGGTTTGCCTGTTGTGCGTGCTATGGTGCTCCTTGGTTGGGTTGAATTGAGTCTTGTCTGTTCTTCAAGAGTAGGCAACTCTAAGACCTGTGGGCTACCTCTCTCACTGAACATTCTATCATGGCAGCTACCTCTTAGGTAGAGCTTATGTCTGTGCTCTGAAGCCAAGTTATTGCCTGGTGCAAGAGTGGGAATGTGTTTCTGCCGGTACTTCTTACCCGGGACATCTTCTGATATGACCTGATACCTTGTGAAAGAATGGCCTTCTATTTCTTTGAGTCCTGCCACCACTGTTGAAGTTGCCCATGTACCTACCTTACAAGTGAGGCCACATCTCATTAATGTTGCCTGTTAGGCACAAAGGGATGCAATGAAAATGGAAGAAACACATGCATTGATTATTAGATAACAACAAGGCCATATTGTCTTCACATTTACAGTCATATTTTTGGTCTCTCTTTTCCCTCTGTTATGATCTGAATGTTTTGAGTCTTGGCCCAGATTCCTGTGCTGCAGCGTCATCCTCAAGGTGAAGATATTGGCAAATGATTAATCATGAAGAGGACTGATGCCTTGCCCTATGCAGAGAGGCCATTGAGGCTCCTCATTCTTGCCCTGTATGAGGACACAGTGAGAAGTCACCATGTGTAGTTAGAACACAGCCTTTACCTGGTGACAAGTTTGCAGTTTGACACCTTGTATTTCCAGCCTCTAGGACTGTGAGAGATCCATGTCTGTTGTTTATAAGCCACCTCCTTTATGATATTTTTAAAATAGCATCCTGGAGGAACTAAGGTACTTTGATTGGTCAAAAAGTAATCCAAACAGATATTGTGTCAGAAAAGTATGTTTTCCCCTGAATTTTGAAATACAAAGCAACAACACTTTTACAAGAAACGCTTCTTTCTCAAACCTAACAGAAAACCTCTCTTGACTGTGCTTAGAGATTTTTCCTATATTAGCTGGAGCTCTGTGGTCTCATGAAGAGACAACCCAGGGCACCTGGGAAGCTTGCCCTGGAATTCTTCCCCCTATCTGAGCCAAAGCTCAGAGCAAGCATGTGACCAATAAGTCAGCAGCCGCTACACTGAAGGCAGCGGCCAGGCTAGGAATCCTCACACTGGGCTCCTGCCAGCTCCTGCTTAGCCCCTGGAACCAAAGGCCTTCCTCATTCTGGTTTCTCCCTCCCTGAGATGTCCCTTCCTGGGGCATCAGCCATCTTTATTCAGACCCTGCTCTTCTTTTCCTTTCTCTTATTCCCCTGCCTCTCCTGTATGTATCTCCAGAGCTAGCTGAGATACCAGCCTGTCATTTTGCCTGGCCATTGTGAAGTGAAACAAAGTCCTACATCCTATTCTGGGTCCTCCTTACCTTGAGCTGAGTGCCCCAGACCTCTCTCTAGACATCTCCCTGTTTCAGACCTGCTCTTCCCTTTCCCTAAAATCCAATCTACTCCACTTTATGCCCTCTCTGTCATCCTAAGAGCCTTTTATCATGCCTGCTTTTTAATTATTTTCCTTGCACTTTTGCTGTCTGAATAAAAAGAATGGAAAGAACAGTCACGTCTTTATCATGCTCAAGTAATGTAAATGAAGAAGCATAAAGTACATCTCTCCTTGACCACTAGCCTATGAGATTGGGCAGAGTGGCTTGTTTCAAATTCAGCTTCTCTTCTGCTCTGAATATGAAGTTGGGTTGAAATTGAGGTGAATAATCCCTCAGGTGCTGAGGAGTCTGCAGGTGGGACCAAGGAAGCTCTGTTGATAATTTATTTCCTGAAGGATACTGGAACCCAAGAATAATGAAGTTGAATAATGAAGACTAATGAAGTGTGGGTGGATACCTTGACTTCTCAGGAAACATCAAGACATCATGTATTTGGACTGTCCAATATGGTGGCCACCGAGCATTAGAACTGAGACTGATCATATTTTTTTATTTTTGAGTTAAAGTAAAAATATTATCAACCTTACTTCTGCTTGTTTCTTTTAATGTTTTAATCTGTCTTCAAAAATAGAAAGAAACTTAAGAAGACAAAGTATGTGGTTCACAATTGTGGCTTACATTGTATTTCCACAAGAAAGTTCCATCAAGACTGCATTTCTTTGATTTTACTCCATATCCTTGGCAGCATTCGGAAACATACCGTTAAGCAGATGGTTGTGTACTGATAGAAAAGAAAGTAGTAGGAACCAGCAGCAAGAATTGTTTCACTAAGAACAATCATAGCAAGCTTTTATTTTTTTTTCCTCACGTAAGGTTACTAGGCTAGAAGATCAAAGCAATTCAGTAGATTGAGATTTAGGTTACTGTAATACTTTTGAAATGTCTCTTCTCATAAGGTCAAGGACGAGTTTGAAAACAGAGAGGAAGGTTGAAGGTGTGATTGAGTCAGTAGCTGGAGAATCTCAGTTCTCAGAACATGGAGTGTTGGTTATTTGTCAGGAACAAATAATGGCCCTGAGACTCCCAGGTAGCTCATTTCATTTCAGTGCTGGAAACATAAGAGTTTGACCAGCTTTTCTTTTTTTTTTTTAATTTAATTTAATTTTATTTGTGAACATACTGTACAGAGGAGTTACAATTACATAGGCAGGATAATGCGTACATTTCTTACCAAGCATTGCAGCCTCCTCCTTTGTTTACCCTTCACATCCCTTCCCAGCCTCCCCCCTCCCTCCCATCCCAATCCTTCTCCTCCCCCCCCCCTCCCCGGACCGACATTGTAAAGCTCGTTTTGGACATGACAACTTGTACTTCTCATTGTTGCAACAGGTCCACCTGTATCCTTAAACAACTGGTTTTTCCCCATCTCTTCCACAAGTTATACTGACATCAAATATAGTGAAAGCAGGGGTTATACTGTGGGGAAGGGACATACAAAGCAACAAAAAGATAATCTTATAAATGCGTTAGAAACACATGCATGAAAGAAAAAAACCTTAAAATACACATCTAAGGGTTCATTTTCCTGACATCACATTATCTGACCTTTTCCGCTTGACTCATACATATACTAGATATTACAAATAAGGGAACCCATGGGACCTATGTTTCTTTGGGCCTGGCTTACTTCACTTAATATAATTTTTTCCAAGTTTTTCCATTTCCTAACAAATGGGGCAATGTCATTCTTTCTGATGGAGGCATAGAATTCCATTGTGTATATATACCACATATTCTTGATCCATTCATCTACTGAGGGGCATCTGGGTTGGTTCCATATCTTCAGCTTTTCTTTTTTTAAGCTTTTCTTTTTTATTTATTTTTTTAAATTTAATTTTATTGTCAAGGTGATGTACTCATTACCTTATATATGTAATTGTAACCCCTCTGTGACCAGCCTTTTTAAGAGTCTGAAAGAGCCATGCTCTGATGTGTAGTCTGAAGTTTAGTCATTGAACACATTTATTGGACAGTGTTCAAGGAACCGAAAGTAAAAGATGTTGTAAAAGATATGTAAAGACAACATGAGAATCGGAAGAGGGAGGGTGTGGGGTGTACCCTGTGTTCTTAGGCCCATACCATACTCTTCTCAGGTGCTAGGTGAGGTTTTCTGTTCCCTCCATGGAAGCAGTCTCAACTCTGAACATTAGTGACTGAATAAAGAATAGTTTATTATACTAGAAAGGCTTGGAAGGATTGGTTAAGTGTGTGTTCTCCATGTTATAGAAACAAAACTTGTGAATTGGGAAGTATAGCTAGGTGGTAAATACTACCTTTGCCACGTTGAGGTTGGAAGAGGCCTGGGCCAGAATGCTCTGCCATGCAAAGAATTCTATGTATGGTGAGGTGAGGCTGAGGATCTGGTGTGATGGGGTGGACATCTTCTTGTCCTGCGTGTCCATGCCAACCTATCAGCCATACTCTATAGTTGCTCTACAGTTTTGAGCATCATCTTTTCTTCTCCTTTTGGTCTTACTTCAGCACATTTTTAAGGTTCTGAGGCTGTTCTTGGGTGGACTTAATAGAGAGCATTCAGGGCTCTCTCTCTCAGGGGCACAGGGTTGAGAAATAAGGTCATTTCTCCCTTAACACCTCCATAAACTGATAAATGTGTGTAAGCGGAGTCCTTGGGAGGGGTGCTGCTGCCTGCAGTTCTGGAGACTGTTTCTGTGAAGGTGGCAGGAAGATGGTCCTCCTGTGAATGCGCCTGATTGTGCATTAAGGCCTCTAAGGACTTGAAAATGGCCACAATAAAATTAGAACTACAGGACCAAATTGGTATGTCACTTAATCAGTTCTCTGTGGAAAGGCCCTTCAAGCTGACCTGATTTGGTGGTATTGACTATGATTGTAGTTAAGAACACATGGCATTCTGTAGAGTGGGATCGGTAGAACTGCAAAGAGTATTTCCTTGTGACTTACACATAGATCACATTAGGAACCCTTGATCATGTCACTAGCTCAGCAGAACAGCCAGAAGGACCTTTCATTCAGGCTTATAGAGTGTCAATGACCAGAGATTCTGATTCAGCAGGTCTGGGAGGGCCAGGACATCTGCATTTTTCATTCATTTCCTGGTTATGTTGAATGGCTTGGGTGAAGTCCTTCATTGGATCCTAGATACCAGCTCCCTATTTGATCCTAGGCAGGAGGGAGAGCCCTGAAGGCAGGTGACTTGTAGAAAATGTTACTAAGGGTGGAAAGGATTGTACTCTAGCTGCCAAAAACACATGTCCCATGAGGAATGAGTGTTACCTTCACTTCAAGAACTTCAGTACAACTCTTGCCATGCCCAAAAGGAACACTACTATTCTGTTAGTGGGAATGTAAACTTTTAAACACTCTGGAAAGCAGTATAGAGGTTCCTCAAAAGATTAAAACATAGAGCTTCCTTATGACCCAGCAATCCTACTCATGGACATTTTATCCAATAGAACAAAAACAAGGGCACACTAAAGCTACCAGCACAATCATGTTCATTGCAGCATTGTTCACACACACACACACACACACACACACACACACACACACACACACACACACACACACACACACACACACACACACACGAGAACTGCACTGCAGTTTTCGCTTTTATTTTTTTGTTAGTGCTTGGCTTTCTTGCTCATGGGTAGTCCACTATTACATGGAATACCTTCCAGTTCAGCATTTTACTGGTTAATTGGAATCAGAGTCTCACAGACTTTTCTGCCAGGGCTGGCTTTGGACCATAATCTTCTAGATCTAAGCCCCCTAGATGGCTTGGATTACAGGTGTGAAACACCAATGCCTAGCTGTCCCTAATTTTTAATTTTTAACACTGCCATCCAGTCATCCCAGTGTGCTTTTCTCTATCTCGTTGGCACTTGCCCTTCATATTAATACATTTTCATATTTAAAATATTGTGTCAATTAATATTTGATTTTGTATGTGTCATTTATTGAACAGATTAGATTGTTGGAAGTAAACCTATGATCTCAATTTTCAAAGAAAATGTATTCTTATGGCATAGTCTAATAAACTATTTTAAAGCAATGAGAATTGTGGCTCATGCCTATAATTCTAGTACTTGGAATCAGAGTCAAAATCAGCCTGGTCAATAGAGCAAGACCTAGTCTCTAAAAGCAAAGAAAAATTAATGAATAAAAATGAAATATTTTTAAATATAATGGATTTTTTATTGTTTTTGTTTTGTTTTTGGTCTGGTAGTACTGTGGTTTGAACTCTGGATTTCATGCTTGCTAGGCAGGTACTCTACTGTTGCTGCAGTCATACCTCTAGCCCTTTTTACTCTCTTTGTTTTTGAGAGAGTCTCACTTTTTCAGTTTGGTGTGGATCGTGATTTATGCTTCTTCTGGAGCTAGGTTGACAAGGCTGCACCATCTACTATGTTTAGTTTTATTAGTTGAGATGCGGTCTCACTTTTTTTTACTTTTTTTTTTTTTTTTGGTTGGGCTGGCTTTGTACTACAATTCTCTTGATCTTTGCCTCCGAAATGGCTACAGGTTTCATTAAGTCTATGTATCCACTGTGCCCAGCTGATCTTAAGATTTTATTCACATCAAGACATTAGGCCATGAAAATTCAGTACTTTAGATTTCCTTCGATTTTAAAAAAGTGTTTACAAAATAATTTACTTTTTGTACGATTTTTATTTTTCATCCGATCAGTTGGTACTGTTCATTTCCAGAGAGCTTTGGTGACTTTTTGTTTTGAGATAGATAATTTTACACTCATTTTTTAAATTCCAATCATAATTGATGCAGATCTCTGTTAAACTGATAATTATGGAGGAATATAGTGAAGATAATTTCTAAAGTTAGTCCTAGGTCTTTAAGTAAAAATGCCCCCAGTGAACCACAGAACAACTAGGAGGATTTCAAGTGAAATGTGTATTGTGTAATTAAAGTAAGTCCTATTTGGTAACCAACTTCTACAGTATTGAACTATTTATTACATCATTAGAAATTCTATTTTTATAATTTAATTATGTAGTGACCCAATTAATATGAATATTTCATAAAAGGGTATCTTTAATCAATTTCAGTATTTGAGAAAGCTGATGTCGGGAGGGGGTCCTGGGTGGAGGTAAGTGATACCTCTGTTCTTTAGGCCATTTTGATGGCCATTTTTATCTGTGAACTTGGTACATTTTTGGTAAACAACTGCACTAAGCAGAAAGCAAGCTGAGGGTGGAAGTAAAATCAGTATTACCTGTTGCTGCATAAGAAATGACCTTGAGACTTCTCAGCTTGAACAATGCTGATTGCCTTTCTTTATAAATATCTTGGCTGGAAGGTTCTTGCTGTGGGCCTCAGGAGGTTGCAGTCAAGCTGTGTCTGGTACTATGGTTTGGGGAAGTCTGGGCAGAGCTTGGAGGAACCATTTGAACTGTCTGGGTTGTAGGTCAAAGACAAGGGCCCAATGAAGCTATCTGACTAGCAGGTCTTTCTTAAAGGAGCTGTTTTGGGTCAGGAAATGCTCCAGGGAGCCAGGTGTGATGTCCTATGTTCTCTGGGATTTCAGGTTCCAAGGATTCTCAGCTCAAGGCCCTAGACAAGACAGTAAGCAAACTGAGGTAGGCCTGATTAGAACTGTTTTATTCAGAAAAGCTTTCTGAATATCCTATCTTAGTTGAATCAAATCCACCTACCTTTTAAGGCATGTTAAGTGGTAGCTAGGTGAGCAGTTGGGCTGGGAGAAGGGAATGGAGTGAAGTGGAAAATTCAGGAGGGAAATTGAAGGCAGGTAAGACAGATCAAATCAAGAGACAGAGGCATGACACAGCAAGGCATGCCTGGGGAAAGGGAGAAGTTCAATTTTGTTATGTCAATGGCAATCCTGGAGACCACACAAACCCAGTATGGCAGAGAGGAGGAGGTAGAACTTCATCCCTTTTAAGTTTCTGCCTCTCAACCATAGTACTAGTTTATTCAGGTCATTTTTTAATGGGATTTGAACATCTGCTGGATTTAAGGATTATGCCGCTTCTGCTTCATTAAATCCTACAGGGTAGAAAAGTCTACATTTTATAGATGAGAGACAGGTTGAGGAAGATAAATTGACTTGTGCATTACCATGTAGTTGATGAGTACAGGACTGTTTACCTGCATCTGTGAAAACCTGAAGGTAGGGTTAAGATATAAACTAGATTTTCATAAGGATCATTTGATACATGGTTAAAGACTTTTGGATTCTTCCTGAGATGGACTCTTCTTTTGGTTTCTGTCTCTCACTGTTTCTTTCTATCTGTGCTGGGAATCAAACCCATGGCCTCATACATGCTACCCAGATATTCTACAATTTGGCAATACACCTCCAGCCTTATGCTTGCCTTAAAGAGAACGGTAATAATATAACAGTGCTTACACTGTTATAACAGGAAAACAAAAGAGTAGAATTACCAAGAATTATTCAGAAAGAGGACTTTGTTGTTGCTGTTTGCTTGTAATTTATAATGCACCATTGTAAGCTCTTTACAAACATATACTCACTTTTTAAAATCTTCACAAATCAAAACTCTTAGGGTGCTGTTTCAATTTTAAGGGCTATAAAATGTGAACAAAATATATTTATGCTTGTTATTGTTTTTATATCCTAAATTAATTTAAAAAATTAAACTTTTTGTCTATGTGTCCTACCAATTATTAAGCTAAAAGTCTCAAAATCTGTGAATTTGTCTCTTCATTTCTGCAAATTTCCAAATTTTTGCTCAGTTATTTAGTTTAAGGATGTATAATTAGGTCCATATACTGTAGATCACTCATGTCTTTATGCTGATTTGACTCTTGTTCATATTTGACTCTTTGTCCATGTGACTCTTGTAATGTCTGCTGCTTATCCCTGAGAGCAAGACTTGTATAGTTTACATAATATTTATGTAGTGATACAGTTTTCTTATGATTAGTAATATATATGTATATATTTGTATATGTATGTATATATGTATATATACATATGTATGTATACATGTGCATATGTGTGTATATATGAGTATATACATGTGTATAAATACCTATATGTAGAAATACACATATATACATATATGTATGTACATATATATGTATATATATATATATGTAAGAGTATATACTCTCTTACAGAGTATATAGTCAGGTGTTGATTTTTCTCTATTTTGATAAACATTTTTTCTTTCATTTAAATAAGGTTCTAAATACCATTTTTTAAAATCTTCAAATGATTGTACAAGAGGGTTACATTTGCACATGTGCATTTGTGTCCAGTGCATCTTTATTACAGCACCATCTTTCTCACTCTCCCAGCTACCCCTTTCCCTACCAGTCCCATCAAGCTTCACATTTCCTTTTTCATGGACATACATTAAATCTTATGAGTGTATTTATACACCATTCCCTCTTCTATTCCCATGCTCCATTCTCTTGTTCACCCCACCACCCCAATCAAGACATATTTCAGCCTCCCAATACTCATTTTGCTAAACAGGTTGTTCAAAAAGCTTGTGCCATACAAATTCCAACCTTGTCTATACCATAATTTACCCAGTTAGATTGTGTATATATGCATATGATGCTATGTGTGTTTACTGGAAAGTTATATTTTAGGTCTAACATATGTATTTGAATGGACTGCTACAAACTCATCTTTTTTTGTTTTTCATTTTTTATTGTTATTATAAAAGTGATGTACAGAGGGGTTACATTTCTTTTCGGATAATGTAATCCTCTTCCCTCATATTCCAAACTCATCCTTTAAATCTAGGGATTTAGTCCATTTACATTTAACTTCAATTCAATATAATTTATATTGGTATTAATACACATGATGTCGTTGATTTTTGCATTGATGTTGAAATGGTCAATGGTTGATATGTTTCTAGTTTGATCTGTTCTTTTCTGCTTGCCTCCTTTTGTAATAATTAATATTTTATCTTCTTGGCTGTTTATTTTTTATTGATTGATGTAGAGGTTACAGTTAATTAGTAGATAGATACAGGTATAGACATGTAATCATCTTCCTCATTGAATTCATACTTTATTTTCATATCCAGTTTAATTTCCACTTACACTTTTCTTTGACTTGGTGATGTTTTTGTATGTTTTATTTCTGTGTGTTATAAGCCATATATACACACACGTGTGTGTGTGTGTGTGTGTGTGTGTGTGTGTATATATATATATATATATATATATATATATGGAGAGAGAGAGAGGGGGGGGGGTTTTCCACTGGATATTACTACCCTTCAGCTTGAAGAACTTCCTCTGTTGTTTATGTAGTGCTCAGTCTCCTAGAAAGGAATTTTCTTAGCTTTAGCTTAGCTGAAAATCTTTACCTTGCCTTCCTATTTGAAGATTAACAGCTGTCTTTTTTCCTTTCAGTTAATTTATGTTGTTTCATTCTGGGTTCCATAGTTTCTAGTGAGAATCTGGCTTAAAGCCAGATGTGTGTACATACATACATGATTTCTTTGTTTATATACACATACATGTTTATATGTATATAGACGTATTCATGATATATCCATAAGCAAATTTTTAAATATTTGTCTGCTTGGAATTCATTGAACCTTCTTTTTGGTGGGTCAATTTTTCTTTCGCCTCCAAATTCGGTACGTTTCTTCAAATATTTTAAATTTAAATGCAAATAATTTTAAATCTAAATGCAAATCATTTTAATATAGTAATCATTTTTTTCTATGATTATTCTCATGTCTTATTTGTTATTTTGTAAATCACTGATAAATATTTTTCCTTATTTTTTTTTCTCTTTTTAAATTGAAGGTTTTGTTTATGGCTTTTCCCCCCTGCAATGTCCATTAACAAGCACATTCAATTTTTATTTCTAATATTTCTCTTTTTAGTTAACTTCTACCTATTATTATTTTATTTTCTCTTACTGTCCTAAAATATCTAGTCCTCTTTTCTTAGATTTTTATTTTCCTACAAATTCTTTTACATACTTCTTTTAACATCCTTAATATCATTAACTATCATCTGCAATTCTATGCTTATTAACTGTTTTTACTCTCAACTCTGGATTGTGTAATCTTGTTCTTTGTATGCTTTCTGAATTTTATTTTATTACTGGTGTTGTGAAAGCAGAAAATGCTAAATATATGTTCTACATTGTCATATTTGTGTGTCTTTAGAGAAAATTAGAGGAAAGAGCTTTGCATTTGAGTCCTTCACAGTTTAGTTAAGTTTTAAGTTCACTTTTAATCATATTGGGTTCACTTAATAGGCCTTTGAAAGAAATCTTCATCATTATTTCATCTGGGAGAGGATTGGACCGCAGTTTCAGACCATTGATTGAAGTTCATGTGATGAGAATACCTGAGCCATGTGATTTCTCTTGACTTTCTGACCTCTCCTTGTTGCTGTCTTGTCTGTTTTGAGGAGGTGAAAAGTATCTGAAACTTCTTATGAAAAGTCGTTTTTTTTTTTTATTTGCAGTTCAGGATTCTGGTTATTTTTCCTGCCCATACTGTCTCTTGTCTTTTCCTTCAGTCCTGCAGAGAAATCCTCTGGGCCTGGTTCTCGTGTCACATATTTGGCACAATCTTTGGGCATAGAAGAGGCAGTGGCCTTCAGCCCACGAAGAAGGGATTTCTTTCTTGCTAATATACAATTATCAAGACTTCTTTTACTCTGCTAGACCCATAGTACGATTTTATTAGCGTGAGTGAATTTTTGTGACCATTGGATGAAAGGCTTTTCCTGTGTTCTTTATCCCCATTAGACATAGAAGTCTTATCAGTATTTTTTTGAGAAATAGCCTCAGAAGGATGAAGGACCTATGAATTCTCTGCCTTCCAGATTCTGATTAGCTTTGGCTCATGGAAAGCATAGGCTAATAATCAGTGCTCATTTACATAGATTAAGTGACGCTCTTTTAATTTTTTTTTCATCCAAATCTGAAATGTGTGATCTTTGTGCTCTTTCAATGAGCCTTCACTGGTATTGTTACCTGCCACTAAAATGGGATGGCTGAAAGAGAATAAAATAAAGCTAAACCTTGCTCTTTGGCATTTTTTTACATCACTTTTTAGGTATAAAACTGTTCACCCACATGAGAGCAAGTCAGATAACATGAAAAGTTAGATACACAGTAGAATCAATACCTAGCACTATTACTACTAACATCAAAATGTAATCATTTTGTTTATGTAATAATTTTATTTATTTTAGGGATCATGTTCATGATATGAAGAGTCTTGTTATTTTATATTCACAAAATCCCTGAGTAGAATTGAGATTTCAGTTAGAGATTGTCAGCAAAATGTATGCTTTTGATCAATTCACTATATGTGCTACCTTTTCAATTAGTTATTGATCTACTAGTGATACTTTGTTCAATACCTATTTATTGATTTGAGAATAGAGTACGATGAATGTGAACGAATTCAAAGGCTGAATTTGTGAAATGTGATTTAGTTGGGAGAGTAAGGCTTACATGAAACAGCTAAAGAATGTTACAAAAGAACATACAGCATACACTGTGGTTTAGGGAGCAAGTTGTATCCTTTATGTAGTCTGGTAAAGGCTAAGCATCAGTAATCCTAATTTCTAAATACTCAGAAATCCAAGATACTTTCGATGTCAACATGCCTGATGGTGTAGTGTACTTAAACTTTGGTTCATGTAAAACAAAAATTTCATGTGATTCTCAGACTATGTGTATAAAATGTCTTATATAAAACATAATGAATTTTACATGAGAGTTGGATTGCATCCTTAAGCTAAATCCTTATCTATATGAAACCATTCCCAAATCCTAAACAGTCTGACATTCTAGTCCTAATCCTTTTGCATGAGGGTTTCTTAACCTTTATTACCATTAAGAGAGCCAGTTACCTTTAAATGTGGTGTAACTATAAGAGGCAACTTAAAGATGTTTCTGGGTCCTGTGAATTAGCTAAAAGTTCTTGAACCATGAATCTGTTCTCTTTGATTTGAGCTATTCTCTGCTGCAGTCAGCTTTTCAATCATCCTGGGCTCCAAGAAAGACAAGGTGCATTGATTAACCATCTTGTGTAGAAAGCAAAGTGCTCCTCAAACAAGCAATATCTTCTTACTCTTTTAAAGCAAACATCTCAAAACTCAGAAGATCATCTTGTTCCTGTTCTGTTACTGTATTAAATGATAACTCCTCCAAGGACAAAGACTGGGCTAATGGTCAACTAGGTCACACTTGTGACCTGGGACTATTTTAACTATGCATTGTTTAATCGGCTCCTGCTTTCAATTCTACCTGTTTAACCTGAAGCCAATATCTGTACATCTGAAGACAGTGACAGTGTACTGAAGTGCTATCTTTTTGTCTCTTTATTTTGTATATGGGAACAGGTGGCTGCATCTATCTTGGAACTCCTCTTTGGGCCTAGGATCCGAAAACCTGGGTTCATAACCATTCAATGAATCCAAGTTAGAAAAGGACCTACTTGATCCCTAATGTCTGGGCCAATGCACCAAATATGTTACATGAAAGTTCAGGACAGCCAAACAACCTCAGGCTTCGTGTGTGGTAAGATAATAATGCAGGCAAGAAAAACATAGCAAAGGTAATAGAAAATTTTATTACAAAAGAAATATGGCTGAGAAAGAGCATGTGGCATAGATAGGCCAGGGAGAAGATGGCAGTTTTTTGTCAGCCATCTTGGCCATCTTAGGCCATCTTCTCTGTTACAGACTTTGGCTTGGGTTAAATAATGAGAATTGGATGGCTTTCTGATTTGGTGGGCCTCCTTTCTGTTTCCTCTAAGGTGATGATGGATACCAAATCTTGTTGCTTATTTACTCGTTCTTTTATTCTTCCTCATTTGTTTGTAGCTCCCCTGCTTCCATTTCATTGTCAGACAGGTTTTGGTTTATCAGCTTATCCTGGCATTTGCAAGGCTGAAATTCCCTGCTAGCTTCTCTACTAACACAGTATCAGTAGTGCAAGCATTAGTTTGAAATTGACTCCTAATTTAAACCTTTCCTGATCAGTCATTTATATTGAAATTGATTTTCTTGAATCCCTGAAGAGAGTGTTTACACACTGTAAATAGGAAAGTTCACAAGAGCAAAACCTTACTGTGACTTAAATAAGTCACAGTAGATGTGCTATGGTGCCCTAGCATATAGTCTGCCCTCACTGGCCTACCTTTGGAGTTTTTCTGGGATGTGCTGATGAGTGGATTTTGAGGTGCTCTCTTTTTGGATTCTGTTGGAGTATTCATGCTCTCGGTATGTGATGATTTAGGAGGGCTTTGCTGATGAGAAGCACTTGTTTCTGTGATTCTATTTTGAAGGTTGAGTATCTCCTGATACGAGTGGCACTGCATAATTCCACTCACACCCAGTTCTAGAGTAGTCAGAGAGGACAGAGCAGAGTAGTAGTGGCCAGAGCTGGGGGAGGGTAGTCTGGGGAATTGGTTAACGGATGTACTGAATGGTATGCATAAAAAATGATTAAAATTGTATTTTTTGTTAGGTATATTTTGTCACAATATTTTATTTTTTTAATTTAAATTTTATTGTAAAGGTAATGTAAAGAGGGTTTGCAGTTACCTAAGTCAAGTACATTTTTTTGAACAGTGTTATTCCCTTCCCTCATTTTCTCCCACTTTATCACAATATTTTAAATGGACTAATATAAAACATGAATGCCTCAGAAAATTCATGCTTAAGCCTTACAGGAAAGCAAGTGTCCAGTAGACTGCTTTACATTTTACTAACATTACGCTTTAATTTTTATAAGATAGCAGAATATATGGGTATTGATATTGGCATTGATCCATACTTGATTACTAATAAGGTGAATTCCCTTTGCTCAGGCAAAGTCAATTGAGACTCTTGCTTGAAGTCATTGACACCTGCTCTAGAAGCCTTGAGGAGGGCTCCATAGGTACTTCTTACATACACAAGAAAGCCAAGTTCAAGCTTGTTAAGATTAGTTTCTCAAGGAGCAGAAAAGACAAATGGGAAATGGGAAAGTCTTCCTCTCAAGATGAGAGCAATGAGTGATGGAGTTCAGGTGGTTTTCCTACAGCATAGGAATGTTGAATATATATATATATATATATATATATATATATATATATATATATATATTTGGAGGCATGTGCATGTTTGTTTGGGGGGGGGTGGAACTCAGAGCTTTACACTTGCTGGGTAAAATTAAGCAAACATACTATCACTCCTCTCCCCCACTCTAAGTTTTTAAGGCGGGAAATAAAAGGAAACAGAGACTTCATTTTCATTAAATCTCTCTTTCCTTGGGTATTTGGAGATAAATTAGAAGGATGGAAGGTTGCAAGTTTATAATCATAGAAAATGGAAATTTGTTGACACAATTTTTTGGTGCCATATTCTAGAGTGACTGAAATAATCTTACATAATTTTCATTTTTCAAATAACCCAGTGACTAATTTACTAACTAGTCATTTAAAAGTAATAATTTAAAGATCAGCCTGGAGACTAGATCCATGTGCAGTAAAGTGTGGTGTTCTACCCCTGAAATCTTAATTACTGATGAGCCTGAGGCAGGAAAATGGGAGGTCAAGGCCAGTCCATGCAGTTATGGAGACCTTATCTCAAAATCAAAACATAAATGCAAGGGCTGGGGTGTGGTAGATCACTCTTCTGACTATGTATCTGAAATACATAGTTTACTTAAGGTGAGTTAAGTAAAGTAAGTTACCTTAAGTAAGGTAAGTTAGTAAGAGATTTTGCATGTAAGAATTTTCATAGTACAAATCACATGTGGGCTGACTAAACAAAATATCTCTCAGAGTATCTTGGATTTAGGAAATTACTGAGGGTATTCAAGTTACAAATGTTTAAGGAAACTGGTTCTCCTGTTCCTGCCTCGCATGATAGCGTAGTAGGCCCAAAAATAATCTAAGTCACTCTCGTTTTTATTCCATTATCTACATATAAGCATCTGGCTCATCCAGCTTCTCCTAGAAATTAGGCTGGAACTTGATATGACTCCATAATTTCTGTAGTCTTTTCTAAATGAGTTATTATTTGCATCTCCTAATTCACAATCCTGACAACCTGGGGAATGATAAAATTATTAATTAATTCATATCCAGTTAATAATGTGCTGTTTTAAAATCATGTGTGTCAGAATACTATTTTTAGGAGTGACAACCTCTGAGATCTGTAGCACTTAAAAATGTCTCTTTTTTTTTTGCAGCAAGATACACTTCTCTTTAATTTGCAATCAGGTGCATTTATCCTTAAAAAATTGTGACACTAAGCCAGGTACTAATGGCTTATGCTTGTAATTCTATTTACTCAAGAGGTTGAGGTCTAAGGACTGAGGTTCAAATCCAGTTTTGAAAAGTCTGTGATACTCTTATCTCCAGTTAAGCATCAAAAAGCTGAAAGCTGAGGTTTGGCTCAAGTGGTAGAGTGCCAGCCTCCAGTGAAAAAGTTAGCAAGATGTCAAGGCCATGGCCCTGAATTCAAGCCCTAGTATTTGACACACCTAATATACTTGCACACACACGAGTGCTCGAGTGCACATGCACACACGTGAGTGTTCGCGTGCATGCATGCACATGGATGCACACACACATTGGCATTGTAGAAAGCATTACAGTTTTTCCATCAAGCTGTTCTCAGACATTTCTAGCTGGGATATATATTTCTTTGACCATATGTAGGTTTGCTAAGTACTGTTTTTAGAGAATGAACAAAAGTGCTAGGCTATCTTTGAATGAATTTAATACAACCTTTCAATACGCTTTATTTTTTTCCTGTAAAATCGGAGACTTATATGTAATCTGTTTGAACTCAGTCCAAATTAATTAATTACTGATAGTCACAGAAAGCTTTTTTCTAAAGGTATCTGCAGCATAGGAGATATGTTACAGGGAAATGATTATGGCCTTCTCAGTTTTAATCTCAAGATGCATTCAATTGTATAATCCTGCCTTTCTTAGGAAAAGAAAAGGAAGTTTTCCAGATAGTTCTGGAATCAATGATCCTGAAGAAGAAAACTTTATTAAATTCATAGCCCTTTTACATATATTAAAAGTAGAAATTATTGCCATTTGCTGATAAAGAGCCATTTACCCAGATATATTCATTACCGTCAGTGTGGTCAGGACTGGACCTCAGCATTGCTGGGGTCAGTGCTTCTGCTGAACCGCCAGCCAGCAGTTTTAAGCTGGTGTCTGTTCTCATCTTTTGCTAGCTCCTTTCTAATGTGAGGGCATTCAATCACACAGTTATTGTTGGAAGTAAAGGATTTTCTTGTCTTTTTCTTACAAACCAGGAGACCTGGGCACATGGAGGCCAAATTTGAACCTAGCTGACTTCAGAATACCCAAGTGTGCCTATTGGATAATCATTTGGGTTCTTGTACTGACTCAGTAGCCTTGATCTATTCTTTTTGGCTTTCATTGTAGCTGTTGCTTAATCCAAATTGATATATGAAAACATGGTGTGCTGGGCTATCATAGAATCCTTGATTCATTCACAGATATCTGCAGTGCCCCCAGATAGATCTTAAGTTCTAGAAATGCAGATAGCCAAACAGGGTTTATAGCTTAGGAGGAGGGGAGAGTTGTGGCATTTAACCAAGTCTCAGATCTGGACTGAATGTTTACATGAAGATGGATGTAATACTCCAGGGTAAAAAGAGGAAGAAGGGGTAAAGCTTGGAGTGGTTGTAGGGAGCTAAGGATGGATAGAAGTCTTCAAACACAGTGGGGCACACATCAAGTATTTCAGACAGTAAAAGCCTGATGAGAGGTGGAAGGTTTTTACCAGGTTCAGAATAGCTGGGACACAGCATGGGAGGGACAGTGGCTGATGAATCTAAACCCATAGTGGTGCTTGTCTGCCATTTCAGCACTGTTTGGCCTTAGTCCTAGGTGATGGGGCCCTTACAGAGTAAGAAGATTTGGTGCTGTGAGGAAAGACTGCATATTTATAGAGGAACTTTAAAAAGGTCAGTTTTTGATGCATCATTGTCGGGCCTTTGTCTGTCCCATGAAAGACAGACTGCGTCAGGGGAAAGATAAGTGCAGTGCTCTCCTGTTCCCCAGCTTCCCTTAACCCAGGAGACAATCAGAAGCCTTCCTTAGCCCGGGAGACAATCAGATGCAGCAGGAAGTCAAGTCAAGAAGGAACTCGTTTATTAACACACAGCAAGCACTTTTTTAAAGCAAAAGAGACTGGATGGCATGGGGAGGAAAAGGAACCAACCAATCACTGTGAAAGGTCACACCCTATCATGCACCTAAGCTTCCAGGAGCTGTTTATGCACTGAAAGCAAACAAACAGGGCTCTGCCCACTCAACTCCCTCTCAGCACCATCTTTGCCGCCCACGTGCCCCACACATCATGGAAGCTGAAAGACTAGGTATTAGGAAGTAGATTGAGAGGGGATGGAAGTATGTGAGGTCTCCATTGCCAGGATTAGAGGATTACTGATTCATAGATGCTCCCAAGTCTCCTTGCTTTATGAAAAGGTCCATTCAAATGTGAGATTGTTAAGTCACTGCCCTGCTCTTATCCTTACCCATATTGCTCCTCTGTTGTGTATGCTGCTTGCTGTTCAGAATGGTGACCCTTCCTGCATAGAAAGTTTCTCCTGTGAGACACTTTGATCATTATTAGCTTCCCTTGCAGTCTGCCAGTGCCTTAGTCTGTCAAGATCTGGTCATCCTCAACACCCTTACTAGCTTTGATTGTGCAGTGGGTACAGAGTCATTTCAGACTCCTAGGTTCCCTTTGTGATTTTGTAGCGGAGGGATGGCGACAGTAGAAAAGGTTTATGTGCCTAAAGGTGGGTTTTAGAAGGGACATGTTCCAAGTTCCTCCAGATCACAATAGTACAGCACCATTATTTCTACATGGAATGAGAATTCAGAGCTCAGTAGTATTTATGTTTTTTTGTACGGAATTCCATACTTCCAGTCGTGTAGCTGACAGTTCATAGTAGAGAACATGTTTGTTTCCCTTCATGTTCTTTCATACCCTTTGCAGTCAGTCTTCTCCTTACACTCTGATTTTAGCACTCCTTATGCTGTTTTCTTTTAGAGCTGTCCTTCTCCAAAATTCCATATAAAAGGGACTATGCATTTAGTGTGTGTGTGTGTGTGTGTGTGTGTGTGTGTGTGTGTGTGTGTGTGTGTGTGTGTGTGTGTGTGTGTGTTGGTGGAGGGAGAGTACAGGGGCTTGAACTCAGGGCCAAGGCACTGTCCTTTAGCTTTTTGAGGGATAGTTGACAATTGAGTGTTAAGTTCAGAGTGATAGGTCTTTTGCACAACTATCAATGTAGAACTTGCACAGTGGAATTCTCTGCATTTTTTTGTATGGTGAGTTTGTGTGGCAAAGACTTTTTTACCTAATCTTGGAATCTTTTTCCATCTACTACAGTGACCACATAATAGCCTCTCAGGAAATATTTGTTAAATGGATTCAGCTTAATTTTTTAAATTTTGATCTATATTTTTCCTTAATACTGTGAAGTCCTTCCAGCTGACCACATTTTGAATATGTGGGGTTTTTTTTGTTTGTTGTTTGTTTGGACTTTTTTTTTTTGTTGTTGGTTGTGGGGCTTGAACTGTAGGCTAGTGCTCTACCACTTGAGCCACAGTGCCACTTCCTATTTTCTGGTGGTTTATTCGAGATAAAAGTCTCATAGACTTTCTTGCCTGGGCTGGCTCTGAACTGTGATCCTCAGATCTCAGCCTCCTGAGTAGCTAGGATTACAGGCGTGAACCACCAGTGCCAGGCTTGAATATGTTTTTACTATATAATATTCAAACCGTCATCAACTTTGAATCTCCTATAACTTTGATAAGCTTGTCAAAAATATTTTATTTGCATTGTAGATAAGCATGTCCAGTAGACTTAAGAACACAGTTGTTTTCCACTTAGTGTTCCATTGTAGTTTTGGATTTAATTCACAATCTGCCTTAGATGGCTTCAATTCTCCATACTCGTTCATTTTTCACACACTTCTTGGCATATCTTCTATGTTCCATGTTACCCTTCTGGCTTATTAGTAGTTTTAGGAAGTTTATATTCTTACATTGAAGAGGTTGATCATAGATTATATGTCATTAGGCTAGATTTTGGAAATCGATTACTGAAGCCCCAATCCACTAGACATAGAATGCTTTCATTTGCCTGTAGGCAGTATTTTTGACTCTTTTTCTTTGATGGTCTCCAGCTAACCATCATTGATGGCTATAATCCTTATATATTCGAAGATGTTGAGTACCAACTTCTAAAAGATTTCAAGGTCTTATTAAAGCTGGTGAATTTTCAGATGAAATGATGATGACACTGAGGGTATTTTTTAAACCACTTTTTGCTGGTATAGTGTATATACAATCAAGATTACTGACTTGTAGTGTATTGTTCAGTGCATTTCCACAAATATGCACAGTGTGTCCCAACTCCCTTAGAGAACATCTTTGTCTCACTGCATGTTTCTCCCTTTTCAGTCACTCCTCTCTCCACATTCTGATCTTGACACTCCTGTCTCTGCTTTCTGTTGGAGCTTGCCTTCTCCATAATTCCTTTTAAATGGGACCCTGCATATTTGTGTGTGTGTGTGAGAGAGAGAGAGAGAGAGAGAGAGAGAGAGAGAGAGAGAGAGAGAGAGAGAGAGAGAGAGAGAGAGAGAGAGAAGAGAGAGAGAGAGAGAGAGAGAGAGAGAGAGAGAGAGAGAGAGAGAGAGAAAGAGAGAGAGAGAGAGGGAGAGAGAGGGAGAGAGAGAAAGAGAATGAGGGCTTGAACTCAGGGTCAAGGCTCTGCCCTTCAACTTTTTTGCTCCAGGCTAGCATTCTGCCAATTGCGCCACAGCCCCATTGATGCCTTTTTGCTGGTTAATTGCAGATAAGAGTATCATAGAATTTCTTGCATGGACTGGTGTTGAAAGTAGATCCTCAGATTTCAGCCTTCTGAGTCACTACATTTAGTCTTTTGTATTTGTTCTCTTTCCCATATACAGTACTCTTGAGATTCATTTATATTGTTTTTGTATCAATAGCTCCTTTTTATTATTGATACTGGTTTCCATTAGATTATAACACATTTGTTTATTTACTTATCCATTCGGCATTTGGTAGTTATTCCAATTTGGGGCTACTATGAATTAGACAGCTGTAGATGCCATTTATATATTTATGCTTTGCCAGGGTGGGGTGGGCAGCACTGGGTTTGAACTTAGCCTCTCATTTACTAGAATGGTGCTTTGCTACTGAGCTATGACCCTGCTACATCTTCACACACTTTTATAGGCCCTATACCAAACTGCTAGTTTTTTACTAATCTTATCATTATGAAGTTGTACACAGAGATCAGAGTTCCAAAGTCAGGTTATGAGTATAGTGCATCTTGAATCACATTATTTTTGAAACATGTTCTTACTTCCTGCCTGGGCGGCACTTAGATTGCCATTGTCCTATTTTCTGCTTCTTGCTACAGGTGACATGACAGATGGAGGCCGCCACACCCAGCTTTTGTTGTGATGAAGCCTCACAGGTTTTTTTGCTCAGGCTGGCCTGGAACTTTGATTCTCTCAATCTCAGCTTACCATGTGGCTGAGATGATAAGCATAGGCCACACTGTGCCCACCTCTTGATTGAAAAGGGACTTTGTGAACTGTGATCCTCCCAGTAGCTATGATTACAGCCATGAACCACCAACACCAAGCTTGTGTGGAAATTTTTTATAAGCCTTTGTGTGAAATCTGTTTAAATGCCTCTTGAGTTTATACCTAGAAGTTAAGTTGCTCTGTGCTTTACTTTAGAAGAAACGGTCGGATAAGTTGATATTAGGCTAAATGAATCCCAAGATAAGGACTCAAATGGTTTTTCTTTCTTGCTATTGTTTCTAACATATTTATAAGATAATTCTTTGTTGCTTTGTATGTCCCTCCCCCACGGTATAACCCCTGCGTTCACTGTATTTGATGTTGGTATAATTTGTGGAGGGGAAGGGAAAAAAACAAATTGTTTAAATAGGGATACAGGTGGACCCATTGCAACCATGAGATGTACGAGTCGTTATGTCGAAAAACGAACTTTACAACCTTGGTGGGGGGGGGGAGGATGGGAAGGGATGGGAAGTGGAAACAAAGGAGGAGGCAACAATGCTTGATAAGAAATGTATTCATTACCTTGCTCATGTAATTGTAACCCTCTGTATGGTATTTTCACAATAACATATAATAGTTATCTTATTAAAGATTTATTTTGCATTTTTCTAATAACGTTACAGGTCTCCTTCTGGGTTTACATGATACTTTCCTTATTGAAAGCGTGTGATGAAATTGCCCTTTATTCTCCCTTAGTGCAGTTATTTAAAACTAAGTGTTAATGCCATTAGTGAGAATGAGCTTTTATGAGGAAACAGAAGGAAGCTGTAGCTAACACTTGGAAATCAGGAGGTATTGGATCTATGGATACTAAAATTCCTTATATAAAATAGAACAGTGTTGCAAAGAAACCACACATAGCTTCCCATATACTTTAAGTCATCTGTAGATGATTTACAATTCCTATGACAATGCAGTGGCTATGTGGATAGATGTTATTACCATCTTTAGGGAACAATGATGATAAATAAAAAGGCTATCCATGTTCAGTATAGTTTTGAACTGCAGTTGTTAGAATCCACAGATGTCGAATCTGTGGTGGCTGTACTTGATCCCTTTCATAGTTTCTAAAACGAAATTCACCTTAATGGATGTTTTGTTCTGAGAGCTGCTTTTGCTATGGGGTATGTATAGAGGTATCTTCTTTCTTCTGCTGGCTTTTATAGTTTTCTTCCCTTGCTTGCTTGCATTGTGTTTACTTCTACTGGTTCTGTCAACTTGCATTCTCTGGGAAGCCACCTGTGGGGGGTTACAAAATCTATGTCCCTATGAAGCAGCCATATACACACCCATCCATACAACCCTATACTTCAGACCATAAAGCCCTGTTTGAGTTCCTTGCTAGTCTGCCTGTGCTCAGCTGGGCACTGTCTCCTGTATACCCAGCAGTGCAGTATAAATACTGAGAGTCAATGGATGATTATTGATGATCATAAAACTACTAATCCGAGTAATTGAGTACCTGTCATTGATGGCAGTGTTTCAGACAGTGCAAATTCTGTCTGATATGATGGATCTAGTATGGAATCATTCTGAAATTCTTAGTTTAAAAACATTATATAAACATTGACTGTAGATAGCTATCTATAAAATCTGCTTGAAAATGTAGCAAACCTATTATTATGATATGACTGAATAAAAAAAGGTAATTGTATTTTTAGCATAACTGTATCTAGGTTAGACAGTTAAGAGTATCCCAAATTTCATTTCAGATTTCTCATAGGCTATGATCATGTAATCTGGCTTAATTATTAGAGCTGAAAGCATAGTAAGTTCTTAATAATTCTGACCATTGGCTTACATTGATATATTGGACTTCGCAAATTGTATTTATACTGTATAGAATAATATTTTATCATTATCTTTAAGTAGTTATACAAATAAATTGTATGTAACAAAGTAGTTTATGAGTAAAATGTGTCTTGATCAATGTTGGAATAATATTTTTAATTTATGCTAAAAATATGAAATTACAAGCTTTTAGGAGATTGTGTGAATGAAAGACTGATTATCATCTAATGTAGCTTGTAGGAAGTCTGAAATCTAAGGTGTATTTAGTTTAGTTGAGTGACTTTGAAATAGTTATTTGACCACACTGGTCAAATCATTTTTACATCTATGAAATAAATCAACTGGAACAGGTAACTATAAGATACTAAATATTATGCTTATGGGATAGGAATTATTTTAATTGGATAGTTTTTGTTTCTCACAATAACTTGGAAGAAGTCCAGTATTGCATTTTTATTGGTGGCATTAATCCCAGTCCTAAATAAAATCATATGACTTTTTGTCTCAATCTTTGTAGTCAGAACTTACTTGTCATTGTTTTCTCTCTATAAAACTCTGAAAAGGCAAAGACAAAAATGGATGTAAAGGAATTTATGCTAAACATTTTGGCCAAAATGTAAAAACTACTGATTGCCTAATATTATAGTACAAAATCATTTGCTTTCCTTTTATATGTCATAGTCAGTTTGAATTGAGTTCAGACATAATTTTAGATTAAAAAAATTCTAAAAAAAGCAACTAGATAATTGATTAATTTCAACTTCTAGAATCCCATGTAATGTAATTAAGCAAGCAAATAAAACTAAGTCTCATTACACTACATAGAATAAAGCAACCAAAAAGAGCCATTGGTCTTGGAGTCTCTATTTCTATTTTAATCAGGTGGTAAAATTTACTTTATAGAAGTTCTTATCAAACATTGTAATAGGACAGGAATAAGTAGATTGTTTTGTAACTTTCACAGATGAGAGCAGAAAGGCTCAGTTGAAATTGTTACTAAAGTAGACATTTCCAAGCTTTCTCTTTCTTTCTTGGAAGCTGTAAAAATCTGGGTCAAGATTTGCAGCCTTACTAATACATTTTAGGTATATGGTTCATTACACAGTGACCCAGTAAGGATGTAGTGATGGGTGGGAATCTGGTATAAATTTGAATGAAGGTGTTTCATAGCCATCATTTGTTGGAGCCCCAAGCACTTCCTTCAAATATTTTACTATTAATTATTCCTCTAATTATGTAGAGTATACAGTAGGTCTGTATGAAGAAGATGATCTGTTGTAGCTAGGACAATGTCTTCTCTGTCTGCTAGCTTCTATTTTCAAGTAAACAAGATACAATCATTTGCCTTATTACCATTGGACACAAACAGATGCTGGAAAAAGACAACAGTTAAAATTTCCAACCACAGTGTTGTTTTTTTAAATTACCATATGTCCGGAAAAACAATCACTTTTATGATTTATACAAGTATCTCCAAAATCAGCAAAAGCTATTCCATATCCGACAGTCCTAGGGAAGTGACTTTGCTCATGTTGCCTTGGAGTCTCACCCCTTTGTTAAATAGACCCATGTTTAGGGACCACAGCCACAGCCACATGCCCAATCAATGTTAAGTGTTTCCTTTCCTTGAAATCTCATATGCTCAAAATTTGGGATGCCTCTGTCCTCAGTGCAGGGAAAAATATCTCAGGATCAGCAGGAATGTGTTCTTGTCATCAGTTCAAGTCGAGACTTTATTTGAAGGATAGACAAGCTACAGGACTTTTGTTCTTGAGCAACAAGAACTGAAGTCCTCAAGTGCAAATCCCTAGTCTCTTTTCCAGTCTGGCTGTGGACTGGGAAGAGGCTAGCCCAGTGTTTCTTGTCTGAAAAGGTGAACTGGAGGAAGTGCTGCTGTAGCTCAAGTGGTAGAGCGCTCGCCTTGAGCTGAAGAGCTGAGGGACAGCGCCCAGGCCCAGAGTTCAAGCCCCACGACCGACAAAAAAAAAAAAAAAAGGTGAACTGGAAAAATGGAGAAATCTTGTTGGCAATATTGAGTTTGGAATGATGTTGAACTAAGGGGAATTCTCAGTCTCTCCTTTGGTTTATTTTCCATTGGATACACAAGCAAAAAGTATCCCATAGTTAATTTTTGTTTTCTTCTGGAACCAATTTAAAGCTTGCTAGAGCAGCTAAATTATAAAAAGAGCTTTGAATCCAACTTTTCCCCAGGTGCATTAGGAAATATACTGTCTACATTTCTCAGGAAGAAATAGAAATAAGTTTCTTCTTAATGTGTATTTTAAATCACTTTTATTCTCCAGCATGTTTTAATCTGTATTAATTTCTTTTTAGAAAGTGCCAAATTGTCTTTGATAGCACAATTCCTGTCCTTGTGTTGTTCCTCACATCCTTTGTCCTGAGTTTGAAGTTACCAGGAGTTTGTGAGCCTGAAAGGGAAATAATAGTTAACCCCCCTTCCTTGTGTGTGTGCGCGTGCATGTGTGTGCACATGTGCATGCACACACGGATATATATATATATATATATATATATATATATATATATATATATATATATATATATATATATATATGACAGTACTGGGGCTATAACTCAGGGTCTTGTGCTTTTGCTTGGCTTTTTCACTCAGGCTGTTGTTTGAGTCATGCCTCTAGTTCCCCCGTTTTTAAACTGGGTATTATATTTCTGTACAATAAATAATAACACTGAATAATGTTGTCCAATTAAAATAAATGTAGTCCTTTACATGTTGAATACAATCCCTTCCCTGTTTGGTTTTTCCTACTATTTCCATTTTGATTTGTTTTTTCTTTCCTTTTCCCTCTTCTTCACTGCCTTCCTTTTTCCCTTTTCTTCCTTCCATGCATTTGAGGGCTAATCACTATTTTGATTATACACACTTTAACCTGTCTCTTGTCCCTGGAGGATTTGGGAGGACTGACAGAACCTCCATTCATGGAAAATGTGACCCACTTTCTGTACCTTCTGTGGGAAACACAAATTCTACTAGCTATGAGGCCAGAGGCTTATATACTGTCCCATCCCTTGCTCCCATTGGTCCAGAAATGCATGTCTTCTCTCAGTACTGGGTATTTGCTTATAGTATATTCTTTTTCTTTCTTTCTTTTTTTTTCTTTTTGCCTGGGATTTCTGAAGCCTCCTGTTTATATTTAACTTCTTCTATTTGGGCTGTTAGAATCAGAATTCCTCAAGGAATAAGTAAAGCAGCAACAGTATACAGTTCTCCAACTTGTGAATATGTGAATATTCCCACTGGACATGAAACTTAGTCTGTTTTTTCCCCCCAGTTGTTAAGCATAGTACATATATTGCAAGAAAAAACTGAATGTGACAGATAATATAACACAGACTTCCACTATGTACAGAGAAAATACTGGTTAGATTTTGATACCTATACCTTTGTTATTCTCCTTGTCAAACAGATGCTAGAGTGTAATTCAGCCTGTAGTTAAATGCATTTGGGGGGAAAGGTGGTATCATACAATTTTTACTAAATATTGTGCCTTGTAGTGGGCACAGTGGCTCATGACTGTAATCCTAGCTACTCAGGAGTCTGAGATCTGAGGATCATGGTTTGAAGCCAACCCAGACAGAAAAGTTTGTAAGACTCTGATCTCCAGTAAACTACTCAGAAAAAATCTGGAAATGGTGCTGTGGCTCAAGTGGTAGAGTGCTAGCCTTGAGCACAGTGAGACTCAGGGACAGTGTGCAAGCCCTAACCAGAAAAATAATGGTGCCTTGCTTTGGGTCCTTGCTAATTTAAACGATATGTTTTATTTTTGTGGGTTTGGGGCTACTTGCTGTTTTTGTTTTTTTTGTTATTGTTTTGGATGATGTTTTGTACATTTCTCCATTTATCTGTGGCTTCAGTTACCTGCAGTGAACTGCAGAGTATTATTAAATGGAAAATTCTAGAACTGAACAATTTGTAGGTTATAAATTGTGTACTGTTTGAGAGTTAGATGCACTGTGACATTGAGACAGTTGATTTGGTACCTGATATGGCCGCTGAGTGACTAAGACTAGATCTGTGGACAAAGGTGTGATTCACCTTGTGGGTGTGATAGAGTGGCTGAGTGAAAGACTGCAATACATCCTCAGAATGGCTTTCTGGGGCTTAGTGGAGAATCTGGTCAGTAGGAGCTAAGGCTGTGTCACAGCATCATAGCATCTGCCTAAACCACCTTCTTGTAGGCATTGTGTCATCTTACATCTTTCTTAAGAATGGAAAGTGTTGGCCAGGCCAAGAATTGGAAATGTCCCTTGACAAGGTGACTGCCTTTGTGTAACTTTTATTAGGACATATTGTTGCAAATTTTCTTTTTATTACTTATTGTTGATACTCCTCTTTTACTCTGAGTAATTTAGAAGCTGATCTTCTAATCTTCATCATGAGTATGTATTAAAGGAAAATATAGAGTGGTACATAGGATCCAATGCTAGTCTTAGTTCCTCTGATCTTTGGGGACATATACCTCACAAAGGTGAGGGGGACTACTGTAATCACTGAGCTGTAAGGGGTACTTATCTCCCAACCATAGACTTATGTATTATCTAGCATTCCATAGAGAACCTATACCAGGACTAACCCAGCCACAGTGAACACTGTAATTTGGACGTTGGACAGGAACAGTGCCCTTCTCTATGTAACTCTTTAGATGTTAGCTTTCTTCTTCTCCGAGCTGCTATTGGTCCTGAGGTTGACAGTGTATGTTAGCCGGGGATTGTATCTCCATAATTTCCTGCCTTCCTTTGGGGCTGAGGAGCTTTGCCTGTCTTCCCAGACCTCCCTCTCTACCTTCCACCCATGCTACCTTGTCATTTTAGCCTTTTGTAATGCCTTCATACTCCCTTGGAATTAATCCCCTTGATTTCCCACTGTACCAAGAAACAGTGTTGCCACAGTAATACAGTCTTTGTTCTACCCTTAGCCCATCTACCTTTGACCCACACATAGGCATGGAGGGGGTTCTTGCTCTGTTTGCTCGGGAGGCAGCCTCTGCCTGGACAGACTCCCTAACTCTAGATCTACTGTGGTTGTGATCTAGACACATAGTGGGCCTTACTAACCAAATTACAGATGACTTCTGAGTTGGCGCAGAGCATCTATCCAGACCAGCGCTCTTTATTCTGGCGTGTGAGATAATCTATTCAGGAAGAAACACTACCCTTTGGGTAACATTCCAGGGACCATTGAGCTGTGCCAGTTTTGGGTTAGAGCTTTTGCTTGTTGTAATGAGTTACTTCAGGGAAACTTCAGAGCTGGAGGTCTAAGCTAGATTTGCCGCATGGCTTATAGGCTTGGGGCTCAACTTTGACCCAGTGCCTGCCTGTAGAGCTGAAGCTTTTCTCCCAAGCAGGCCTGAGGAGCCCACACTCTGGTATTAGTGGTAAGAGTTGGGGTTTGGTGTTGGATCAGCATTTGTAATTTGTCCATTACAATGTGTGTGGCCCCAGGTAGGCAACTGACTGTCCCAGCCTCTCTCCCTTCACCCTCCCTCTCTCTCTCTCCCTCTCCCTCTCCCCCCCTCTCTCCTTCCCCTCCTCCTCCCCCCTCTCTTTCGCTCTGTGTAGTTAGGATTAACTTACTTCACAGGGTTCTTATGAGGATGAAGTGAGGAGTTAGTTGTTCCATGGATTAACACATGGCAAATTTCAACACAGGTTGAATATCTCAAATACAAAAGTCAAAAATAATTAAAAACTCCAAAGTTTCTGAATATTGACACGAAGTCCCCAACTGGAAAACTTCCATACTTGAGTTCATATCACAGCCCAAATGCACACACACTTACAGTCTAAAACTACCTTTAGGCTGAGTGTATAGATATGTATGAAACATAAATGAATTTCATATTGCACTTGGGTCCTATGTTCAAGGTGTCTTATTATTTTATGCAAATATTCCAAAATTCAGAGAAAGCCAAAATCTGGAATAATTCTGGTTTAGGACATTGTTTTTGAATGAGGGATATTCAAGCTATTCATATTCATAGTTTTTGTTACTATGATCTTTTGCAGAGTGCAGATATTAATATCCTATCAGAATGGCTATAGGAATTGACTGTTATGCCTGGTACACAGTAAAACTGGGAGCCCTCAGCAACAATGTAAGTGACAGTATTATTAGCCTATAAGGTTAGGACAGGACAGGTAGTAATTCTCAGAATGCTGGATAATACAAGTTCAGTATTATCCTTAGCTTATTAAATCATCTACATCTTGTCATCAAGGTTCATTCTTATAAAGCTTTAGTTATAATTTGCCCTTGGAGTTAATAGTTATGTTATATACTATTCAAATAGTTTTATTCTCTTTAGTGACCACTTTTTAAATGTAAAAGATGGTATAATCTTGGGTTTTTATGAAATTAAGAAACCTGACTAAAGAATAAGTGTAGTGATCTTGAATAATACTAGATTACACTAGCCTACATGTCTTTGATCACAATGGATATGTGTCATTATGCTGATCTTTCTCATCACAAGTGTCATGTGTGTGTGTAGGGGGGACACTGGAGTTGTTACTCATGCTCTGCTTTGGCTTTTTCACTTAAGGCTGGAGTTCTATCACTTGAGCCAAACCTCCACTTTCTACTTTTAGCCACTGCTTACTGGAAATTAACATCTCATTAACTTTTCTGTACAGGCTGGCTTTGAACTATAATCCTCAGATCTCAGCCTCCTGAAAGTAGCTAGGTACCAATTATGTGTGTGTGTGTGTATGCGCGCACGTGCGCACGCCCGTGCTTAAACTCGGTCTGGGCCCTATCCCTGAGCTCTTTTACTAACACTCTGTCACTTGAATTACAGGTCAACTTCTGGCTTTTGGTGTTTAATTGGACATAAGAATCTCACATTTTTCTGCCCTGGCTGGCTTTGAACTGCCATCCTCAGATTTCAACTTCCTAGAGTCTATTATATCTAAATTAAGTGAAAGTTATTAGGCATTATAATCTGTATTCTTTGAACCCAAAACACATTTGGACTCTAGGTGTATTAGAGAATTTTATTTTCACTTGATTTATACACTTGCTTTTTAAGCAATTTTACTTTGCTTAAAAATATTTGAGACTGGGGATATATCTCAGTGGTAGGATATATGCTTAGCCTGTGTAAGGCCCTGGGTTTTATCTATGGAAACACCATAAAAGGACCTAAAGAAAACTGACTATGATTATATAAGCAACTTTAGCAAGTGCATACATCATCATGGTGATGAAGACCTGTCTGTGCTTTGCCTGGTGCCTTGGTAGCCTGGGTCAGGTATACACCATTCAGAGGGGAAGTTAGTGGGGAAATTGGGCAGGTGAAAACACTTTTGCTGTATGAAGAACATAATGATTTGCCATTAGTATTCCTATGATATACTTAAGCTGTAAAGAACATTAAAACATTTTTATTGTTAATATAAAGATGATGTACAGAGTCATTGCAGTTATATAAGTAAGGTAAAGAATACATTTCTTTTTGAACATTGTCACCCTTCCCTCATTCTCTCCCAGTTTTTCCCTCCCATCCTCACCCACAAGTTGTGTAGTTTATTTTCAACAGTGTCTAGTGAGTACCATTGCTGCTGTCCTTTGTAAAGGACATATTTATAGAAGATTTGTGTATTGAATGCTGTTTGTTTGTTTTTTGTTCTGTCCTGAATGTGAGATGCTGATGGCTGGGATCTAGCTTTGCTTTGCTTTTCTCTCTCTTTCTGCTGCCCTTTCTCTCCCTGTTTGTCTCCATTTGTATTTACTTTTTATCCTGGTGCCTGTTTCCTCATAGGAGGGACCTTACACAGGAACCTGTTCTCACAGAGCTCCTGTGCATGGCCTAGGTCTCTTCAGAGGAGGTTCGGTAGAGAATTCTGCCCAGAAGCAGCAACTAGCATTGAACAATAGGGTCACTGCCTCCCATTCCTGCTGTTGAGACTTACGTTCCAGCAGACCCCTGCACGGGCTCTGCCTTGGGAAGGTGTCCTCAGGGTCACAGGAGGAATGAACAGTGGCACCTCTTAGCAGGCTTCATCCTTGAGCTTTGCTATGTCATGTCTTGAAAACATTCTGCCTTTTTTTGCGTGAATATTTTTAATATCTTTAAGTAGTTGTACAGAGGAGTTGTCATTCAACAAAGCAGTTTATGAATACAGTGTGTCTTAATGTCACTGTTTTCTGACAGAGATTTTTATGGTTGAATTTCTACAAGTCTGCCTATCACAAGAAAGGATCCGTTTTATATTCTGTTTTAAATCAAGATTTATTGTCTTAATTGGTAGTACTCATTCCTCATGGTAAAACGTTCTAGTGAACTTGCTTAAGTATTGTTCCCAGGAGGAGACACCAGCCTCTTTTCATTGCAATTTTTAAAGAACATTTGCCTAACTTCAAATTTTTTACTTTATTACATGGTGGTAGTTAGGTTGTGGTTTGTCTTGAGATTAGGCAACTATGAAAAATACCTCTTAAAATTTGTAGAAGCACCAAATTAAGAGTTTTTGAAAACTAAGAAGTTGCTGTTCTCAGTTGGGCTAAAACCTCTGCCCCATGAACATGAACATGAGTTCATGTTGAATGGGCTATGATGAAGTGGGGCCTGGTTAGAGGCAGCAGGTTATTGGAGGTGTGTTTTTGAATGATACATCTTGTGTCTGCCTGCCTGCCTGCCTGTTTACTGCATCTTTCTCTCTGTGTCTGTGTCTGTCTCTCTGTCTCTGTGTCTGTCTATCTGTCTCTTTCTCTGGGTATTTTCTTGCCATCTCAGACAAACTGTTCCGTTATGTTCTTCTGTCATGTTCTTTCCCTGTGATGTTTCTGCCTTGTCCTAGGCCATTCGTGGGACCCAGCTGCACAGACTGAGTCCTCTGAAATCATGAACCCACATAAATCTTTCCTCTTTTAAGTTGTTTTTAATTAGGTAGCTTGACACAGCAACAAAAGGCCACCCACTAACCTAGCAAGGGTAGCCTGTGATTTCCACCCTGGTGAAGTCTGCGACTCTGTGTCTGCTTCTGCTATTGCTCTCATGTGAGAACCACCTAAGACCAGCCTATTTAAGCATGACTGTATTTTAATAAGTAGTAAGTAGATATAGGTCTCTAAACCCTTCAAATACTGAGAACTTGAACTTTCTGTAAGTACTATGTATACTAATTTTTTAAACTTCTGTAATACAAGCTCCAGTCTTCTTAGACTATTTCTCTGGCTGATATCTAGCCAGACTGTTATTACTGTAAACCTACCTTATTCACGGGAGATATGTTGCAAAACAGGAGATATGTTGAAATGGTAGATAGTATGAAATTTTGTTCGGTAAGGTTTTTTTTCTATATATACTTTTATGATGAAGTTTAATTCATAAATTAAGCACAGTAAGAGATTAGCAACAATAGTAGCAGAATGTTTATAATAATCTACTGCAATTAAAACTTTCACTTTGAGGCCATATTAAGTAAACAAAGGGTTACTTGAACAAGGCCCTGTAATACCAGGACAGCCTATTTGATAACTGTGAGACCTCTCAGGAGACTAGCAGGTGTGTAGGGAACACAGTGTATTGCACTGCAATCAGACTGCAAGGGACCAACAGATGAGGAATAGATCTTGACACTGGTATGATGGACCAAAGGATGACTCACTTCCCAAGTGGAATGAGGAGAATAGCAGAAAGTTTCATCATGCTACTCAGCATGGCATGCGATTTAAAGCTTAGAATTTGTTAATTTTTGGAATTTCTAATCTATTTTTGGACCACGGTCAACCACCAGTAATTAAAACTGTGGAAAATGGATCCAATCAATAAATGAAATTACTGTATTATTATTAATGTCTATCTTGTTTCACTGTTTGATTGAAGTAGAAAAACAATCTGATGGCATTTTAAGATTTTTCCAGTTTCTTGAGACCACTACAATTTGCTATATGTTTTTCCAACACAGTATATATTCTAGGCAGATTAGCCTGGGAAGCCTGCACTGAATGATAAATGAATTCTTATAGTTATGAAGGATTCTTCTTTAAGAAGGAATACCTTTACTTTTTTGTAGGTATTTGGACACAAAAGTGTAGTCTTCCTTGCCCTCTGTAAACAGAAATTTGTATATTTATTTAAAATGTTTCCAATTTAAGTTGTACAGATCAGTCATAAGTGATGACGTTCTCTTTTGAGGAGGCGTATCATTTACCATCTGTTCCAAAACATTTTTTTTTAAGTGGCATCCCTTTTCAGTGACGACTGTCCTTGGCAATGTTTCCTGACTTGTTTCCTAGGTTGATTAGAATTGGAAAGCAGCTGTTGTTGTCAGGGCCACCAACTTCAGTATCTAGATTTTCCCTCTGTCCCTCCGCCCATTGCAGTATGCATTTCATTTCAGCCTGCTCATCTTTCTTTCTAGTCTGTCAGCTGACCAGATAGGCATCGCCACAGCACAGCCCATGCAGGGACTGTCTGGGTGGAAATGCACAGTGCATTCGATCATTTGAATTCTAGATTGTTCTGCTTAGTTTTACTCACCCAATTTTTGTATCCTAACCTTCAGAAGGTACTGCTGGAAGAATAATTGCAACTATTGAGAAGACATAGCCCTCTCTCTCTAGAAATTGCTAATGACACATAAACGCATCATAGTCTCGTTTCAATATTAAACTTTGGATGTTGCTCACCCTGGGTCAGGTGACAAAGCTGCTATCAGCTCTGGCCATCAGCCCTGGGAGCATTGTGGGTCACCGGTCTCTGCTCAGAACTGTGTCATACAATGCAAATGAAGTCATGGAGTGTTTCAGAAAGACGAGTTGCAGATTTAACATAAACTCTGATTTGACAGTGGAGAAAACATCATTTATAGCTGCCTTCCTGTAGCCCATGTATTATGATATAGAAAGCTTATTTTTTTTTAGGTTTATTCTTAATGTTGGTGTTCTTCACATAATTCAAAAGAGCTACGAAAAGTCACAGGGACACTGAATCCTGTTAGAAGGGACCAGCCAGCCTTCCATACCATATGAGTGAGAGATGGATATGTTTCTTCTTAGATACACAGAGGAGATTGACTTTCCGGACACTCCTAAACAGCCACCTGTTTATGTTTCTTCATCTATTGGGTCCCTTAGTAGGCATATGCTGGACACACAGGACTGTGCTGAACACAGAGGCCCTGGTCTTTGACAAGCTCACCAGTCAATGACCTGATGCCATAATCTTTGCATTCAAGTTGTCTCACTGTGTTGTTGATGATGATGATGACAGAAATGTCTCCAGGGAGTTAGGGAAGGCATATTAGCTCTGCCACAAGCTCCACTATGACATCCCTCTTTGCCCTTTCCAAGTAATTCCAATTTGTCACTTTCGCTGCCTGGGATCATCATGAAGCAGATGTAGCCCACCTGTGATTGTGACCTGCTAAGTTCATTCTTAGATGCACCTGACTCTGTTGTGAGCAGAAAGCCCGGACCCCTCAGAGTGAGTGTAATGTGCTCATTTTTAGTTTGAACCCTGCTAGTGGACAGAGGCAGGCATAGACACAGATCAGGACCTGTGTTCAATGATAGGAAGACTTTGGTCACTAACTCTATATTCTGTTCCTTTCTTTTGATCTTCTTACAATCTGTGGAGAAAAAGTCTTACTGTGGATCTTGAGTTTACTTAGTAAGTCTTGAAATTTAATTCCCTAATACTCTTCTCACAATAAAAAAAATAGTCATTTCAGGATTTTTTTCTCTCCTGTTCACAGGCTATGTATGTTAGAAGCCAAACCTGTCTTTTGGGCAGTGGGAAAAGCTGCAGGAATTCAGAGCTGCATTTCTTGTCTGACTTCTAGTGGTGGATCAGGTCCCCAGTGGGAGGAAGACTTTCTCTTTGAAGGTTACCTCTTAGAGATCATGTCTTTGGCATACTATACCCTCTATGGGTTCCATTGGGTGAACTTCTTTTTTTGAAACATGCAAAATATTTACCTTCTCATATTCTCAATATAGATATAAATGATTCTGACCCAAGAAGCAAATTCATATGCATTCTCTGGCTATTTATTGATCATACAGCAAACAAAAAGTTTTCTTTCTTCTGAACATGGCTCTTTTCATATCTGAAACACACTCACAAAGGAGAAGCAGTGTCAGAGGCTGTGGAGGCAGTAGGAGTTCTCCCAGAGGTTGGTTTGTGTTTCTTGGTCCATCATCCTGTCAAAGTCCCTGGTACACATAAAAACCAGGGGTTCCCAGCCAGTTCTCTCTATACTGTAGCCTGGAGGAAGAAAAAAAAATAAACCCCTTTGACATTGGTTATTAAGCCAAGTATGGTGTTTGTACCAGGGTGCATTTGTTTTAGGAAACAGCATGTGTTTCCACATAATTTTAGACTCACATACGTCTCTCTTTTTTGCTTATTTAAAATTGCTTTTAAAATGGGAAAATCTGGGGGTTTGTATTAAAAGTGGGCAATGGATTATAAAAAGGCAAGACTGCATTACTTGATACTGAGTTCTTAATGAGACTGGAAATGTCCACTCAGGGTGTTTTTCTTTCCTTAGTTCAGCATCTTGGCAGCATTTGTTTTCCAAAATAAATTGTCATGATAAATGCACCCATGTTTATATATATACATACATACATACATACATATATATATATATATATATAATTTTTTTCCCTGTGAAAAAGACATTTCCAGATAGGAGCACCTTCATTGTTCAGGCATACCATAGTAACCCCAAGAGTTATTCATTCTGGCGAGAAGTCAGGCCACTCATAATCTAGAATGTGATGCCATGTCTCACTCTCTTCTCATGCTGCCTATTTATCCAAATTTGAAACATCCGATCATGATTATGTGTTATCAGTGGGTGGTCCATTAATTAATTGCCAGTGATATTTCAGACAGTGTGTTAGCAAATGTTCTGTGTCTGCCCCACCCACAGCCAGAGTCATTATTATTCTGTAGCTTCTGCCTGGTTTGGGTAAGCCACAGTCAGAATTACAACAGATGGTGACTTGTGTTGCCAGGTAGGGCAACCACGAGGGCATTGCTCTCTGTGTTGAGATTCACTCACTGTGGTGGTCAACAGCTGTCACCAACCTGTGACATGGTTTTGTGTTGAACTGATAGGCAGAGACAGATTTTTGAAGAATGGCATTTCTTGATCACATTCTTGTAACCATCTCCTAAGTAAGAACTTTTCCAAACAAGTATGCCTGAAGAACTGTAATCCCCAGATGCCCCTCAGTAGATGAATGGATCAAGAAAATGTGGGATATATACACAATGGAATTCTATGCCTCCATCAGAAAGAATGACATTGCCCCATTTGTTAGGAAATGGAAAGACTTAGAAAAAAATATATTAAGTGAAATAAGCCAAGCCCAAAGAAACATAGGTCCCATGGTTTCCCTTATTTGCAATATCTAGTATATGTATGAGTTGAGCAGAAAAGGTCAGATAAGGTGATGTTAGGAAAATGAACCCTAAGATATGTATTCAAATGTTTTTTTTTCTTTCATGCCTTTGTTTCTAACTCATTTATAAGATTATTTCTTTGTTGCTTTGTATGTCCCTCCCCCACAGTATAACCTCTGTTTTCACTGTATTTGATGTCGGTATAATTTGTGGAGGGGAAGGGGAAAAACAAGTCGTTTAAATAAGGATACAGGTGGACCCGTTTGCAACAATGAGAAGTACAAGTTGTCATGTCGAAAATTAACTTTACAACTTTGGGGTGGGGGGTGGGGGGGGAGGATGGGGGGGGCGGGGGGAGGCTGGGAAGGGATGGCAAGGGGAAACAAAGGAGGAGGCTACAATGCTTGATAAGAAATGTACTCATTATCTTGCCCATCTAATTGTAACCCCTCTGTACAGTATTTTCACAATAAAAAATAAATAAAAATTAAAAAAAAGAACTGTAATCCTTCAGTGATCCTTCACCAAATGGTTGACAGACAGCTAACTTCTGTGGTTAGCTAGGAAGCAGTGCTAAGTATGGAAATTATTTCCTTGGACTCTTGCCTTTCTTGTATGGACTTAGCATACTTCTGTTCTCAGTGGCATAACATGCATGGTATAAACTTTCCAAGCCTGATTATTCCTTTTTACCAGGACATTGAATTTACTCAGTTTCTTTTTGATAAGATGTATCATTTATATGTTCACTGTGACAATAAGGCAGTAAGTTAGAACAAGCAATGCTATTTGGATTGGAAACAGTTCTTTTTCAAGTATTATTTATGATCAAGTGAATTGCACTAATTGAATTTACTATTATTTTCTTTTTTATTATTATCCTTTAATAGTTGTACAAAGGGTTTTCAATTCAACATGGCAGTACAATGCTCTTGATCAATATCACCCCTTTCCAAAATCTTCCCATCTCTCCCAACCTCACCTTCTCCCCTCAGCATCAATTGCATTCATGATGAAGTCCTGAAATCAGTTCTAAATTAATTTACAAATAGGACATGTCTTCATTAAGCTTTCGAGATGCAGGGTATAGGCATGTCTTCCTGATACTCTGCCTCAAGCATAGTGGTGAGGGATGTGATTAATGTCAGCTTTGTTCAGGGATGAGATTTGGGGACTAACTTATCCTGAGGCTGTTTTTGGTGGTGGTGGTGGTGTTTTGTAGATATTGTTTTGCAAAGCTTGTTGATTTCTAGTTTAGTCAGTAGTCTAGTTTATCTGGATTATTTTGCTATACAGATTTTAAGTTTTCCAAGTAGGATTTTTTCATTCGTTCCTTAATTGAGGGGGCCTGGCTAGGTGATAGTCCTGATTAAGTAATGTTCCAGTAACTCTGGGCCATTTCAGGACAATCAGGAAACATGTTTCCACCCATGAGCTAGAGTTTTAGAGTCTGAGTTGCTTTCATTTAATGTGCTAAATGTAGATGTTAGTGAAGCTTAACTTACTGCACACCTCTATTTAACTTTTTTGATGACTTGTTTCCTGTGGCTTTTGTTCTATTTTCCACTATCTTAAAACTATAACTGCATCAAAATCAGTTTATTAAACCTCTAGAGGTCATTGTAAAAGAAGTAAGAAAATAGATTTTTTTTTAAGAAAAAAAAATCCCTGCTAGTTCACATGCCAGGGTTTTTTCTGATCTCTGTCTACTTCACATTATTTAGATACATTTGGATCCCTCCAAACTGAGAATCACATTCTTCTTTCTCAGGGTACTAGGTACTGTTTGCCAGTTAGTGAGATAGTGAATGAGGTGGTTTCCAAGATTGGAATGCAGAACACCAGGGATTGGCCGGTATTTAAAGAGCCAGAATGAAAGTAATGGGTTCCTCACTTAGAACAGTGGTTCCTCACTGGGATTGAAATCTGTCAGTGGCTGTTGATGTAAATGGGAGTTGTGTATCCACAGAGTACTCCCCATGAGGAGAGATGGCCAGTACATATTAGCACAATGACTGATGTCAGTTTCACAGCCAACCAGGCATACTGTCAGTCATCAGAGCATTTGGTGTTTGCATTCTAGTATAAGTATTACCTGAAGTTAGGAGTTTGGTCACTGACAAAAAATTGGAAAGTTATTGTCTCATGAACTTTCCCTGGATGTCAAGAACTTTCATTTTCTTTCTGGAATAAAATTCTGATTTTGTTGTTGTTGTTGTTGGTTGTGGGGCTTGTACTCTGGGCCTGAGCCCTGTGCCTGAGCTCTTCAGCTCAAGGCTAGTACTCTACCATTTCAGCCACAGTGCCATTTCTGGTTTTCTAGTGGTTCATTGGAGAAAAGAATCTCACACACTTTCCTGCCCAGGCTGGCTTTGAACCACCATCCTCAGATCTCAGCCTCCTGAGTAGCTAGGATTCCAGGTGTGAGCCACCAGCACCTGGCCTGATAAATTCTTTAACACAGGATCAGTTCATCAGTTTCTGCTTCTTATCAAATCTATATACTTGGATTGTATTTACATTACTGGCCACTGTTGTAGATACTTCATAGGGTTAACTTGTTGAGTCGCTAGCAGAACTGAGTTAGTGTCTCTTACCGAGCTTTATAGGTGAAGGAACTGAGGCATAGAGAGATGAAATTACTGCTCTTGAGCTCTAGAATTGTGTTTCGCCAACTGCTGTGGTGTACTTTCTCTCTGAAAAATTAATAAAGTACTCTAGAGTCCTTTTGCATTGTTTCACAGAAAAAACATATGTGTCCCCTGCTAGCAGAGCTATGTGCCATTTCTCTGGTACTTATATAGGTTTTTAGGGACTAGCATAAAAATCCTTTTCTGTGGGAATTACCATTTAAAGCCGCACAAAGTACTTTCTTAACATTTGTGCTGTTCAAAGATGCCATAAACATTTTACAAGTGAATCCCATGCAGGCCTAGGTGTAACATACAGACTTCTGTAGTCCTGACATCCCTGAGATTGTATAGTATGTACCCATGACAGCTGTACATATAGCCTTTCATAAACTGACAGGCTGCCTTATTTAGATTAGGTAAAAAAATTAATATACCTAGAATAGTTTTTGCTTATAAAGCAAGAATGACAATGTGTAAAACACTGGTGTGTCACTGCTACAAGTGAATGTATTATTTTAAATTTTTTATTGTTATTATAATGATGATACACAGAAGGCTTCAGTTACATAAGTCATGTAAAGAGTACATTTCTTTTTGAACAATGTCACGCAAATTTCTCTACATTAAAATGCACAAAAGCAGCTATGACCATGTAAATATAGAAGCTATTAAGTTTCCAACAGGATAATTACAAGTATCTGCATTAGTTTCTAAATTCTACATTAGTTGGCCAGACTGTGGACATTGCAATTTTTTAAAATAATCAGCTCTGTAATTTTCTGAATTATTGTCTCATCCAGTAATCACAAGAAAAAACACTATTTGAAATGTTTTAAGTCATGATTTTCTTTAGACCTTACCCATGTGTAAGATTTTTCTTTTTTCTTCTCCTTTTTTTTTTTTTTTTGTCAGTCATGGGGCCTGAACTCTGGGCCTGGGTGCTGCCCCTCAGCTTTTCAGGTCAAAGCTAGTACTCTACCACTTGAGCCGCAGTGCCACTTCCGGCTTTGTCTACTTATGTGGCACTGAGGAATCGAACCCAGGGCCTCATGAATGCAAAGCAAGCACTCTACCACTGAGCCACCTTCCCAGCCTTCCCATGTGTCAGATTTTAAGGATTCATGCATATGCTTGCCTGCCCGCCTGCCTGCCCGCCTGTCTGCCTGCCTGCCTGCCTTCTTTCCTTCCTTCCTTCTTTCTTTTTTTTTTTTTTTCCAGAACTGGGGCTTGAACTCAGGCCTGGGCACTGTCCCTGAGCTTCATTGGCTCAAGGCAAGCACTCTACCACTTGAGCCACAGCACCACTTCTGGCTTTTTCTATTTATATAGTACTGAGGAATGGAACTGAGGGCTTCATGCGTGCTAGGCAAGCACTCTACCACTAAGCCACTTCCCCCAGCCCCTTGCATATGCTTTTCTAAAGTACCTGTTGTGATTAGAAAGAAAGAGCCCAACTTGGAAATTTTCCAGAGGCAGGGGTAGAATGCCATGTGGATGAATGCAAACAGACCTCTCAAACAGTTCTATCAGTCAAACACAATCAGTATTAAATAGGCTATATAGCAGGTACTGTATAAGTTTTAGTAAATAATGAGTTCAGTGGATAATATGAAAATGTTGAGTAACTTTTCTGAGTTATAAGTTGAAATCAAATACTGTGTGTGTGTGTGTGTGTGTGTGTAAGAATAATTTGGTGAATTGTAAACCTACAGTAAGATGGTTTGGTTGGTGTTAGTTCTTGAAACTCAATAGTTATTGTTATACCTACAAAGAGGGGAGGATGTAGCTTGTAACAGACATGTGTGGATCACTCAGATTCCCTTCTCTCATCCCTAAAGCAGGCTGAAGGTGCTGGTGGGATTCAGGACACATGAGAGAGCATCCTGTTTCACCAACAGCACAGTTATAGTCTTCCTTATTTCTTGGTCTCTTGTCAATTGAGAAGTTAGATGGTAGAAGGACAGTTTAAGATCCAGGGCAGGGCATTTTCCTCTGCCTACTAACTTCCCTATTACTAAACAAGACAAGTAGGGACTAGCCACCTGCTATAGGTTTTTGCAAACAGCTTGTTTAAAAAGACTTTTTATTTTATTGTAAAGATGCTGTGCAGAGGGGTTACAATTACATGAGTAAGGTAAGGAGTACATTTCTTGTCCAGCATTGTTACCCCCTCCTTTGTTTTTCTCCTACAGCTTTACTGTATGGACTCATTTTGATGAATCAGATCTTCCCTACACTTTGCCTTCAGGCCACTTAGCTCTGAATTCCCTCTAAAGGCAGATATTCATTCATTGATAACAGAAATTTAGTTCTTATCTATTGCTTGAAATTCAAGGACCATTGAAAATCTGTGAAAACTATTTCATTGTGGTATGTACACCAAGGAATATAAAAAAATATACTCGTATTTGCTGGGAGGAAATTCTAGCCCATAATTCTAGCTACTCAGTAGACTGAGATCTGAGGATCATTGCTCAAAGCCAGCTCAGGAAGATAGCTCCAAGAGACACTTATCTCCAGTTAAGCACCAAAAAGCTAGAAATGGAAATATGGACCTTGATTGAAAAAGCCAAGCAAGTAAACAAGGCCCTGAGTTCAGTAGACACATAAACATACACAAAAGATTGTAATACCAGTAGAAGAAAAAGTCATAGTCTGACTGGATCTCAATAACAAACACTTTAGACTGAATAAATTATAAACAAAAGAAACTTACTGCTTATAGTTCTAGAAGTTGGACCATCTGAGATGAAGGCAGTAGATTCAGTGTTTGATGAAAGCTCTTTCTTTATAGAGAGATTCTTCTTTCCATGTGTTCTCATACAGTAGGAGGGAAAGGGAGCCTGGTCTCTGTTATAAGCTACAAGTCTCTTATTATTAGGGACTTGCACATTTCCCAAAGACCTTACTTTCTAATACCATCCCTTTGGTCATTAGGTTTTAAGGGAATATAAGCATTCAGACATTATCGGAGACATTTTTCTTTCTTCAGCTAAGAACGTTTTATTAACATAAATGGGAAATAGGATATTCATTGGCCAAGTTAATCTTATCAGATTAGCTATAATTGAATTTTCACATTTTATGCAATTAAACTATTAAAGCAAGCCAAGAATGGCAATACATGCCAGTAATCCAGCACTTACTTAAGAGGCTGAGGTAGGGAGATAGCAAACTCAAGGCCAGCCTGGACTACAAAGCATGGGAAAAAAAAGGTCCTTAAATAGATAATAAAATCCTAATAATCATACTTCATAAGCTTCTTCTAGATTGGTGGACATCCATTGTCCACTGAAAAGTATGCACAGACAAGAATACTGCGGCCACATACAGGTTGTGAGGGGTCCAGGGATTAATCAGCAGATGTAAACTTTCAGGTTATCTACTGTACAGTGTGTGCCCAGAGTCCTCATTAAGTATAACACAGTTGCCCATGAACATACCAGTAAATCTTGGTATCATGAGTACAATAATTGCTTCCTACACCATTGACTATTCAACTTTGGGAACTCACTTAGAGCAGCATCCAAAGAAAGTCTGTGCAAGTCTTACTCTAGGAACATTTTTTTTTTTCATTTTATGGTGCTGGGAATGACACCAGGGTAGGCAAGTGTGTTCCTACTGAGCTACAGCTTTTTTTCTTTCCTTTTCTTTTTTTTTTTAAGCAGCACTGGAATTTGGACTCAGGGCTTCAAACTTGCTAGGCAGGGACTCTACCACTTGAGCCACTCCCCTAACCCAGCAACATTCTTTTTATTCCTCTTTTTAAACATTTTTATTTATATTTCAGTATTTGTAAAAAGGAGTTGCTGTTGAACAAGGCAGTTTAATGAATCTAATGAATCCTGATCAGTGCCATTAATATTCCTAACCTTCAATGTGCATAACCTGCTTATACTCCCTGTTTAAAGAATGATTAATGTCAAAACAGATGGCCATTAGTGGTCAATGTTAAATACTTTTCTCCAGTACTGGTGACCATGATCTTTTGACAAACGGAAGCTGTAGGGTCATAGTTCACTATGGTGGTCATAGACCAATTGTGCAGCATTTCAAAATTTTGAAAATATTGGCAAGAATTTTCTGTTGAACTTATGTTTTTAAGGAGGCATATGTGGACAGATGTCATGTTTGTCTACTTTCAAAGCAAAGAAAGTTGGAGGAAGAGTTATGAGATATCGGTGCTGGTAGGGGGCATTTCCAAACAATACTGAAATCATGATTCTCAGAGGGAGCCTAATTAAGCAGAGGATGGAAACTCAGTAGGTTTCTTTCCTGTGTCTATAGAAAGAGGAGATACTATATAATTCTGGGAAGGAGTGACACAGCATTCTACAGAATTTCAGATTCTTTCCCATTTCTTATTACCTATTTAATGAGACCTAGCCTGTGGGGATGTGGTTGTAGGATTTGAGATTATGGGACGTTTTCATACATATATGTGAGTTGTGTCTGGAATATGCCATTTTTGTTAACTCTGAAAGTTAAAAGAGGAGTCTCTGATGGTCTCTTCCTGCTCAGCGATCCCTCAACTTCCCTGGAGGCCACCAGGTGAGTCTGTGGTTCTGTTTCTGGCCACTGATACATATAGCCAGCCTTTGATTGGAGACACACTCTGGGCCTCTTCTGGTTCAATTAATTGTTCTCTGTCTCTGTTTCTGTTTCTGTCTCTGTCTCTGTCTCTGTCTCTGTCTCTGTCTCTGTCTCTGTCTCTGTCTCTGTCTCTGTCTCTGTCTCTCTCTCTCTCTCTCTCTCTCTCTCTCTCTCTCTCCCTTTCCTCCCCCTCTCTCCCTCTTCCCTCCTGTTTCTTCTTTTTCCTTCCCCCTTTTGCCTCCTCATCTCTCTTTATACAAATTAAATCATATTAACATCATATTATCCATCAGTAATAGATGAATGAAGGAATTCTGTCTTTGAATTTTATATTTGCTTTGGAAATGACTAATTTATTATAAAACGAGGGATCTTTCTTGGCTGGAAAGTGTGCATAATGAATATGGAGATTTTTAGAGTTTACAAAAATAATTTTTTTATGTAGGAGTTTAGTGTTCTGGTGACCAGTTGGAGAAATTCGGGAAAAAAATTAATGTCAAAGTGGGACTTAAATATTAACTTCTTTATTTTAATTCTCTTCTAACTTCACCATAACAATTCCTAGCATGGAGACATCATGATTCACGTTCTCTGAGTTAGGGATGTGCCAGGGTCAGTGCTGACTCTTAGCACTTGATTAGTTGTTCTATACCTAGAAGCTTTTGGGGCTGAAGGCACAGTTCAGTAGCAGAAGAGCTAGTCAGCAGTGAGGCGCTAAGCCCACAGTGCTTTGCAGTGGTTTTTCAGAAGCATCTGCAAATATTTTTAGAAAAAATCATCTGTTCATATTATGAGGATAAAAATAGAAGCATCTGGCTGTTCCTATAGAGCAGGTTTGTTTGGTGAGGCTCCATGACTGGTGCTGAATTTTTCTTTAAAAAATAGTTATTTTAAAGAAATATTAACAGTGACACCATTGTTGCAACACTGGAATTCCTTACCCTGCTGGTCTTTGGTGCACTCAATTCTAAGGCTCAGTATCCCATTTTGGAGATGGGGGGATAGACTCCAGCCCTCCCACTCTTTCTGGCTCCTCTCCTCTCAAAATACAGTAAGAGAATAGCAACATTTGTCACCTTAATCTTTTCTAAGGGTAGTTTGCAATGATGTTTTTCTTCTGTTTTGTACTAGTTTTGTTTCATCATCTAGAATAGCTGGGACTATAGTAACATACTACAAGCCACTGTATGTAGATTGTGTTCTTTTAAATTTTCAGGTATGTTTTAGTTATATCGCTACAGCTGTCATTATAGTCTTAGGGCATGCATTATCCTTATTGATCTGTTCAGTCAATGCATTCATTAATGTGACTGATAATCCCAAGTGCCATGCTGTTCATCCTTGACTTGTCTTGTACACAGGAGATACTAATCCGGTGGCCAAGTCTGAGCAATTACATTTGGAAATAATTTTCAAGGGAGGCTTTTGAAGAAGTTTATGTCAGATCCTGTACTCTATTCTTGGGGAGTTAGTTTGGTTTTAGTGTAACTTACTATTTGGAGAATTTTTAATCTCATGGTATTGAGAATGTTGTAAGAAATTCAGTTATAGCAGACTTGAAAATTGTCAGTTGACTTTCGTATGTCAGCAACTTATAATGACAGAAATATTTTCTTGGAAAACTAATTAAAAACATAATTGTGGTATACATGAATGTGAGAACTACTATAGGTCTGAAGTATCCGTTTAACTCAAAATAGTCTTGGATGGAGGGGGGGTTGGATGGATATACAAGGAGATGGAAACGAATGCTTTCTTAATTGACCTCATCATCATCATCACATACAGCAGCATGTAATTCCTAGGGTACACTGAATCTTATTAACTGTTACATATGCTTCTAATATTGTAACAACTGAAATTGCTTGCTTCAATTCCTACCAGGCTTGTCTTTCCTCCATTATTAATATGCTGTGGATATAGAGGACAGGGCTGACCTTTTCTGTGTTTAGCCAATGCCACGGAGTAAATACAAAACAAGTGTCTATAAATTGAATTAATGGTAGGCTCACTCATTAAAGCAAAGTGAGTTGAAGGATATTTATATTTTAGTAGTTAATGTTTATTGTAAGAAAATTAGTAGAAAAGCATCCTCTAACTTTTTTTCTTATAATCACTGGTGAATGGCACCTCTGTAATTATTCTATGAACACTTAACAAAGTATCTTCTATCTATAGTAGATGAAAAAAGGATGATCATTTTTCTTAGTATCCATCATAGAATCTCAAATAGATTACATTATTGACGTTGCTACCATTGGTAATAATGACGTATCACAGAAGTGCTGATTCTAAACATGGCTGAGACAAAAGCTTGTATTTTGTAATTTATAAGATAATCACTATTAAAACCAAAACAGCGCCTTTCGATGTGATCTAGTGACATAGTGAACCGGAGATGGATGAGGCTGCTGCCAAAACACACATGGCACACTCTTTACAGTATGATAGAAAATATGTACGTCATAAAAGGAGTGCATTCTAAAAGATAGGTAGCTAGACAGACAGACAGACAGACAGAAAGTGCTTGTAACTCCAGCTATTCAGAAAGCTGAAGCAGGAGGCTTATAAGTTTGAGAACAGCCTGAGCTGGCAATGTAGCCCACTGGTAGAGTACTTGCTAGGCATACACAAGGCCCTGGCTTTAATCCTCAGTATCACACACAAAAAAAGTTTAGTAGAGTAAATACAAATATAGAGCGGCATAACATCAAGAATAATGGACTCCACATGATTGTGTATTATACCTGCATGTAGTGTAGTAGATTGGCTTATACCAGCTTCACCACAGATATCCTAATAAAGCGTTACAATGGCTAAGAGGTCACAAGGTGCTAGTTTTTTTTTCAGCTCCATTATAATCTTATGGGACCACCATTGAGTCATCATTGACTGAACCTCATTACATGGCACGTGACTATAATAACACTTTTACTTTGAATGTTGATGACCATGTTTTCTGGATGTTCTACTTCCTTCTTTACTTTTGATATTTTAAAAAGGATTTCATTTATGTAGTCCAATTATTCTTGAACTCTTGATTCTCCTGCCTCAGCCTACTGAGGAGATGAGATGGTAGGTTTGACTATCATGCTCAGTCCACTCCTTATTCTTACTTAGCTTTGGTATGTTTCCATGGTAAAGAAAAGAAGTTTTAGCTTTCACATATTGAGATGTTATTAATTTTAATCAAAAGAGAAAAGTTCTTGAACTTGTGATTTTTCATTGACCCAGATTTTTCAACCAAATATCCCTAGGTTAGCAGTAGCCAGATGTTCATCACATTGGAGTTCATTTTACAGTATATCTTTCATTTAACACAAAACCCATACTGTCCCAGATGAAGGGCTTAACCTAGGTTAAGAACTTGACAAGCAAGGTCACAGGAAGAACAATGAATGTGACAGCTAGACCATTGGGAACCACCCTGAGTTAGTGATCAAAGGACTTACCAAAATCATTATTTTTGGTATATTAACTTGGAAGCTGTTTGGATAATAAATGAAAAGAGGTAAGAAGTAGATGCCAGCCAGGAATTCAGAAGTGAATATTCATTTATCAATAGCAAGAGAGGTTTGGAAATGTATTGTGTTCGTGAATAACATTGACAGTAACCATGTTAGTAAAATTCAAAACTGAGAAGGTGCACAAAAGTAAAAGAAACCCAGATGCTTTTTAGGAACTGTGATTACCTGGGTGGTAGGGAAAAATTGGCCAGAATTTTCAGGGTGCATTGTCAGATAAACTGTAAATTTGTTATGAAACTTCCAACTACAGATGGATTTGTGGGTGATTGTTTGAAGTACATGAACATTTGAAACTTGTTGAATGCACCTCAGAAAAGTTAACCAGAGACACATGGGTTTAAGTGAACACCAAATGTGTATTTTACAAGGAGTTGTATTTCATGTTTATGGTGTTTGGCCTGGCATTCTCCCCAATCTCTTGCAAAAATTGACTTGCTTTAAATGAGATGGATAATGGCTCTGTAGCATTTATTGCTCTAGTATAGGACACACAATGCTTTGAGACCCTGCTTCCCTCTGTTTGAATTACAGACCTAATCACATATCTGTGGTTTTCTTGGAGTCAGTATTCAAAGGAGGTTTGGCGTTTACTTCCAATTCTTTCTACTGTTTGAAGATTTTTTTTTTTAATTAAAGAAAATACAGCAAAAAATTATCTGTCAGCCTGGGAACTAGAGAGTGAACACATCTGTTTTCACATAAGTATAAAATACTGGTTTAAGAAATGTTCCATGTGGAGTTCCTAACCACAGAATTGGCTAAAAATTTCCATGTTTGCAATGGAACTTGATGTGGAAATAAAACTATATTGCTCTGTTACCATGGGAAGGGTAACATTTAATTTCATCTTTTGTGACTCAGTGAAGTTCTGATGTATTTGCAGTGACAGAAGGAAGAAGCCATAGAAATCTGGGGTAGACTTAAAGATGTGGAGCTCCTAGCACTTACCCATGTCGTAAATAATGTTGTAATTCTGTGGATTTATTGATAACCTGTTCTGAGCCAACACAAAATTCTATCCTTTTAAGGCTATGGTCATTGAGATAAGGCTGAGAATACAGAAGAAAATTAAATAAAAGGTTTGATATTTCAAATGGTAATAAACATGATACAGACAAATCAGGGATGGAGATAGATGTTGTAGTGCAGAGTGGGGTGTGATGGTGGTTTTAGAGAGGTCAAGAGCAGAGATCTAGTTGGCTTTGGTTTTGGGTGAGTGGCCTGTTCCAGTGTGATAAAGGTGTTGGGCTACCACTGCTGTGACTGGATGGCCTTCTGTGAGACTCCCAGGGGTAGAATAGAAGTTTTCCTGCTAGCCTTCAAGATGTGGGCTGCCATATTTGGTATAGTCTGTGGGAAAGCCATGCAACAGGGATCTGTGAGGAGCCCCAGGAACCTGAAGGTAGCTCCAACATACAGCTAGCTGGAAATTCGAGTGTCTTTCTCCTAAGCCTCAAGGGATGAACTCTGCCGAGCACACACAACTCTTCCTCCTCTCTGTGCCTTCTGAAAAGAAGCTGGCCCAGATGGTATCTTGAGCAGAGGATGCAGCTGTACATTGGCCTACAGAAACTGAGATCATACATGGGTGTTGCTTTAGGCTGCACAGTTTGTCAGGGCAGGAGTGAAATCTGCAGATTTCTGTGGGAAGGCATCCCAAGAAGAGGGAGAAGCCTCTGGAGCAGAGGGTGCCTGCCAGGTGCACTGGAGCCACCAAGGTACAGTACTTTTGATCTCAAGTGTAGAGGATTCATTGTTGTACCAGTAGAAATGAGTTCAGGGAGCTCATTTGGAACCAGAATGGAAAGGACCATTGGACTTTTATAAGTTTGGGGTTTTTCTTGAAGATGATAAAAATTCATTTGACACTGACATGGTTTGACTGTGTTTGTTTTAAATGTTTTTTATTGTAAAAATAGTGTACAGAGGGGTTACAGTTACATGAGTAAGGTAATAGGTACATTTCCTATCGAGCATTGTTACCACCTCCTTTGTTTTTCCCCTAAGAGAACCCTTTGATGCTGGTGTGCTAAGAAAGTTCTGCATGTGTGTGTGTGGGTTCAGGAGCAAGAGGGTACAGTCATTGAGACACTGATAGTTCAAGTTAGGATTTAGCTGAAAAAAAAAAAAAGATAAGGTAGGGTAGAATAATCAGGATCAGCAATCATTTGAAAATTGTGTGTGTGTGTGTGTGTGTGTGTGTGTGTGTGTGTGCGTGCGTGCGTGCGTGCGTGCCTGTGTGTGTGTGTGTGTGTGTGTGTGTGTGTGTGTGTGTGTGTGTGTGTGTGTGTGTTTTGGTCATTGTGGGGCTTGAACTCTGGGCCTGGGCTCTCTCCCTCAGCTCTTCAGCTCAAGGCTAGCACGCTACCACTTGAGCCACATCACCACTTAGGCTTTTTATGTTTATGTGGTGCTGAGGAATCGAACTTAGGGCCTCAGGCATGCTAGGCAAGCACTCTATCACTAAGCCACTTCCCAGCCCCACGTTCTGCATCTTGTATATACATTTTTCTAATTTGGGGATGGGAAGGGAAATAACAAAATGCTGAAATAAGGATACAGGTTGACCCATTGTAACAATGAGATGTTCAAGACAATATGTTGAAAAAGAACTTTACATCTTGGTGGGGGAGGGAGGATTTGGTCGGGAGGAGATTGTAGTGAAAAAACAAAGGAGGCGGTAACAAAGCTCCATAGGAAATGTACTCATTACCTTACTCATGGAACTGTAACCCCTCTGTACTGCACAGTATCTTTACAATAAAAAAAATACCAAAAATAATTAAAATATTCAAAAAAATTTTCCCATTTGTGTTCAGCATACAATAGTATATGTTGGGTCCAGGGATTTGAGAGCATGAAGCTGGATATAAGATCCTGCATGTAAAATCTGATAAAGGCGTCAAGCACCAGCTAGTGACAAAGAGCATCTAGAGGACCTGAGAACTAAATATAGGCTTAAATCTAAAATGCTTTCCAGCTAGAGCTGAACAAGAGCAAGCAAATTTATATATAGTGTCCCTCAGAATCCAGTGGAGATTGGCTGCAGAACTCCTTACAGATATCAAAAATCCATAAGCATTCAAGTCCTCTATATAAAATGATATAACATTTTGTGTAACATATATGTATATATATATATATATATATATATATATATATATATATATATATATATATATATACATTCCCTCATGTTATCTCTAAATAGAGTGCCTACTACAATGTAAATAAATGATCTATAAGTAATCATTATAGTGTTCAGGGAATTATAACAAGGAAAAAAGGTCAACATATTCAATACAGATGAATTTATTTATTTTGTTATTTTTAAATAGTTGTTCAAAAGGGTTTTAATTCAACATTTATGAGTATAGTACATTTTGATCAGTGTCATCCTTCCATAATTATCCTCCTTTACTTATCCAAACCACACCCATTTCCTCATTACTTTATTCCATTTTCATATACATACATTGAGTATTTTTAAAAACTATTTTGTTCTGAGTTTGATTGAATCCATGGCTACAAGAACACATGCATATGCAGGACTGTCTAATTTACCCTAGTTCTCAACTTCATTACCAAAAACAAATCAGCAATGAATATGAATGAACATGCCTTTTAAAAATGAGATGTATAGAGGTCTGGTTGCTAGCTACATATAGTTTCCTATGTTTCTTCATTTGCATACTAGTAAGCAAGTAAATACGTAAGAATAGGAGAGGAGACTGTGGATGTAGCAGGGAGAAGACTGAGCCTGCCAGAGAAAGAATCTGACAGAAGGTGCCAATGAGCTTTAGGACTCCTTTACTTTCAACATTGAATACGAGCCCTTAGAATCTGTGTATTTATAGCTTGAGACTTGACAGTAGGATCACTATTCCCTTCAAAAGGAAAAGACTTGTCATGTAGACATTTATTTCTATAATCAGTTCATAAATTTCTTTTACATACTAGCTATTTACTCATGTAGCTTAAAATTACTTCATAGCATTATTTTCTCAGTCTCCCCATTTCTCCACCCAGTGTTATCAAATGGACAGCTTAATCTAATGTTATATTGCTACAGATGATAGATAAGTCCCTTACTGGTACTTTTTTTTCTTTTTAAGGCAAAAAGAACCACACAGAAGATGATTGAAAGTCTTCAAGAACTAAGATAGCTATTCATACCCCCTCCTGTTTCAGAAACAGCTCCAGGCAGTGACCTTTGCAAGTTTAGGTTCCCAGAATTAAATGTCCTATAATGATGTCAACAGCCAGGTGCCAGTGGCTCATGCCTATAATCCTATTTGAAGCCAGCCTAGGCAAAAAGTCCTTGTGAGACTCTTTATTTCCAATTAACCACTAAAACAGAAGTGGCCCTGTAGCTCAAGTGGTAGAGTGCTAGCCTTGAGCACAGAGAGGCTCAAGGACATCTCCTAGGCCCCGAGTTCAAGCCTCATACCTGACCAAAAAAAAAAAAAAAAAAAAAAATGAAGTCACTAGCCCAGAGCAGCCATGTTGATCTTGCTACCCAGAATCATTGTCAGTCAGCTGAGGCGTGAGAGGGCAGCAGGTTTCACCATATGCACGCTGATAACTGTGCTGAGGGTCCAATGTATGTACCTGATCTGCCATGAATATTTCCTCTGATCATCTATGTGAAGACCTTGCTTTAGAAAACTTCCCTTCAAATAGATCACTCTTCATTTACCTTGATACAGCATCTGCTTTTCCTTTTTTTAAAAAAATTTCCATTTGGATTTTGTCTGTTGTCTATTTTTTGCCTTTTGGACATTTGGAAAATTACTTTTTAATGTAAAGATTATATTTTAATCATTTTTTCTTTAGCCTCTGGCTATGCTCTCTTTTGTGTCATTTGAAGGTGTGTGATGCCTTTTCTCTGCTCCCCTTTCTATTTTCTGATTTTCAGAGTTTGGCATTTCCTCCCCCTTCTGAAATTGAGTGCATCAACCATGCTCTTAAGTGATGGAGTGACTTTTTTCTTAGGGGGTACTGGAGGCTCTCGAGAGCCAATCCCTATCCTATCATAAATAGAAGGCTCTCTTTAGCCTTCTCGAGTCACACGTAGGACATTCTGTGTTTCCATCTGTTTAATAACAACCTGTTCATATGCTGTGTGTGAAAAATCACACACAATGCCGGTCAATTTCTGTTTCATGGAAAATATTAGCAAGTTCCATTAACTCAAAGGAATCCTTGTGCATGTCTAGCATTGTACATTTGTTTAAGGACTGTTGTTTATTTGTGGATTCTTTTTGCTCTGAAGTTTCCAATATATATTAGAAACCAGATTCCACAGAATATTAGTTTAAATAAGAGGCTAATAAACTGTGTCCTTTGGGCCACCGCTGGTCCCTGTTTTGTAAACAAAGTTGTATTGACAAACAGATAAATGATCATTCTGTTGTGCCTTGAGAGTGGCTGAATTTTCACTACAGTGGCCTAGAGGATATACCGTATTTGCTTTCTGACCCTTTAAGGAAAGTATGCCATTCTCTGGCCTTGAATATATAATTTTCTAAACTAAAATTTTTATCAAGTATTTTAGTATAATTGATATTTTTAGCTTTTAAAATGTGTCAGGATAAGTCTTTTTGGAAGATAGCCAATGGTTTAAATCAAGTTTAGATGCAGTTTGCATAGTATCATGCCAATGTCTTTAACTTATTAAAACGTATTAAATTGTAACATAATGTGGGGGAGTGCAAAATAAAAGGCATCAAGACAGGATAAGAGAGAATTCTCCTTTATAAGAAAGAACACTAACTTTTTTTTTTTTGAAGTTGTGGGGTTTGAACTCACGGCATGGATGCTGCCCCTGAGCCTCTCTGTGCTCAAGGCTAAAGCTCTCCTGCTTGAGCCACAGTGCCACTTCCAGTTTTTGAGTGGCTAATGGGAGACAGGAGTCTTACTTCCTGCCTTACTGGCTTTTAACTTCCTTAGATCTCAGCCTCCTGAGATCACAGGTATGAGCCACTGGTACCCAGTGAACACTGACATTTTATGGAAGCCTAAGACTTTGATTATTGAGCCTGAAGATATTTAAAACTAACATCTTCACAAAGGCATAATTCCCTCCTTTACAAATTGCAATGGTCATAGATTTATGGGCTAAAGTGAAAGTTGGATTTGCTTTGACCAAAATCAAATGAGAGCTTTGTTTGATCAGGGTCCTGTGCTCACAAGTGTGTGTGTGTGTGTGTGTGTGTGTGTGTGTGTGTGTGTGTGTGTGTGTGTGTGTGTGTGTGTGTGTGTGTAAAGATTTCAACACTTTTTTTCTAATAGTTGTTTCATGCATAGGTTATTTGAACTGATGTTCAGAGGTTATTGTAGGCTCTTACTTATTAATTCATGTCCCAGTGTGGTAATGATTAATGCCCTTTCTCCCAGCCATCTTTTCATCCCCATCCTCATCCTTGCTGTCATTGCTGGTTACTATCACAGTCTGGAACCCTGAACTTCATGAATTTTAACCTCAAAGAGAAGTAGTTCTGAAAAGGGAAGAATGGATTGACTTTCTTGTCCAAGGTTGGCAGATGAGGTTGATAGCATTCAATGCTATAAAATGTAATTGCCACTTATTTATATGCCCATGGCCAAGGGTAAGTTCACTGCTGTAAAAACACAACCAGCTGGTGAGTTTGCTGTGCAGCCTGATGTGGGCAGCCTATAGAACTCTGCTCCTTTCTTTGGGCCTTGGTTTTAGATCTGCCTACCATAGACAGAGCACTTGGTGACAAGCTCACAGCCTCTCTGGGATAGCTGGCAAGAGTAGAAAATGTGAGCTTGTTGAGAGAGAGCTTAGGCACGAACCAGACATGCATGTGTGTAGGTGCCCAGGCTCAGATAACATATACACTCCAGACACATTTAGTCAACCAGGTGCAAAGTTTTCAGCCAGCCACCCTTATTTGTTTCCTAGGAATTAGACTGTAGCTTATTTTGTAAGGTTTACAACTTTTAATATTAATCTTAATTAATTTGGATTATTAATATTAATAAAATTTTAATATCAAGGTTTAATATTAAGATTTACAACTTCTAACGTTAATTTTTCTCATTTTTATTTTCCTTTCCTTTTCAGTTTTTTTGTCCTTTCTTACATTGCTTTGAATCTAAATTCAGGATCCAAATTCTCTTTCTAAAACACTTTTTAAATGATTCTTCTTCTTTTTCTTCACACCTCTGTCTTCTTCCCAATCACCTTCTTTAAGCTCCTGAGAAAGCCCAGTAGGTCAGAAATGCTCCTGGAGCTCCCTGGTTCAAAGGCATCTCTGTCGGGCTCACTGCCAATTAACCCCAATTCCACCATATCTGTATTGGTATCCTAGAGAAGGTCACTACTTTCTTCATCAGATTCATCCTCCATGACATGGTGGCATTAGTGTCTGCCTTGTGGGATGATTCCAAGGGCTGAATGATTAGCACTCTTCCTATCATGGGCCAGACACAGGTAAAAAGTACGCCACAAAGGGCAGCTCTTCTGGGCCAGCACTGACTGGAGCTGGTGTTGCTTTTCTTTTTCTTTTTTTCAGGGCTTGTTTTGGCTTCATGGCCTCGTGGTAGTGGTACTGGGAATGGTGTGCCCCACAGGGAGAATATTTTGTTATGGACATGTTTTCATGTTTCTTGCATGTTTTTTGTATACAAGATGTACCTCCTGATGTAGGTTGATTCCTAAGCTCCTTCTCTTTTGAAGTTATAAAATAGCTATTGTGACCGTTTTTTTTTTTAAAGAAGAAAATGTGTCCTAGTGAAATTAATTTAATCTAAATTTATAGAGTACAACTAGCAAGAACAGAATAAACATTCAAATCCAATAGTTTTGACCTCAAGATGCTTAACTATGAGTTTGGGTAATAGTAGAAGAAAAAGGCATATATATGTTATATACATAGAGAGAGGCACATATATGTTTATATAGTGTGTATATATTATATAACTACATAAATATAACTATACATTGTATATATTATATGACCACAGATTGTGTATTACATGTTATACATAATATACATTTTATTGTATTTCATATACATATGTATTGTATAATGTTCCTATAAAATGTATATTAATTTCCTCTGAAAGCTACTTTATCCCAGCTACAAGACAAATGAAAGAAAAATTAGCCAAGTAAAACCTGAGCAGTTGAAGTATTAGTTGTAAACATAAAAATGTTTTAAATGGATGTTAATAGTGATAAACTTTAAAATAAGACCTTATACAAACAGGAAAATTTTCTTTGAGATTCCTATAATCTCATTATAAAGGCACAGATATTCTGATGCACAAATTATAACTCATAAATGTACAGGAGATTGAGTTATCCTGTGTTTTTATAAATACCTAAATCTAATGAAATATTAAAGAGTGATCATGGTAATACTATGTTGGCAACTTTTCATTTACTATATTTTTAATTTTAAGGTAAAATTCAACAATCATATGTGTGGTTTGATCATTTCTAACAAACACATAGACTCAGATAATCATGCAGAGAGCAATGTAATGACATCTGCATCCTCCCAGTAAATTCTCTCCCCGGTCCAATTAATTCTTCCTTTTTTTGTCTCTAGGAAAAAAAAATGATTCTGATTTCTATCATTGTAAATCAGTTGTGTGTGATTACATGTATGGACTCACACATCCTGGGCTCTTTTTGCTGGTTCTTCTATTCATTTTACATCTTCCCTGGCAATCATTCCCTTGGTTTAGTAGTAGTTTTCTGTGGTATGCATAGAATATGATTGATTATGTGTCTCTTGCCTTGTTGGTAAATATTTTAGTTGCTTCTAGTTGTATATTTTGAATAAAGTTGCCATATCTGTTGTTGAGTTAGTCTTTTTGTGGACATATGTTTTCATATATCTCAAGTAATAAACAGGAGTAGAATTGCTGCTTGGATGGATCTCAGGTGGCTACTTTTGGTGTGAGGAAAGGTTCCAAGTTTACTGTTTCTTACAAATGGATATCTAGTCTTTCTTCATCATTTGTTGAAAATGCTTTTTATTTCTATTGAATTGTCTTCATGTATTTCTCAAAATAATCATATAGATGTCTCTTGTCCCTTCTTGGTCTTTGTTCTCCCAACACTACAGTGGTGGATAGAAATATTGTTATAGAACAACTTGACTGTCATTCCAGGGAGAAAGGCACTTATGTATCAGTGTGAGCATCATTAAACACTCACCTTGGTTCCTCACAGTGGCCCACATTTCTACAAAATTCACATTACTAATAAATAATTTTGACACTGAATTTTGCAGGTGAAATGTGTTATATAGTTGGATGACTTCAGTTTGTTCAGATATGAAAAATTTGGTGCATTACATTCCATTTCATTAGGATCTGGGTCAGAGAATTATGCTGGAAAGAAATATGTATGAAAGCATGAGTGAGCACAGATTACAGAGTAGGCCCAAAGTAGTGAAGCAAAAGAGGAAGATAAATGAACTGAAATCCCAATTAATTTCACAGCACTGAGACCAAGCAATATTTTAGATAACAATCCTTTAGTATTCCTTTTCTTTGATTACCATTAAGAATCTGTTTTTTTTTAATTTCCTGTAATATGCACTCTCAAAAAATACACAGTATATAGGATATTTTGGGAGATCAGGAATTATTTTACAGGAACATATAAGAAATTGTGTATAAGCCTATTGCTGAAAATGAGACTATTTTAAGAAATGACAGTTACACATTAAAACAAAATCTTTCTCTGTCTCTCCATTTTGAGCCTGTGCCAAGTTGACTTATAAGGAGAGAAACCCCTGTCCATCATTGCAGGCTCTGTCACCTAGGGCATCTCAGAGACATAATTTAGAGCACTTACTTAACTCTTTATCAGCTACGATCACCATCACATGTTGAAAGGACTCTCACCCAGAGACTCTAGCATCTAATGTACTCTCTGAGAGAAAGTTGTATTCACTGTATATAAGGCAAAATATACTAATTCTGTACTTGGAACTCTGATATTCCCTAAAGTCTCATAGGTCAAATGCTTAGCGCTCCTCTTGATGCTAGTGGAAGGTAATAGAACCTTGAAGTGATGAAGTTCAGCCAGGCACTGGTGGCTCACACCTATAATCCTATCTACCTACTCACGAGGCTGATATCTGAGGATCAAAATTTGAAGCCAACCTAGGCAGACAAATCCAAGAGACTCTTATCTCTGAATAAGCAGCCCAAAGCCACAGGGGTAGTGTAGTTCAAGTATCAGCCTTGAGTGAGTCAAAGCCAGGAAGGAGTACAAGGCCCTGAGTTCATTACCCACCCACCCCCACATACACACATGAAATGGGGTCCAATAGGATGTGTTGTCCGTGGGTTGCACGCTCAAAGGAGACAATGGGACCCCAGCTCCTTCATCTTCCTCTGTGTAAGAAATTTCCCTACTGCCATGAGGAGGTCAGGTCTCTGTGTGCCCTTGTCATGATATACTGTCACCCAGGCCCAAAGCAATGAGGCTAATAGGGAATGGACTTAAACTTCCAAAATTATGAGCAAAAAAAATCCCTTTCATCTTGTTACATTAATTTGTCTCCAATATATATTTCAGTAACAACAGGCTAAGGACTCATTCCTCTTCAGTTTTTTACCTCAGTTTGAGTCTCTCAAGTACCAGCTTGAGTTTTTTACCTCAGTTTGAGTCTCTCAAGTACCAGCTCTGTGAAGCCTGCCATTAACTAACATCAGGCATTCAGATCATCTGTGTTCTTTAACAACAGTAGGAGTAAGCCTGAAGCTTGTGCTATGCCCCTCTGGGGGAAAAGGGTGCAGATTACAAAAGCATGTTTAGTTTCTAAAATGTGAAGAATACTATTAAGGGCTGCCCTCTGCCCTCTTGTAGTTTTTCCCCACTAATCCTTAGGTACCCTGGACCTGCCCTTTACTCCTATTGTAGAATCTATGTGTAGCATTCTTTTTGTTCAGCAATCACTCATATGTGCCTGATCTGAGCTTTGTGATGAAAAACATTTATTCTCTTCCATGATGGAGGAATTTAAGTTCTCCTATTCATGAGAAGACCTGTCTACAGCAGAATTAAAATAGCTTCTGTCTGAATTGGGATACTGACCTGGCTAAGCTCATGAGTAGTCATTCAAGAGGAAAATAATCACATATTTGAAGTTCAAATTAGCTTGCAATCTGACGTTGAAAATAAAGTGAAAGAAGCACAAAAAAGTTCCCTTAGAAAGGGCAAATAACGTCCTTGAAGCACTTCTAGTTCCAAAGCTACACATGATGAATGTAGTATAGCAATAAAACTTATCTTTTCCAGGTGTGGTTTTACCTGATACACTGATAACTTAGAAAAGGTGCCCTATATAGAGAGAACTCAAATCTACAAAACCGACTTTCAAGTATGTGAGAGACTTACATACTGTTCCAATAATGTTTGGAGGAATCACTTTTTTTTATTATGTTTAAAAAGCATATATTGTTAACTCAAGATTGATCCCTAAATAAGTGACACAGATTTTCTTCTTTATTTAGAGACTATTCTAAGGTTTATATTTTCAAAGGATTCTTTCTTTTCAAATAGCTTCTTTATTCTTGAAGGACCCAATATTTTTCTCGTTAAAAGTCAAGTGATAAAAGCTCCAAGATAATAGCATTGTGAAGTGAAAAATGTTCTATAATTATTGTCACTACCTTGAACAGGATTATGTAATAAATGTTGTTTCTTGAACAGTTTTTGAAAAATAAATTTGGAATAGTACTTCTTAACTATATTATTATAAGCAAATAGAAACAAGAAAAACCACAATATTGATAGAACAATAGTCACAATTTTTATTAAAACTTAACAATTTAGAATAAAACAAGGGGGATATGTTCTGTAGGAAGAAAATTCCTGGGTCTACATGTAATTACAAACTTAACAGTTCAGATGGAATGGAGCTCAATTTTCTTGAAGGCAAATTTTGTTAAATAAAACCCACTGCTCATTAATGGAACTTAAACAATTGGTCCCTAGATATAGCAAAATTCGCCATACAATATACATATATAAATGGAAATATCTTCTTGCTATTTGAAACCTATTGAGCCATTATCTGTTAATGATACTGAGTTATGATTCCCAAGATTCTCCAAACCATGGAAGTAAAAATATAGTCATAATAGGCTGACACACTGAAATATGATTGCTGTACTTTACTTGCTTTTAAACTCAATTCCCAATATAATATTAATCCATAAAGCTTAGAAATGTGCCAAGGTTAAAGTCTATCTAGAATCATGCTAATGCTTCAGCTTTTTATCCAAGAAACTTATTTCCCCCTTTCCCAATCATTTTCAGGCACTTAAATTTGGCCATATATTCCAAGTGTATAACAATGTCTTCAGGTAAAATGAAAGGAGTGTCCAGATAACTGAGGAATGAAATGTCTGAGACTTCTTCAGCAAAGAGAACTTGCATCAGTGCCAGCAGAAGCTGGTCTTGTGTCTAATAATAATGAGCAAATTGGCTGACAATTCTGAGCTGAGCTTTGGGTTCCCAAACTGGTGGTTTGATTGATGGCTGGGAATACCCATTGGCAGAGGCAGCCATTTATAGACTGTTTAAAAGTCTGAGCTGTACTGAGTAGATAGGTAGTGGACCACATCAGATGACTAGGGCATGAAGCAGCAGAAATCTCCAAGTCTGGGCCTTTAACACTATCTGCTTATTAAAAACTTGCCACCCAGTGGCTTAGGGTATACCTCAAATGTCAAGTCAGTGTCCAGCAGTCAAGAAACTCTCAATTCAGTCTCCAGCAAAACTTAAGTTGTCACCTATTTTTTTTTCTTTTTCTTGATTACAAGTAGGGGGAAATATAAAGTTTTATGAAGAATTTAAGTTCAATGTTAGTAATAAAGCAATTGGAAACTGAAACAATTCAGACAAATCAGTTTATCTCAACCAGCTTTTCCAGAGTTAAAAACTGTTCTTTGACATTATGTATTTGCCTTAGACTTTTACGGATACAGATGTATATATGCAGAATTTAACAAAAATTAGGCTGGGCATTGGTGGCTCACGCCTGTAATCCTAGCTATTTAGGAAGCTAAGATCTGAGGATTACAGTTCAAAGCCAGCTGGGACAGGAAAGTCTGTGAGACACATATCCAATTAACTACCTAAAAGTCAGAAATGGAGCTGTGGCTCAAAGTGGTAGAGTGCTAGTCTTGAGCACAAAAGCTCAGGAATAGCACATACCTGGGTCCTGAGTTCAAGCCCCAGGATAGCCAAAAAAAAAAAAAAGCAGTTTAACAAAAATAAGAGTCCTACAATGGGTGGTATGTAAGTGGTTATAAATGAATTAACTGAAGTATAATATATATGTATATATAATACATATATAATGGGTACATACAAGGGAGAAGGGGGAGGCCAAGGGGAAAGGAGTTGATGAATCAAGGGGAGCAGGGGGATAGAATACAGGCAAGAATTCATTTTATACACCACAAAATTAATAAAAGTAAGGGATGAAGTTTGTGGAAGGGGTGTGAGAATGCTGATACTGATCAGAATGAATTGTATTCAAAAAACCACTTTGTTAAGTGGAACCACCTTTGTACAACTACTTAAAGATGATCAAAAAATGTTAAATCCTCAATTGACCCATAATTTTCAGCATTTTCATTTAATAAATACATGACTATAATATCACAAGTACATAGCTATATAATACTCCTTTAACCTTAATCTTATTTATACAACATAACATATTAACCAGTTTGATATTGTTGAATGATTTTCCTTTATTTTTTGTATTACAAATGTTACCTTACTTAGAAATAAGATCTTCTTCCTTTTGCTGAGTGGAGGCAAGACACCTCCATATCCTCAATTATTTATTTAGGGTAAGTTCTCAAAACTGAAATAGCCAAGGGAAAAATACACACATTTGTTAAAATATTCAAAAACACTTCCCAATTGACCCAGGACAAAAAAAAGTTGCACTTATTTGAGTTCTTGGCAGCATAAGAAATTCTTCTGGGGTTTTAGTGAAGGCCTCATGGCTATATACCTATATTTTACACTTTTTTTCTGATGAGGGGGTTACTTTCTCTAACAATAACTTGCCCTGGGTGTTTCAATTTTGCCAGTGGCCACATGTGGAGAGCTGAGATAGTGTTTACCCCAAATTGGGTGCTCTTTAAATGCTTTATATATTTATTGACTCATTTAGTTCACACAAAATTATCAGTGTCATGCTACAAATGAGAAATCAGAGCATAAGAAGGATAAATGAAGGCAGTCATTATATTCAATGTATATATGTGAAAATGGACCCATGGAACTTGACAGTGTGGGGTAGGGTTGGGAAAGATGTGGGAAAATGATGTAAGAGATGACATCGATCTTGATGCATTGCACTTACAAACTGAGTTGTTGAATTGAAGCCCTTTTGTACAACTACTTAAGTAAAGATAAAAATAATTTTGAAAGGTAAGCAACTTATCCAAGGTGATCATGTAATGAAATAGAAGATAAATATATAGTAACTTTGTTCTGGCAATATAATTTCTCCCAGGGTATATCATTAGGCTTATAACCCACCCCCACCTCAAGTATTGATATGACTCCTTTCAAGATTGCCTGACTGGTAGTTTTCTTGTTACTCATATTTTATAGATGAGAAAATGGGCCTAGAGCAGTTCTACAGGCCTTGCTCAGGGACTCTAGAATCAAACTGTTCTTATTTCTCTCCTCCTCTCACTAACATGCTTGTTCCTAATAAAAGGAATTGTCCTGAAAATATAATAAATATTAATACTTACATGTAATTTTAAATTGAATTTAAGTTGATATTATAATTTAATTGATATTATAATTAGGTACAATGGTCTAGTAGTAATTAGGGATTGTAAGGAATAGACATTATTATCTAATAAAAGGTATAAAGAGTAGGTGGCTTGGGTCATTCTGAGCTTTCATCTGCTCTTTCATTCTCAGATGACACTGTTGAGGATATTAACCAGCATCTTCTAGAATATGAAAACACTAACCTCATGGATAATCTCTGTAAGTCCTTGAAAGATCTAGTGCTGGACTTCATACTGACCAAGAGAAAAACCTATAAAACTTTAAATACAACACATGGGCAAATGCCCTAAATTTTAGCCTTGTCTCCTAAAGTAGAATGCCTTGAAGTTTTCTCCGGTTTTAGACAGTGCTGGATGTACAGCACTGCTCCAGTTCTTGAATGCATCTATCTCACTTCTCCTCCACAATAAGGCATGATTAAATCCTGTACGCTGTCGCTATTCTAAGGAAAAGCTTCAGGTGAAACTTCAAGGATGCAAAGCATAAGTTTGTATACTTAATATTATAACAGTACTGAGTTTGAACCATCAGACTTTTATCAAAACAAATGTGCAATTGCGGGGCTTCACTTGTTATGAAACTCATTCTTTCTGAAAAATTTAAAGTTGGTAGAAGCCAAAGAAAGGAGGGATGTGCAGTTACATAGGTCTGAGCCCACAGCTTATCCCAGGAGCAGACCGTGATCAGGACTTCACTACCAGCATTTCCATCTAGGAAGATTACGCCACAGTGTGAAAAGGTGGCTTATGCAGAATGGCCAACATTGGCTTCATGTTGCCCATACAACCACACCATAGCAAAGAAAAGATATGGAGACAGGGAATGGATCTAGGCTACCAACAATAGGAGAAGCCGTGGGCAAACATCCAGCCAGCTGGTGCCCTTTCCTTCTTTGGACTTTTCATCGGGTGGCTTTTCTTCATTTTGAAGAGTCCAGCATGTAGTACTCCATTCCTTTGAAACATGATTGGGAGACTGAACATGCTTGGGTCTAGATAGATTCCCCTCTCTTTACCATTCATCCATCAGCACCACACAATGCTCAACGTGGAATGGTCCACCACCTCCAGCTTAAGGAGGTCTCTATATATGAACACAGGATACTGTGCTTAGCATGGGCTTTGGAAATCCAAAGCTGGCAGACCTGTCAGAAACACTGTCAGTCCTCTCTGTCTTTCTCTCTTTCTTTCTTTTTTTTTTTTTTTTGTGGTAGTGAAGTCTGAACTCAGAACCTAATTCAATTAGCTTTCTCAGGGAGTGCTCTTATTACTAGAAGTATAGTGTACCACACCTCCAGAACAGCTTCTTGCCAGCTGTTGTTAGAGAGGAAGTCTCAGATATTTTCTGCCTGGGTGGCGTTGGACTGCAACCTCAGACTTAGCTTCTTGAGTAGTTAGGAATACAGGCATGAGCTACCAGACCTATGTAACTGCAGATCCCTCCTTTCTTCTCCATCAGAGCCTCAAAGTGGAGGGGGAGTTTGGGGTTCAAGAACCTGGAGAAGAAGCACCAGGCACTTGTCCAGCTTGTGATCCAGCCTTTTACTCAGAAAGGTGCTCATCCTTAGGGCAGAATTTGTTCTCCTACATGCTTTTCTGGGTACCTTTTAGGCAAGATGGGTTTTGACAAATGGCAGACACCAACTTTGGATCAGAATATTGTGACCCTTCTAAGATTAACTTAGAGGCCTGACTTTCAACCATACCTTATTAAGTATGCAAGCCCTAATTTTTTCCTACAACAGAAGCTACAACAGAATTCTATATGGGAATTCTTGAAATGCAGGCTGCTCCCTTTCTGGTCCTCATTCTGCAGGATTATAGAATCAACAGGGTGTGAGTGAATCCATGTGGTGAGGTGGTGGTGTCTGTATTAGTTGCTCCTTCTCTGTATAGCAAGGGTGAAGTGTGTGCTTTCATTCTCTGCCAGGTGGGGCTCTTACTCTCTACTTGGAATGTCTTAGGAAACAGTAAGAAGAAGGGACAAATCTAATCAGGGCCCAAATTCTCAAAGGGCTTGTGCCACATTTTTTTTTTGTGCTGGTGGATCTGCATCCTCACCCCTGAAACCTCTCCAAGACCTTCATAGTTGTTGAAGGTCACCACTCAGAGACCAACCAAGAAAATAGGATAGCCTACCTTTTAGCTCATCCAAACTCTACTCTCCTTGTATGTTTTCACAGCTCCTTGCACTATGCAGCAGTTTAGCCTGTCATTACTGTTCATTTGTTAATCACTTAATGATTGTCTCCCTCATTACAATGGAAAATCCCATTAGGAGTAGGAGTCAGAACACTTCTTTCTTCAGCCCTACAGCATTCCCTAGATGCAGCACAAATCCTTGCATCTGCTAGGTATCCTAAACTATTCACTGAATGAAGATACGTTGCTTCAAAAACAAAGGTGAAAGCTGGGCCCTGGTGGGTCACGCCTGTAATCCTAGCTACTCAGGATCCTGAGATCTGAAGATCATGGTTCAAAGGCAGCAGGCAAATCTGTGAGACAGTTATGTCCAATTAAACAGCAGAAAACCAGAAGTGGAGCTGTGACTTCAAATAATAAAGTGCTAAGCCTTGAGCAAAACAGCTCAGGACTAGTTTTCAGGTCCTGAGTTCAAGCCCTACAATAAACAACAACAAAAAACTTCAAGAATTAATTTGCCATAGTTTATTCCCAAAGTCTTAATATAATATATATATACATACATACATACATATATATATATACATATATATATATATATATATATATATATATATACACACACACATATGTATCTATAGGCTCCCTTGACAGACTAGGCATGAAAATGATTATCAACCTTTGCTCCGTTTCAGAACAAATAAAAGTCTGAACATGTTGGGGGATAACATCTAAGAAAGGACAGTTGCTTCCTTTAGAAAGTGTCTGTTTAGTGTCTTACACAAAATAAGCACCAAGCACAAAACAAATTAATCAAGCAGCTTTTTAGTGCCTATTTTGAGCTAGCAGTCTGTTAAATGAAGAGGAAGGCAGAAGCTGTTAGATGTTTCCTAGATAAATGCCTCGAAGTGTTACTAGTCTGTATCCTGGCAGCCTCCAGGGAGCTGAGCCTTAGGCCAAATTGCAGAACCTAAATTGTTCGAGGAGTTTTACTGCTGCTACTGAAACTTGGGCTCTGAGACTCCATGTATGCGTCATCATGGTACACAAAATAATCACTTTTTTTTGACAGACTTACCTCCCTTTGTTTTCCCAGAATTGGATATAATTGGCATTTTCTATACAATTCCCTATTCTAATGTATAGATCATGACTTAGCTATGCTTTTCTTTGAAGCTCATGGGCTATTCCTGACCCAAAATGTGGGAGGATGTGGAACCCAAAATGGAAGGATAAAATATCCATAGTATTGCTTTCCCCAGCTCCTGGCTGGTGACTAGAAATACTGTGGAACATGTGAGCTCTTTGTACAGGTTTTTTTGTTTATTTGTTTGTTTTTTGGTCAGTCGTAGGGCTTGAACTCTGGGCTTGGGTGCTGTTCCTGCACTCTTCAGCTCAAGGCGAGCACTTTACCGCTTGAGCCATAGCATCACTTCCGGTTTTCTGGTGGTTAATTGGAGATAAGTGTCTCCTCAACTTTCCTGTCCTGGGTGGCTTTGAACTTTAATCCTCAGATCTCAGCCTCCTGAGTACTAGGATTACAGGCATGAGCCACCTGGGCACCTGGCTCAGGTTTTTAAAAAAAAATTAAAAAAAAAAACCTAAGGATACAAGAGTTTTTTATTTCACTATAGGATTAGAATGTAATTTGTAGAACATACTGATACCTAGAATTATGAAAACTAAATTAACAAATTTGCTTAGAACTGTTAATTCTGCATACTATATTGAGCAGCGGCCTTAGAGGAAAATACAACTGCAGGATCGGAAGTTGTGTTTGATTAACTCCCATGCTCCCCTTTCCTTTCTCACATAAAGTTGTCATTTTTGGGGGGAGGGGTCCAGTCGTGGGGCCTGAACTCTGGGCCTGGGCGCTGTCCCTCAGCTCTTCAGCTCAAGGCTAGCACTCTACCACTTGAGCCACAGCGCCACTTCCGGCTTTTTTCTTTTTGCTTATGTGGTGCTGAGGAATGGAACCCAGGGCCTCAGGCATGCAAGGCAAGCGCTCTACCACTGAGCCACCTTCCCAGCCCCAAAGTTGTCATTTTTAATTTAGTCTAGCTTCTCATTATAAACTTTCCCCATTTTAAGTCCATGGAAAACATTTTTGAAATGTTTATCCCTTAATTTATACTTTATAAATCATTAATGAAATACAATTATATTTCTATAATTTTCTGAGAATGCCTTTTAAAATCCATTTTATAGAATATGTGAACTGTTATTATTCCAAACAGGAATATTAGTGAATATTAGTGAAGGTTTTGTGTGGTAAGTCCAGTCTGCCTTTGGTTTATCTCCATTCTTGCTTATAAATGGTGATGCTGACAGAACTAGTCAATACAGAAGGGTTTGGATGTTTTTTGGAAGAATTGTAAAACTGGAGATGAAGGAAGATAATATAGAGTCACAGATTATATTGTTGTTATTAGTAACTGTAAATTTAGAACTCATTAGAAACTACCTGTTCCCACTGCCAAGGACTCTTCAGATTGGCTTCTTTTACTGTGTGTTAAGCACAGATAGGCATGAGCTACTTTTGAAGGTCCCATAGGTAGGTTGTTATCTAGTTGGTCTATTAGGAGGCACCATTTCTTTAGTTGGGGTGGAGGATCTTGAATTCAGGGGTTTGTGCTCTTCAGTACCTTATATGATCAAGTATAGCAGTCTATTATACTCTCGCAATCAGAGTTTTACATGTTAATTGGAGATAAGAGTCTCAGATTGTCTGCCTAGGCTAACTTTGGGCCAGGATCCTCAGATTTTAGCCTTTTGAGTAGCTAGGATTATAGATGTCAGCCACTAGTTCCTGGCTAGTATGCCCATTTCTCTCATACACATCAAATTGCCCTGTCAAGACTTGGCTTCTAAAACTAGTTCTGCTATTAAGTTTTGCAGTGGGCAAATTCCTTCCTTTATTTTTTTCTTTTACAATGACTTCTAGCATCGCTTTCTAAGTCATTAATCACTGGAATCAGGACTATGAATTTTGATACCTTGATTAGCACTTTGCCACTGTGGGTGGAAATTTGCATGGTATTTTAAAACTGAATTGAAGAGAGATTAATTAACACTTTCTGACAAACAGGTGGCAAATTGTTAATTGGGTTAAAGTGAGATTTGGATTTTATAGCACTCGCTTATATTTTTGTGGTACTGACGTGATTATTCCTCAGTGCTGGCATCTCTTAAGTATAAGTAAGCTGGTAGCACTATACATTGATTTAACTACTCTTTGTTTCTCTCGATTAAGGGCAAAATAAGAGAGCACTTTAAAAAAATCACACTTTAGAAGATAACACATTAATCCTTCAAATGTCATGAAATCAAGATGATTTCATCTGTGGGTTTAATTTATTAACATTTAATTTGCTCCTGTGTCATGCCCCAATAGCTCTGTGCTAGCAAACTCGCTATAATTAGATTAGCAGCCTGCTAAGCGCTGGTGACAGCCTGCGCCTTAGAGAGCATGTGCTGGATCCTGCATGTGCCTTATCCTCATTGGTGGCTGGCTTTGCTGCTCGCCCGTTTGATAGGTTTCCACAGTAATCTTTATGCTGCATTAGAGACATAGATACAGAGGTTCTGTACCGTGCTCTTGCCACGGTGAGGTGTGTGGCTGCTAACATTAAAGAAGGCACTGAAGAGCAAGTGATCGTCTTTGTTGTAAAGCCTCCGTGGTTAAGGACCGCCAGCTGCTGGAGCAGGTCAGTGAAGCAGTTTGGGTTCATGGTAATTACTTAAGTCTTTATCTCCTACTAGAAACACGGCTGTGCATGCAGTGAAGCGTGTTCATACTGTCATTGGTTTAATTTGATCTTGCTTTGTTGATGCTGTGTGTACTCCAGCATTCCATGCTAAAATCCATCCACCCTGTAAACAGCTTTCTTTTGCGAGAAGGAATATTGCTTTTACCTAGATTCAAGGGTGCATGTGCTTGGGAGTGATTCTTATTGGCTCCCTTCTGTTTTGGAATCCCTGATGTTGCATCCATTTAGGTGTCTTTGTAGGTGTGATTCAGAACCCAGTTGACTTTGTTTGCACTGAGTCCAGGCTATCTTGAATAATGAGTGATCCGGGAGAATTGAGCAAAATACACTCTTAATTACGACGAGGCAGCCATGCTCCTGATTTGGTGCTGAGTCTTAGCAGAAGTAATATTCTATTGTTTCTTCAAAGATGCATGTAGCCTTCATGTTGGATGGTTTTCTTTGTCTCACATTTTTGCATTTCCATGAAGGCTGTTTAAACTAGAGAATGCTAACATACCCTATTCAACCCCAAACACGTGTAGGTATGTATTCATCTGTGTCCCACACATTTCTGACTCCCAGCTTTGTTTAACAGGGTTGCTGCTTTTGGAGTTAAAATGTCAAGGAAGGAAGGCGGGGTTTCTGCTACCTAGTTTGACCAGTGTCTGACCACCTTTCTTATTTCTATTCATCATTACCTGATTTATTTTCTTAGTCCAAAAATAAAGAATCCTAAATTGCATAATAAAGGTGGTACAATCTGAAAGGAAAATAGTTCAATGGAGCAAGGCAGAGGCTCAAAATATCCACACCAATGTACAGCGGATTTCTGCTTTTCAGTGTAGCCCCTCTGTAAAGTCCTGTTCTGCCCATAAAGCTCCTGTTTCCATTTAGTCCTCAAACTTAAAAACTGATGTCCTCCCCTTGTCAGACTGGAGTAGTTCACAGAAACTTGTGTACTGAGTCACCAGTCACACGGCTGGCTGCCTGCCACCATGCGTCTGCTGTCAGCCAGAGTCTTACTGCTATCTGAAAGGAATGATTGCCCTGATCCTAAAAAGACAAATGCAACAATTTATGTATTTTGCAACAACAAAACAAAAAAAAATCAGCTCTGATCTGATCTAGAACCATTCTGGTTGAAAGGGTTCAGTTTGTTCTTTGGCAAAAGAAAACTTCATTATTAACTGTGCCTCTCCCTCCTACCCAACCCTACCCTCCCACCCCCAACCCTTATCCAAACTAAGAGGTAATAAATCATCCAATGTCAGAGTTTGCATAAGTTAAATAGCAGTTTTAAGGAGAAGAAAGCACGAGGGATATCATGAAAGCTTGCCATGTATTGTAATCCAGCCTGGTGTAAGATAAGAAAGTTTGATAGCTCTTAGTAACATTACAGTGTGTCTTGGTCACTTGAGGCAGTGGCCCATGTTTTCTACTCTTAGAGCCCCTGGATGGTGAAGTGAACACGGGAATTATGCTGCTTTATGTTCCACCGGATACAATCCTTGCCTCTCTCATGGCAGGCGGTACACACCCTGGTGCATGGCCGAGCCAAGTGCACAATTGCAGCTGGAATGGTTTTGCTTTTCTTCAGAAGTCCAGACATTTCTGTTTCACTCCCTCTTCCTGACATTCTCACTAAGGATAGAGCTTCCTGCCTCTTAAAACTTAGGTGTTGTCAGTCATTTGGGGAAGAATAAATGGATACCATTCCATAATATCATCTTTGTCCATTAATCTTCTAAAACACTTCCTGATGTCTAAGAAACAGGCTGCTTAAGATTATTTTTGTCTTTTCCTTTTATTCACTGCCAAAGTACTGGATACACCTAAATATTGCATAGCCTTGATGTGTGTGAGCAGAGCCCTCATAAGAAGAGGTGCAAAACTGTTCTAAGTCAATTTTCCAGGGTTGGATCTGAAAGAATTTCTGTGCCCAAAGGAACTTCTTCAAAATGCAAATATAAATAGCCAGGCTCCTGATGGCTCAGACCTGTATTTCTAGCTACTCAGGAGGCTGAGATCTGAGGATCACAGTTTAGCTTTGAAGCCAGACAGGGCAGAAAAATCCATGAGATTCATGTCTACTTAACTACCAAAGTACCAAAGTGGAGCTATGGCCCAATGAGTGGAATATCAACCTTAAGTGCACAAGTTAGGGGACAGTACCAAGGCCCTGAGTTCAAGCCCAAGTATTGACAAACACACACAAAAATGAAAATAGAGGTGTATATTGATATGACACTGGACATTCCAAGCAGCTTTTTCACATATACAGAAGGGGTGTTTTTGTAACAAGAGTCTTACTGATGTTTCTACAAAGTGACCAATACATGCACTTTTATCTCCAGATACATCAAATCAGAACATATAGGAGAACCTATATGTTCCTGAAGAAGACAAAAATAGATTTATTGGACACTTTTAAATTTTCTTTCTCCTTCCTCTGAATCCATAGCTTATCATTGATAAAGGAAATAATATTTCTGGTCAACCAAAACTTGGCATCAACCAGCATGAAAATAAGTATAGGCTGTGTTAAGAATGAAGACACTTCTGTATAATATTCTGCGTTTTAGTTCTGTGAGCTTCATCATCACACTTTGTAGGAGAAGTAATAACCAGTTTAAAAACTGAAGTAACTTAATGTAAAGCACGGTGTGCTGTTAAGCATCAGGACCAAGCCAGGTCTGGAAAGCAATTACAAAAAGAAGAGCAACAGCCAGTATTCCTGGTAGTATTTGTTGCTGGCTTTGTGGGTGGGTACTGGCACACCTGTGATCTTGAGACATCTGTTACTGATTTTGAAATTGGTAATTCAGAGCTGACCTTCTTATAGTTGCCAAAATTGGAAAAAATTGTGTGTGTGTGTGTGTGTGTGTGTGTGTGTGTGTGTGTGTGTGTGTGTGTTTACTGGCACTTGATCTCAGAGCTTCACATGCTTTCATGGCCTTCTGGCTCACACCTGGCACTATTACTTGATCCACACTTTCCGTTTTGTGTTTGGATTGTTATTTTAAAGATGGGAATCTCACAGATTTTTCAGTCCAGGCTGGCTTCAAATGGAGATTCTTCAGATCCCAGCCTCCTGAGTGTCTAGAATTCTAAGCATGAGCCACCAGCAAGATTAGAAACATATTTAAATTTTAAATGTTTACATAAAATAAAAGACATTACACTTATCTCAGTGTAGGTGTTTATTTGTTCTTTACTGTCATTGTTTTATTTTGCAATTTGGGGCACCTGCCATGAGTTAGGTACTATACTTTCTTGAGAGAAGGATGGAGGAACAGTCGCTTCCTGCTGGAATTGCCCACTATAGACAGACAAATAAATAAGATTAGAGATGCAAGGAACCTACAGGAACTTGGATTGGTGACATGGAGGTGAGACAACCAGTTTGTTAGAAAGACCAAGTGTGAGGGTGCCAAGGAAGACTTCAGGAGGAGATGGAACTGGTCCAGAACTTATCACACCCACCATCTGGTGGGCACATCCACTGCTGGTAAGGCCAGCTATAAGTTTGTGCCTGCACAGATATGCTACATATTATTAAGTGTGCCCAGGTTATCATACTTCAAGTATGCAATAAATGTTAAGTATCATTCATTTTCTTTCCCCACTAACTCTTCTTAGCATTCAGACTCAACTGTTGCCCGGAAATATTTTTAGTTTTTAATAGATTTAGGTTACTCTTCTTAACAATGTGTCTAATAATTTTGAAATGCATCCTGCAAGAAGCAAAAAACACTGATTACTGCTGTGCCCTGAGCAATTTAGTGATTACTTTTGGACCTTTGCATTGCTGGGAATTCTCCTTTCTCTCAGCAATGCTTATGGAGTCTTAAATGTCATTATTTTCTGTGTGTTCATTTATGACCAGCTTGTAAAATCTGGGCTTGGATTACAGCCCTTGCATTTCACCTTGCCATGATTGAGCACCTGCTTCTCTTACATACTTAGACAGTCATTCTAAAAATGTAGGCCATTTCTTACACTTTGGATTTAGTTGGCTTTTAAATTTTGCCAAGTTTAATCACATATTTTTCATTAGCTCTTACCCCCCCCCCGTAAAATATCTACATAAAAACAGGATTTGTAAGGTGCCAGTGGCTCATGCCTGTAAAGCTAGGTACCACAGGAGGTTGAGATCTAAGGACCGCAATATGCAATGCAAAACCAATCCTGATAGAAAGTCAGGTTGTGCCTGAGGTTGTGCCTCGAGAAGTAGATTGCTAGCTTTGAGCAAATAAAGCTTAGGGACAGCACCTAGCCCTTGAGTTTAATCTCACAACTGACAAAACAGCAACACACACACACACACACACACACACACACACACACACACACACAAAGTTAATTAATTAATTAATTAGTTAATTTAAAAAGCAGGCGTTGCAGTTGTTCATAGCAGGGCCTACAATCATGGAGTCAGCCTGAGTCCTAATCCATTGCCCAATTCAGTATTCATGTGTACATTTTCAAAATCTGTGTGGTTGAAGACCTGGCCTCCCCCGTAGGCATCCTCACCCACACTACTTGCCACCCCAGGTGGCAGTTTCCCTCAGAGCTCTGAACCCTTACCCCTGGCCTCAGGGAGCTAATTCCTTCTGTGATTTTCTGTGGTCCTTTGTAGTCCTCCTGTCTCTAGTGCTCCTCTTTGTCCTCTTTCCTTGCTCCCTGACTTCTAGGTAGTTATTCTTCAAGGTTCTGGCCTTCATCAGCTTCCTGTGGGCAGCTATCTGCTTCTATTGCTTGCTCAGCAGGGCCACACTTCACCCACCATCAAACCTGCCCCAGACTCCCTATGCTCTCCAGATCTGGATATGCTGTCTCAGGGCTCTGGCTCGAGCATCTGCCTAAAACATACCTCCCACTTGGCCTTCAGCATTTTACTGAAATGGTACCACCTCAGTGAGACATTCTGAGCTAGTGTCTTTTTTCAGTCTTTCCTCTTTGGAATTCCACCAGGCCAGAGACTTTGTGACTTAAATCCCAGAGCCTTGAACAGTACTTTTGTCTGCAAAAAATGCTCATCAGTATCTGTGGAATGAACCAATGAGTGAATTATGGCTTAGGAGGATGGTAGTGTTTCTGTAGCAATGGAGATCTTTGCCCCTTGCTCCTGGTGCTCACCCAGCTCCTCCCTTTGAGCGGGCCTGAATTTCCTATTCTGTAGGTGGTCAGAGAGTACTAGACCAGTGTTCTCTGACACATCTACTAATGATCAGAACCCCTGAAATGAGGCTCTATTGTATGAAATACTGTTTATATGACTTCTTGAAACTGCTGTCTATGCTTAAATCAGAGCAGCAGCTCAAATGAGCATAGTGATTACCTGAAACACAAAATATATAAAAGTGAATGCATTGGAGTTTGTTGGTATGCCTATTTTAAAAAATAAAAATATTGGCCACTATTTAAAGAATCACCATTTTCTGTCACTAGGTGCATTCAATACTCCACCTATTTTTGTCAAATAAAAAATAATTGCAATCTTCTTTTCCTGTTTTTTTTTTTTTTAGCTATTCCTTGCTGCTCGGAGCACTTTAAGAAAATAAGGCCTCTCATGACATCTGCCTGCTGTCCATAAAGTACTCATTCCCCTCTTAAGTAAGTATATTGCTCTGCTTTTATCTGGTTTTGCAGAAGGTATTGATTCATTCTGAAAGCCTTTGTCATTATCAGATTAAAACAAGCAGCCTGAAGATTCAGATATTCTGCTGTCTAGCAAAAACCAACCAAAAGTCTACAAGTTTTAGATACCTACCAGGACCAAAATAACACAATAGACATACTTTTCCAGGGATTTAATGATAACCTTCTGCATAGATGTTAGTAGTTGTAGTTGATTAAATGCTGTATGGTGTTGATTATTGATCTCCAAGGTATTTGGAAGATTTTTTTTGGTGTGCATTTAAGGAGAACATAAAAAGCAGGGAAGGAGGAGGAAGGGAAGGAAAGAGGGAAGGAGGGAAGGAAGGAAGGAAGGAAGGAAGGAAGGAAGGAAGGAAGGAAGGAAGGAAGGAAGGAAGGAAGGAAGGAAGGAAGGAAGGAAAGAAGGAATTTATACCAGAATGAAAAATACCGTGTCTGTGGTTGGGGATGAGGTGGTAGGATGGTCAATGGCACGAGCTGGTTTGGGGAGAACTCTTTGCTGATGGGATACAAAGAGAGGTAAGTAGAGAGGGCAGGACCTGAATACCAGTCGAGGTCTAGGAAAGGTAGTGTGGGTAGATGTTGTAGGCCTGCCAGTTCTACAGACTTGTCTGTAGGATGCTTTTCCACATGGTCAATGCCTCTAGACACTTGTTTCTTTTTTTTTTTTTTAATATTATTTTATTTTATTTGAGAACATACTGTACAGAGGGGCTACAATTACATGGGCAGGATAATGCATACATTTCTTACCAAGCATTGCAGCCTCCTCCTTTGTTTACCCTTCACCTCCCTTCCCAGCCTCCCCCCTCCCCCCACCCAATTATACCCCCCTCCCCCCCCCCCACCGACATTGTAAAGCTGGTTTTGACATGACATTTTGTACTTCTCATTGTTGCAACAGGTCCACCTGAATCCTTAAACGACTTGTTTGCCCCCATCTACTCCACATGTCATACTGACATCAAATATAGTGAAAGCGGGGGTTACACTGTGGGGGAGGGACATACAAAGCAACAAAGAAATAATCTTATAAATGCGTTAGAAACATATGCATGAAAGAAACGAAAACATTAAAATACATATTTAAGGGCTCATTTTCCTAACATCACATTATCTGACCTTTTCTGCTTGACTCATACCTATACTAGACATTGCAAATAAGGGAAACCATGGGACCTATGCTTCTTTGGGCCTGGCTTACTTCACTTAATATAATTTTTTCCAAGCCTTTCCATTTCCTAACAAATGGGGAAATGTCATTCTTTCTGATGGAGGCATAGAATTCCATTGTGTATATATACCACATTTTCTTGATCCATTCATCTACTGAGGGGCATCTGGGTTGGTTCCATATCTTAGCTATGGTAAATAATGCTGCAATAAACATAGTTGTGCTGGTAGCTTTAGTGTGGTCTTGTTTATAAACATTTGGGTAAATGCCCAAAAGTGGGATTGCTGGATCATAGGGGAGATCTATGTGAAGTCTTTTGAGGAACCTCCATACTGCTTTCCAAAGTGGTTGAACAAGTTTACATTCCCACCAACAATGAAGTAAGGTTCCTTTCTGTCCACATCCCCTCCAGCATCTGTTGTTGTTAGAGTTCTTGATTTTTGCTGTTCTAACTGGAGTGAGGTGATATCTCAATGTTGTTTTGATTTGCATTTCTTTTATGGCTAGGGATGTTGAACATTTCTTCATGTGTCTATTGGCCATCCTTCTTTCTTCTTCAGAGAAGCTTCTCTTTAAGTCTTTCGCCCACTTATTTATTGGGCAGTTGTTTCTTTGAGGATTTGTTGTTGGGTGGTTTAATTTTTTGAGTTCCAAGTATATTTTAGATATGAGACCCTTGTCCGTTGTATGGCTAGTAAAGATCTTCTCCCAATCGGTAGGCTTTCTATTGATCTTGCTAGCTATGTCATTTGCCCTGCAGAAGCTCTGCAACCGTATGCAATCCCATTTGTCCAACCTTTCTTTGATTTGTTGTGCTTCCGGGTCTCTATTCAGAAAATTTTGGCCTGAGCCAAGGAGACCTAGGGTTTCTCCTATTCCATCCTGTAATGTTTTCAGAGTGTCTGCTTTGAGTTCAAGGTCTTTGATCCATTTGGAGTTGATTCTGGTGCAGGGTGATATATAAGGATCTAGCTTTAGTTTTCTACATGTAGTTAACCAATTTTGCCAGCAGCATTTACTGAAGAGGCTGTCTTTCTTCCATTCTATTGTTTTAGCTTTCTTATCGAAGATTAGATGGCTATAGGTCTGTAGGTTCATTTCTGGGTTTTCAATTCGATTCCATTGGTCCTGAGGTCTGTTCTTATGCCAATACCAAGCTGTTTTGATTACTATGGCTTTATAGTAGAGTTTGAAATTTGGTATTGATATTCCTCCAGCAGTGTTCTTTCCGTTGAGGCGCGTTTTTGCTATTCGGGGTCTTTTATTGTTCCATATGAATTTTTGGATTGCCTCCTCTATTTCCTTGAAGAATGAGGGTGGAATTTTGATAGGTATCGCGTTGAATTTGTAGATAGCCTTGGGAAGTATTGCCATTTTCACGATGTTAATCTTGCCAATCCAGGAGCATGGGAGGTTTTGCCATTTTTTAAGTTCTGTGTTGATTTCCTTTTTCAAGATTTTAAAGTTTTCATCATAGAGGTCCTTCACTTCTTTGGTTAAGTTAATTCCTAGGTATTTTATTTTTTGTGGGGCTATTACAAATGGAGTTGCTTTCCTAATTTCAGCCACACTTTTCTCATTGTTGGCATATAGAAAAACCATTGATTTTTGGGGGTTAATTTTATAACCTGCTACTTTGCCAAAGTTTTGAATCAGCTTGAGTAATTTGGGAGTGGAGTCCATGGGATTCTTTAAATACAAGATCATGTCATCTGCAAAGAGGGAGAGTTTTATTTCTTCTTTCCCTATTTGGATCCCCTTTATGTCTGCATCTTGTCTTATTGCTGTAGCTAGGCATTCTAATACTAGATTGAAGAGAAGTGGAGAGAGTGGGCATCCTTGTCTCGTTCCTGAGTTAAGAGGAAATGGCTTTAGTTTTTCACCATTGAGTATAATGCTGGCTGTAGGTTTGTCATATACAGCCTTTATTGTATTGAGGAATGTTCCATGGATTCCTAATTTTTCCAGAACCTTCATCATAAAGGGGTGTTGGATCTTGTCAAATGCTTTTTCTGCATCTATTGAGATAACCATGTGGTTCTTATTCTTGCTCCTGTTGATGTGATGAATAATATTAATTGATTTGCGTATATTGAACCAGCTTTGCATTCCTGAAATGAATCCTGTTTGATTAGACACTTGTTTCTAATTTCCATTGGAAAGCTGATGGTAAGCTCAGAAACATCCCTATAGCCTGGCCCACTTTCCCATAGAAGAGTCCATGAAACAGGTCACCCATAAGCAAAGGACAAATGGTTTCCTTCTTCCTGGAGTGACTGACAGCTTTGGACAATGTGATGAGGAGTTTGGGAAAATGCAAACACACATGCCTGTCTTGAGTGAAAGAGTGGCTAAGAGATGGGCCTTCCTGAAGACACATTCTAAGTGACCACATACTTTGGTTTGATGGACAGTTTTTCTCCAGTCTCCTTCCCAGCATCCATGTGAATGTATCATTAGTTATATAGTACATCGTCTACTTCATAATTATTATTGTATTATGCTGGACATTGTTGGCTGGATGTTGTCTACAAGAACCTTACAATCTTTTAGGCTATGAATTAAGAGCCAACTTGTACCTTTCCTCTATTAATATAGCATCCCTAATGCCCAGGAAAGACTGAGAAGCTAAGTGGATCTAGGTATAATTGTAGCTTTGCTGCTCACTTAACTGTGGCAGATGGACAGGGTATGGTTGCTTTAGTTCAGAGGGTCTCTTTTCCATTAGCTTAACAGTACACCAGTAGGGGTTGCTGGGAAGATATCAAGATGTTCCACTGGGAGGTGTCTGCTTAAGCATGGGCATGGACAGAGCTGACTGTCCATGGTAACAGTTAGTAAGTGCTTTGATTTTTTATCAATATTATTTAGCATTACCTTGTGTTAGGAAGGTTACTTGTGGTTCTCATCCACAAGTTTGTGGGTTCTAGTCAGTAAACCTTAGCCCTGACTTCCTAATATTCAATAAGTAAGGTTTATGTGTGCTGATCACTTTGGGTTAATACCAGTTATCTCTTGAATAATGTGCTTACCCTTTTAAGAAGAATTTGAAAGAATGTGACTATCCTCGTTTTTTCTCTTATCAGTATCCAAATGTTTTTATCTTCCAGGCTGTTGTTACATTTAAAGCTTATTAAAACCTCCTTTTCTCAGCTCCTGTATTATAGAGAGGCTGCTCCAGATCTTACCTTCCTAAATATCTAGGTTTCTGAGTGTAAGAGCCATCAGTGCTCAGTTCTCTTTTGGTTTCTTTGTTTCTTCCTCCTTCCCTCCCTCCCTTTCTTCATTTCTTTCTTTCTTTCTTCCTTCCTTCCTTTTTTAAGGTGTCCTCTTGCTTAAAGGAATTGAAAAGGGAAATGCGAGCAAGAAAATGCTTTTATGTTTTTTAGTTAAAGTTTCTTGACTTTAATTATCTACATGAAATTGCGTGACAAAAATATATGTAAGTCATTTTTAAAGGTTTTACATGGACCAGTTTTGGTGCTTTATCCATATGGTTGCAATTCCAGGAAGTCAGCTAGAAGGCTCCCTTTGTTTTCAGTTTCTTGTTATCTTAATCAGAGCTTAAGTAACTGATCAAGTCAACTTCTCCTTGAAAGTTGCTGTTTCCCAAAGTTCTCTGGGTTGTTTTTTGGTTTTGGTTTTGTTTTGTTGTATTTCTTTGCTCGCTTGTAAAGCACATGCTACCTGCTGGACAAATTGCTCGGAGTAATGACAGCCCACACACTTTGGGGTGTTAAGTGGTCCTGGCAAAAAGTACATGCCACTCTTCCCCCCAAACGCTCCTCTACCCCCACTCAACTCAGAGTTCCCTCTATAAGGATCCCTTTGTGCCTTGCCCGTGACTCATCTTCCCGTCATGCCAGCACCTCTGGCTTCTGCCTCTTTCCAGATCAACTCTGCCAAGAGCATGACTCAGAGCTCAGGTTCCCCAGCCTGGTCAGGTGGGGTTCCTCCTGGGCCTCTCAGCTGACCTTGCACAAGTTCTCCTTGGGAGCCAGGGAAAGTCGGCCACAGTAATGAGACCTGCTCGGCAGTCTGACCAGCCAGGCCTGCCTGCTGAATTTTTAACAAGAGGAAATAAAGGAGAGTGTGATTATGCTCTGGCAAAAGCAGCCAGGATTATAGATGTTTTATTCTCCTTAACCAAGGATTGTATAGGTTCCTGTGAGGATAGAGGGATAGTCGCCTCCCTAAAAGAAAATACTCCTAGCCTGGAGCCAGTGGTTCACGCCTGTAATCCTCCCTACTCAGGAGGCTGAGATCTGAGGATCACGGTTCAAAGCCAGCCCAGGCAGGAAAGTCGGTGAGACACTTATCTCCAATAAACCACTCAGAAAACTGCAAGTGGTGCAGTGGCTCAAGTGGTAGAGGCTAGCTTTGAGCTGAAGAGCTGAGAGACAGCATTCAGGCCCAGAGTTCAAGCCCCATGACTGACAAAATAAATAAAATACTCCTACATTCAGAATGTAGACTTCCAGTTTTGAGTATTGAACATGTGTGAAGAAGTTGAAAAGTTCAAGGATTTAATACAGCTTAAAAACTATTGATTACAGTTTTAAATTACCGGTTATGCTGGTATATTTTACAAAGTTTTAATCAAGTGACAGACAAATTCTCTGTTACTATCTGTTCATAGTTGTTACAGTTAATTATTAAGACATTCAGGATGTGAAATGGATCATGATCAATGTCTAGGTCAGGGTCACTGCTTCTCTTACAAGGATTGATGAAATGGACAAATTGAATGCAGCTGAGTCCATGGGCTGTGGAAGGCCAGCTCGAAGCCCCTCGAAGCCCTGAGCTTATGGTCTGCACTTGCCATATTCAGAAAGAAGTAGAATTTTCCCGCATTCCACCTCTGGTAGAGGTGTTTCATGGAAAAAAGGGTAATACATGGCACAGGAAAGTGCTCACCTATAACTAAGAAGCAAAAACAGAAGAGGAAGATGCTGGATTTCCACAATTCTCTTTAAGAGAACACTCCTCAGTCACCTAACTTTCTCCCACTAACCTCCACTTCCTAAAAGTTCTATCACATACAGTAGTGCCCACCTAGGGACAAAGCCTTTGATATCTTGGCCTTTGGAGGACATGTAACATTCCGATTATGGGAGGGAACAGAGAGGTTAAACATTTGACCAACAAGCATCCACATGATTAAACACAAGCCTCTATCAAACCCCTGTCAGCCCTTGACACCAGTTGATTGCTTTGAAGAGAATGAGTCATAAACCAGTGAGTAAGTTGTGGGAGGTTGGGCAGTGAAGATAGGAAAGTTACAAGGAAGCATGGGTGTCTAGTAGGATGTTACAATGATTCCTTTGGAACCATGAAAATCTTTAGTAAGAGAAGGGAATAGATCAAAAAGTCAGTTAATGAAGAAGGGTAAAAGCATACAATTTAGAGAGATTGTAGCTGTCCAAGAAAAATACAAAAATACTGCCTGATTTTCTTTCCCATGAAGAAAGTGTTTGCTGCCATCTCTAGGAGTGGTCCGAGGGACCCTCCCTGTATTTTGAGGAGTTTAGAGTGGCAAAGTGTTCTGGAGACTGTGTGATTAGTATGTGGTAGAATACCCTCCCCAGGCTTCCCTCTATCTTCCATGCTGTAGGATGGAAGTATGTTGTTTATTCAGTTCTGTTATCTTCAAAAAAAAAAGTTCATATATAAAAATGCAGCAGAATACCATAAATACTCCTAATCTTCATTTCTCTCCTTTGGGAATTCTTTCTCCTTTATAAGGGAGTGGACATCACTATCTCTATTCGTGGTGTTTGCCTTGTTTTACGTGTCGCTAAACCCATTGTTGTTCTGAAATCCTTATCTCACCTCTACTTGAGTTCTCTAGTCTTACTCCATAGGAAATGTTTAAAGCCCAACTCCACTTTATCTTTGTTCAGAGACACAGGCTTTCTCACTGAGTGCCTGTTCTCCACCATGTGCTGCTGAGGTGGCATAACTACCTGTTCCTCTCCAGGTAACTGTTACTGGCTTAATCCTACCCCAGTCATCCACCTCTAGCCTCTGCTCTCAAACCAGACCCTTTAGTAAGCAGAACATTGGTATTGTAATACATCCCTGCTCTGGAATCTTGTTTTACAGTTGTCTATTGACAATTCAGATGCCCAAACCTCCTCCCAGAGTTATCCAAAGTCAGTATCCATTTCTCTACTCCGGCTCTGTCTTCACTTGGCTCACCACACCCAATACATTGTTTTTTCCTCAGAATTCTTCTCAATTACTTTCTCCTTTAGCCCAGGAAATCCTTACTGTATGGTACATTTCAAAAATTACTCTTACCACTTAAAAAAATTCCCTCAACTCAAGATTTTTTTATCATTTTGGAATTCATTCAACAAATTTCATTATAAGTTAACATGTGCTGTTTGTATTAGTCAGTTTTCTATCACAAAACTAATCATCTAGATAAGCTGCTTGTGTAGGAGCCAGAGGAGGATGTTTAGCTTGTGGTTTATAAGGACCAACAGCCTAGTACTTACAATAGTTCAGCTCCGATGAGGCAGACTGAAATGTGGGCAGAAGGAAACCAACACATCTTAAGCCAGAACAGAAAAAGGACAGGCACATACCCAGTGACTTAAGGACCTCTTATTCGGCCTCACTAACAGTCTCCAATACAGCTCCAGTCTGAGGACCACATCTTCCTGTACAACATGGGGCACAGAGCAGCTAAACCGTACTCTGTGTACATTTGTAAGTAGTCCTGAAATTATTCTTAGCTTTAGGTATTTATGCACTGTATTCCACATTTTAATGGTACATTTAATTTCCAGATTTCCCCAAAGAACCTGGACTCTGCAAAATCAGGAACCCTTTCTTGATACTAAAATTTTTATTCAACAACACTGAATAGGAAGCTAATGTCGATTTTTAAATGGTCATAATAGAGTGATGTCTTGCTGCACATGTAGGAAACACAGTTGGGATGCAACAAAAACCCACTGATGGCAAGTAGCACTGCCTATAGAAAACTGATCAGCCTTAGTCCATGAAGCAGGCTCACTTTCCCAAGTTCCTGTCCCTAAATCTGTGATTACTCAGAGGCCTGTGTGTCCTCTGAGGCCTGCTGGCTGATAGTGCCAAAACCATGCATTTCTTATGCTATGAGTGTCTCACGGGCACTTACCATAATCTGACTAGCATTGCAGGAAATTTCTTCTCATTCCATCAGATGATAAGCCAGGGGAATGGAAGAGTTATATTTCAGTCCGGAATGATTAGAAGCCAATACCCAATATAGCCCAATACAGAGGATTTGAAATGCTTGTGGAACTTAATATACTGGATATAGATGACAGAAAGTCACTGTAGCTTCTTACCTGCAATTTGATCACCTGCAATTTGTTACCTCAAGTTCAGAGTGTAAAGCATCTTCAGGGTTAAGTCACACACTGAAGGGGAGCTAGCTGACAAGCCAGTCCTATCATCTGGTATACAACCCAGCCTACTAGTGGAAGAAGAAAGGGGAAATGAATTTAGAAACAGAATGGGAAAAAATGGGGAGGTTCTTTATAATAGGTTGTCCATGAATATTCTGGCATAGATATGAGCACTAAAACATTTTTTAGTATATTCTAGTATTTAGCTAAATGAGCAGATTTTTGGCTACTCTTGACACAGAAAGAAAAAATAGGTAATTTATGTTGGATGATGGATATGCTAATTATTTCCACTACAGCACTCACTTTAATGTGTATATACATCTTATAACATTATACCTTAAATACTCATAATAAAAAATTATTTTAAGAATAAACTATAAAAAGCATTGTAGAACTTAAACTAAAACACTAAGCTAGTCAGAGTAAGGAATAATCAAGGCATAATTAGCTTTATGAATGTCTGAAGGGGATACCTCAGTGGTACAGTGCTTTTCTAGAATGTGGCAAAGCTCTGGGTTTAATCCCCTGCACCAAATAAAGGGAGGATGGGTGCTCTTTGAATCCAGTCTCCTCAGCTGCATTTAAAATATTTTGTTTACAGAATTCTGATCACATACAATTGTGGGTTTTTTTTCCACTCCAGTTGGTGATTCTGCAGTGATTCTCAGCATTTAAGGAATTGATTATTTGTGACTGGCACAGATGAAGAAGTTGGAGTGGGAACCATCCCTCCTAACCTGGGTTCTGTGTGCTCATCCAGTCTATTACAAGCTGTATCTCCAGTGACTAGGTTAAATGGTGTTTATGAACCTGGCAGGGGGCAGAAAGAACAGAGGAAACGGCAGGGATTCATTCTCTTTTACTTACAGTTCAATATCATGCTGAATACTTAAAAAAAAATCCGTTCATAGGGGAGGAGTCATGGCCTTGATCTAATCAAGTAAAGCTGTTACTTGTAAGACTTTGACCAGCAGCTTGTGAATTCAGGCCTGGAAAAGCTTCACATTAGAATGGAAGGAATATACTAGGCACAGTTACTTTTGAAACATTTTGAGGTTGTGTCCATGTCTTTCCTTCCAGAAGTCTGTTTTTGTGTTAAAAAAAAAAATTGTGTCCTTGTTACATAATGTGCTGCAGTCTGCTTTTCTGCAGTAGTTTATTCCCCTCTGCGGTCCTTGGACTCTGGCCGATGGCTCACCAAGCATCACCCACTCTGTTGTTCATCTTCTGCAGGGTCATTTCCCATGAATCCTCAGTCTTTCTAAGGCAGTCTCCGAGGGTATTAGCCAAAGAAGACTGCCTCAGGTAGAGCCTTCAGAAGCATCTCTTTCTCATTTAGCAGCCTTTCATTACTAAGCATTTGATTAATAGATGAAAGAAACATTGTATGAATATGTCACTTTACATCTTCAGTTAAGAAACAGGAAATTTAAGAGATCACTTGAAGACCTGTGATACCAAATCTGAGCATTTGAGCATTTCTCATTATACCTTTGTAATGTTACTGAAACATTATTCATGTTTTCAGTGTGTGTTGTTAATTTTCATAGAACAGCTGTGTTTCAGAGCATTTTAATATTATTAGATGTTTGCATCTAGTTGTTATGGTTGTTTTGTTTGTTTGTTTTTGTATTTTTAGTTTTTAAGGCTGTTGAAACCTGGCTTTGAAGTGCTATCTGAAAAGTTCTTAGGTCTCAGACTAATGACTCTCTTCCTTATTGGCACTTGGCCTCCTATGTAGGGACCACTGTGAACTTCTTGGGATATTCTGTAGAGTGTTATGTTTGTTTTAAACCCATAGTATTGCTGAGATATGTAAAATATTTTGAAAAGAGACAGCTTTGCTTTTCAGTCTTCTGACTTCTCAATGAGGATGCTGATTCCCTGAAAGTCCATCTCAATGCCAGTATTCTTCCCAACAGTGAGGATGGGATAGATGGATGTTAATAGACTAACAGCTTCATAGGGTCATGATGTGCAGACTCTTGCATGGTAGATGATTGTGGTATTCATGTTTTGCCCCACATTCATCAGACACTTCCCAGAGGAGTCACTGGGTAGTGTCCTTTATGTGTGTCATTTCCCTTCATTCTCGGTACAGGTAATAGTTGGGGCACAGCAGATAATCATAAGGCAAGATCAGAGATTTAAGCTTATCCTATCTATCTACTGGAAAATCTACCCCCTTAGCTACCTGACTGAGTAATGAAGTATGATGGTTTTTAGGTACCAGATGCTTCACCAGTTTGAGTGGCAGCCATTTTCTTCCAGGTTAGAAGCCATATTTTATAGGCACATTACATTTACTGAAGGTTTCTCTGGACCAATGAACTTACTATAGATGTCAATTGTCATAATTTGGATCTTAAAAATCTCCTAAAGGCCCATGTGCTGTAGGCTTTGTCCTCAGTCTCTAGTACTTTGGGGAGGTTGTGGATCCTTTTGGGAATGAGTCCCAATTTTTTAAAAAAAAGGTAATTAGGGGCATGTGCTCGAAGAGGACACTAAAACTTCAGCCCTTTGCTCTTTTTCTTTGCTTTCCAGCTGGCATGAGGTGAGCAGAGCTCCTCTACAACACACTACCATTATGGTGTACTGTGCCACCAGGGGCCCAAAGCAGTACAGCCAAGGGACCATGGACTGAAATTTCTGAAGCCATGAGCTAAGATAAATCAATGCACTTAAGTTGTTTAGGTATTTTGTCACAGTGTCAGGAAGCTTATCAACACACACAAGTTCTACTTCAGGTGTATTTATCCTATAGTGGTTCCAAAGAGAAGAGTGTTTTTCCTACCTTCCATTCTCTTGGGTCCACAGATGGGACACTGAATTGTCTGGGACTTGGAACTCATTCCCAGCTGCTGTTTGCCTGACACAGGAGTAGCTTGTAGCAAGGCATTTTCTCACAGGCTTATACAGTTTACAAAGCACTTTCATTTCAACAGCCTTGGGGGGGGTGAGGGGATGATAACTGTTATCTCAGCTTCATAGATGGAACACTAGAAACCTAAAAGAAATAAGACTTCTCAAAGTTGCATGGTTCATAACTGGAAACACCAAGCTACAAGCCCACCCACCTCCTTTTACATCACAACTCCAAACCTAGATTTCTCTCTGGTATCGACATCTCACCAGCTCATTGGTAGAATGAATGAGTTAACTGCACTAATCATTTTCAGACTTGGTGGCCTAGCATAGTATACATTTCAAAGGCCGACGTGAATTAAAAGTTTCCTTCAGCCAGAACTGTTCTGCGTCCATTTTCCATATTGATGTTCTATATTGTCTTTACTTAGAGAAACCTTGTCCAGCTTAAAAAAAAAATCTGTGAAGATTACTGAACATCAGGTTATTACATTCTAAGCTCTAGCCTTTAGGGGCCTGTGCCAATTTTTTAGAAAAATCAATGAAATTAACGTAAATATGAGTATCTTGTTGGGAAAATATGATTTGGCTTACAAAATTCTGTAGCTACTTAACAAAATTATGGCAGTGGGATAAGGCCAAGAGACTCTCCCAGAAGCAAAACTTCTTATCTATCAGTCCTCACTGCTTGCTTCAAAGCCTCACTTATAGAAGTGGCCAAAAGGACAGACATTTTTCTTTACTTTTAAGCTTGGCTTTTTGATCAGAAGGTTTGCAAGGTGAATACCATGCACATCACCTTGCTACCTTGTAAACCTGATCTCTTGTAAATCTGTCATTTTTACTTGTTCATGACAGTTTTATCTTCTCCTGTACATGAATACTGCCATTGACAGGATGAGAAACCACAGCCATGAATATTCTGTTAGCAGTGGTAAAAATTTTGCAGTAAAGTTCTGAAGTTTTAGGATGACAGTGAAATGCTCCAACAAAGGACAAAGAAAGCTAAAATTAAAAACCTTCACAGGTGGGTGGTTTTACTTCACATCAGAGTCATAGGGCTGCCTCTCACATGTGCCCACATGAATCAAGGAACATTAGTATATAAGGATTACTTGAAGGTCATTGGTGGCTAAGCTGTAATTTCTACAGTTCTAAGAAAATTAGAACTCTTCTCAACCTTACCATTTGTTCTGAGGCTCTGTATGTTGATGTTGAATGTTTCTTATTTGATGGCTGCCTTTCTCCGTTTTTAATGTTTAGAATATGGTTTACTTTTAGGGCTTAATTTACTCGAAGGCGTTCGTCTTCTAGCTTTGCTTCCCACATAAAATCTGAACACAAAGGCATTACCCTCCTCACCACTTTTCCTTTGAGCAACTATGATTTTTACTTTGAGATTACCAGTTTGATATGAAAAGTGGATTAAGATCAATATAAGGATCAAAATCATTACATAATTTGAAAAGATCATCGCTGTGGGAAGGCTATTAAAGCTCTTAACTTTATAATGATATGATACAAAGGTTTTGAAAAACAGGCATAATATGGAGGCATTGTTGTATTTCACTTTTTGATTTATATATTCTGTCTAAAAGCTTATATATTTTAAGATGAAAAGGTCTTCTTTGAAAAAGAGCATCAGAAGAGAATAAAGATAGACAGACATAATTTTTACTTTATTGTCTCACTGAACCTTTTAGACATGTATGATATGATTTCTGCCTTGTTCATACAGGAGCTAGATTCAACAACAGACTTATAGTTGACTACTTTTATTTTAAATAAATCTTAAGATGTCTGTACATTCTTCAGAAAATGCCTCTGAATCCCTCAGTGATTTCATTTCCCTTATGTATAAAGCGGGACTTGAGTTTTCTCTAATAAGGAATAGTAGAAGACACTAATTTTTTATTTGATTTAATTTAATTATAAAGATGATGTACAGAGAGGTTACAGTTACAAAAGTAAAGTAATAGAGCTTGAACTCTGGGCTTGGGTGTTCTCCCTGTGCTCTTCAGCTCAAGGCGAGCGCTCTACCATTTGAGCCACAGCGCCACTTCCGGTTTTCTAGTGGTTTATTGGAGATAAGAGTCTCATGGACTTTTCTGTCCAGGCTGGCTTTGAACCGTGATCCTCAGATCTCAGCCTCCTGAGTAGCTACGATTATAGGCGTGAGCCACCGGCACCTGGCTATGTACATTTCTTGTTGAACAGTTTTCTTCAATGTTCCCTCCTCCACAACTCCTCCCACCCAGTTGTAAAGTTCATTTCCAACATAGTGTCTTGTAAGTATCACTGTTACATTGGTTTACCCTTTGTCCTTGGTCTCATCATTTTGTTATTTTCCTTCCCTTCACCAAATCAGATTAAATGTATATACAAGACATAGGGTACCAAAATAAAAAACTGTGACAACAGGGAATAAACCAAAGGGGAGAAAAAAACAGAAGAAAAGAAATAACCTCCATACTACTTTCCAAAGGGGTTGAACAAGTTTACACTCCCACCAACAATGCAGTAAGGTTCCCTTCTGTCCACATCCCCTCTAGCATCTGTTGTTATTAGAGTTCTTGATTATAGCCATTCTAACTGGGGTGAGGAGGTATCTCAATGTTGTTTTGATTTGCATTTCTTTTATGGATAGATAGGTTGAGCATTTCTTCATGTGTCTATTGACCATCCTTCTTTCCTCTTCAGAGAAGTTTCTCTTTAAGTCTTTAGCCCACTTATTTATTGGGCTGTTGTTTCTTTGAGGATTTGTTGTTAGGGGATTTAATTTTTTGAGTTCCAGGTGTATTTTAGCTATGTCCGTTGTATGGCTAGTGAAGATCTTCTCCCAATCCGTGGGCTTTCTATTGATCTAGCTATGCCCTTTGCCATGCAGAAGCTCTGCAATTTCATGCAATCCCATTTGTTCAACCTTTCTTTGATTTGTTGTGTTTCTGGGTCTCTATTAAAAAATTTCTGCCTGGGCCAAGGAGACCTAGGGTTTCTCCTATTCTGTCCTGTAATGTTTTCAGAGTGTCTGCTTTGACTCCGAGGTCTTTGATCCATTTGGAGTTGATTCTGGTGCAAGGTGATATGTAAGGACCTAGCTTTAGTTTTGTACAAGTAGTTAACCAATTTTGCCAGCACCGTTTACTGAAGAGGCTGTCTTTCATGCATTCTAATTTTTTAGCTCCCTTTTCGAGGTCTTTAGGTTCATTTCTGGGTTTTCAATTCTATTCCATTGGTCCGGAGGTCCTATGACCCAGCAATCCCACTTTTGGACATTGACCCAAATGATCACAAACAAGACCATACTAAAGCTACCAGCACAACTATGTTTATTGCAGCATTATTTACCATAGCTAAAATATGGAACCAACCCAGATGCCCCTCAGTAGATGAATGGAACAAGAAAATGTGGTATATATACACAATGGAATTCTATGCCTCCATCAGAAAGAATGACATTGCCCCATTTGTTAGGAAATGGGAAGACTTGGAACAAATTTTATTAAGTGAAGTAAGCCAGGCCCAAAGAAACATAGCTCCCATGGTTTCCCTTATTTGCAATAACTAGTATATGTCTGAGACAAGCAGAAAAGGTCAGATAAGTTGTTGTTAGGTGAAATGAACCCCAAGGTAAATATTCAAATGTTTTTGCTTTCATGCAATTGTTTCTAACATACTTATAAGATGATTTCTTTGTTGCTTTGTATGTCCCTCTCCCACGGTATAACCCCTGGTTTCACTGTATTTGATGTTGGTATAATTTGGGGAGGAGAAGGGAAAAAACAAATCATTTACATAGAGATGCAGGTGGACCTGTTGCAAGGAGATGTACAAATCGTTATATTGAAAAATGAACTTTAGAACTTTGGCGGAGGGTGGGGGGGTTGGAGATGGGAAGGAATGGGAAGGGGAAACAAAGGAGGAGGCAACAATGCTTGATAAGAAATATACTCATTATCTTGCCCATGTAATTGTAACCCCTCTGTACGGTATTTTCATAATTAAAAAAAAAGAAATAACTTCACCCAGTATGTTAAAAAAATTGTTTCCATATCTTAGAGTTCATTTCAATTAGCATCAATTTATATGGTCATACGTACATAGCCCTTGAGCTATTGGAAGACACTAATTTTTAATATTGAAAGTACTTAAGACAAATAAGAGTTAACATTAAATTTGCTGTTGTTCATTATGCTCTTGGCCCTCGTTTCAGCATTTCTCTGATGTTCTTACTTAATCCTCACAGCATTACCTCTGGGAAAGTGAGCAAACTGAAGCCCACACCTGTCTCTGTGAGGCTGCCCTTTGCCTAGGGACAGGAAGGGCATTGCAAGTGTGCTGTTCCTTTCCCTCCATTGGGGGCCTTTCTGTTAATCATGCTTTTTATTTGACCAGTCTCTGTGGTGGAAAAATATGTCAATGCTACTATGAAAGGAAATTGCCATGAGGCAAGTACACTGTCATGTGTTCTCTTCAGCAGGGATCCTATTTGAAGCAAAGCAGAAAAGAAAGATTTCCTTTGAAAAATGGTAGCTAATAAGGATTCCCTGCTTTGGGGATCTGCATGCTCTGCACTTCAGATTTCCAACTGGGTAGACTCTTCCTTACCCAAGTGGGGGTCCCCATGTCACTGGGCATCTACCACAGTTCACACATCCCTCAGGTGCTCAGGACTACAAGTGCTCATTGCATCAAGAAGGGGACTACACACTCTCAGCCTTTGGTTTAGTCTTTCCTCAATCTCAAAACCCAGCGTTAGGATTTTTGAATCAGGTTGGTTATAACTCACAGCATGACTTAAATTGAAATCCATGCATTATTTCAGCACCATGGAAACTGCATCTTCCTGTAGTCACTGACAGACTAAAAAAAAAGGGAAGTTTTTCAGCACAGATAACTTTTAAACATAAATGCTCCATGAAACCTTCTTAGAAAAAAAATGAAAGCTCTATGAAAGCTTAACACTACTAGTGATCATGAAAACTCAAAATATGGATCTCTCTTCTCTTCCTATGTAGTTGGTCTCTGGGTTACTGGGAATGTGTAAAATGATCTCTGTATTGTTGTATACTCTTAAATCCACAGCAGTCTGTGCCATGGAAACAACTTACTAGTTTCCAAGTCCTGTCTAATTCTAAGAAGATTGACTCTATACTAGTTTTAAAGAAATAAAAGACAAGTCTTAGTATTCATATCAGCTTTTCAATAGTGGTAATCATTTTTAAAGACTTGTATATTAAACCACAAGTAGATTCATCAGAACAGTACTTCATTTAATATAATTAACAGTAATTATTGCAAAGATTGACATTCTGTTTGTACCAACTGAGGCTGATTTTTCCATGCCATAGTTTCAGGATTAGATTTATCTGGAAGATGTAATTTTATTTAATCATACTTTGCTGTTCATGTATTATTTTTGTCTTTAAATCCCCACATACTTAAGGAGACAAGCTATATTTATCATTCCTATTGTCCCTGAAGGGACAGGATGCATAATTGCTGGGGTTTTTTTTTCCCTCATTGACAGTAGATTTTGAATGCAATATTTATATTTTAGCTAATTACTTAAATGAAAACTGGGAATAATAATCTCAAGGGATTACAAAAATATTCGAGGTTACTAAGTAAGAAAGTGTGCTATACTAAAACATTTAAATGTTGATTTAGAAACATATTCAATGTAGATTAAAAATTAAACTCTTAACTAATTGCAGTATTTAATTACATCTTTGAAACGGAGGAAAATATGTTTTCTTATGTCGAACTATTGGATCTTTTTTGTTGATGTTGGTGGTGGTCCTGGGGCTTGAACTCTGGGCCTGAACGCTGTCCCTCAGCTCTTCAGCTCAAGGCGAGCGCTCTACCAGTTGTGCACCACTTCCAGTTTTCTAGTGGTTTATTGGAGGAGATTAGAGTCTCACAGGCTTTCCTGCCTGGGCTGGCTTTCAACCATGATCCTCAGATCTCAGCCTAAGTAGCTAGGATTACAGGCAGGAGCCCTGGGCAACGGACAGGCTACTGGATTCTTAATCCAGATCTAATCTTCTCTCGGGTTTCTTCTGGGCAGATGGGGAGCTCTCATATGCAACATTAGTTTGCAGATATCTGTTTTTATTTAGCATGCATTTTGTTGAGATTAGTTTCTTGATATCACTCAGTAACTGTTACAATTGTGATGTCTTGACCTACCCACTGGATGAGCCAGCCAGTTTTATACATAGCACAACAACATCTTGCGCTCACCATTGTTTGTATTCTTGCTGCCTGTTTCCCTAAAGCTACAGGGCTGTACCCATGAGGCAGTAGAAACTGGCTTAGTGGAAATCCCAGGACACAGCTTCATTTACTCCTAGGGAAAGGCACTAAAGCAGTAATTGGAGGTATCACATTGGCCAGCTTATGTTTCTGGTAGTTAAAGGATCCTTGGGCCCTACATCAAAAACTTAAAACTTGAAAAGAAGAGAAATGTTCAACATGACCACTGTTTTCATTTGATTTTACAGAATCCCATCTCTTTCTTTTCCATTCATTCACTAATTCTAACTTCTTCACCAACACTTACCATACACAGATATAAACATTGTGTATTTCTTTCTTCTCTCTCTATATATAAGTACTTGTCATACTTTTCATAGCTAGTTCTTATGTATTATATATTATTTCTATAGCGTAATATATGGTGTTATATTGTAGGTAGGCTTCATAGAGGCTTTGTGCACTTCATTCTTATTTTCCTATTATAGTACGTTTTTGCATTCTTAAATCTATGCAGTGATTTATTTATAAATAGATCTTGTGTTTAGATGGAATACAAATTAAGCACAATTAGTATGGATGACTTTAATAAGTGAACTCTTGAGTATTCATTCCTTGCCAGCTCCACAAAGCAGTCTGATTATTCTTGTCCTTAGAGGATCCATTTATTTCTGATCATACTATCTCAACCTCATTCAAAAGAAAAAAAATGATTGGTTCTAAACTCATACTATTCTCAGAGGGCTGTGAGATTCCTAATCATCTTCAAAACCTTCTTCCCAAATGGTAATTTCATTTTACTCCCAAAGTAGCCTTTTGTTTTCTTTCCTTAAATATGATGAACAATAATGCTTATTTACCGAAATAAGCCAAAGTGTTTATTAATTAGAACTGTGTTAGTTTCTAATGTACATAAACTGATTTCCTTCAGAATCTAATATTTGCTGTTTCAAGAATTAACATCTTGATAGTATTCTGCCCTGTTGTGATTGAATTATGATGGCTTGATATCACCAGCCAGTGAGTCAGCCATGACTTTAAATGGCAAACAACATTTTGGGCTCACTATTGTCTGTACCTTTTGGTACTCATTTCCTTGAAGCTGTCTATAGCTGGGAGGCACTGGTAAATGTCATAGGTGAATTCCCTAAGCACAACTTCATTATTCCTGGAGAGAGACACGGAGCAATTGCACTGGCCAACTCATATTTTCTGCTATTTCTCTGACTTTACATCTAAAACTTGAAATTTTCACCATGAATGCCATTTTTAGTTATTTTGCAAACTACCTCATCTTTCTTCTTCACCAGTACTTTTCAGAAATGTGTTTCTAGGAAAGCAGAAAGATGTTAAGAAACCCAGCCTGCAAAATAAATTTGCTACTGTTCCAGTATAATTCAAAGCCATTCTACATCAGTTACAGAAAGAGCACCTCTGATAACAAAACTTTGGAAAAGTGACCCACCATTCTGTTTGAGAGCAAAACACTTGGGAAATTATTGATCCCTGGCTTACCTCAGTTTCTTACTGCGGTATTAAAATTTGATTTTAATGCTAGAGGACTTACTCGTAGTTTATGTAATTTTACCTTCAATAAAATTACATAGCCAAGTCTGACTTTTGATTTTACTTTATCAAAATTTACTGATTAAGTAAATATAAATATATATTACATTATGTATCATGTATGATACATTATATATCATATAATACTGTATATATTATATGTAATATATATTATATACAATATATTAGTTACACAAAGATATTCCATTGTAACATTTCTACCACATACATACAGTGTATCAACCACAACTTCTCTGTGTTCTCCCTTCTCCTATTCCCCACTTTCCCAACAGGTTTTATTGTTCTGTTTTCTGAAAACATTTTCAACAGGTTTCATTGTTCTATTTTCATATCTGCAAACCATTGACTTTGAGTGTATCCACTTTCTTCCTTAGCCTTCTTCCTCCTATAGTACCCATCACCCTCAATGGAGCCTGCCCCACTTTCCTGTTAAGAATATATTTTTAAAGATAAGGAACTACTGTATCTAACTACTAACTACTGCTAACTAACTACTACTAGCTACTATCTATCTACTGTATCTAACTACTGTCATAACTACTGTTATGATTCCTAACTATGAAAGAAATCTGTTTGAATGAGTATAACTATCGAGCCAGTTGCATTTGTCACATTAATAACTTAATTTCCCCTAAGCTACAACAGGTGAGCTGAGGTGAGGCAATGATTTCCCTTCCCTTCCAGCCTCTGCTTGTGATCATTCATTTTGTTCCTGTTTTCAATGGGAGCACATCCACAATCCATCCATGGCTGCACAGCTAGACTTGCACACAGCCTACCTTCTAATTTTAGGCCCCAGGTACAGTAGCTGTACCATGAACCAGGGTGGACCCTGAACAGTCCCGTAAGCTAGAAACTTCAGAACCTCGAGAGAGGTTCAAGAAGCATAACATGATCGGATTTGTACTTTGGAAAAGTGCACCACAATCTTCATCTGCAGTATTTTATAGTGCAATACTTACTATCATACTGCCCAAAGTAAACAACTACCAAAATCCTCAGTCAAAATGATGTACTGTTAACACATCCTCCTGTGAACTTTAAATCATCTCTAGATTACATATAACAGTATATTTACACTATGCTATGTAAATAGATGTTGCCATGTGTTATTTTGGAAGTAATCACAAGAAACATGTACGCGTTCATTACAGATGGAATTTTTTGACCACAGTTTCGATCAACAGTTGTTGGGTTGGTAGATTCAGAAAGTAAAGGTATGGAGAGACAGTTGTAGTCACCAGTGCCTTGTGGCTTTTAGCGATACTTTGACCCTCTAGAACTAATTATTTTTCATTTTCTAGAGCTTCCAAAATTAAGCATTCAGACTGATATTACTTTTTAGTGCAATACTTTTACAATTTTAAAAGAAGCCTCCACTAGTGTACTACTCCACAGGCAAATAGCCAAATTGCCACGTTGCAAAGAGTGCTTTTCATGATAGTTCTAGTCTCTTGGGGGTGAGAAAGGTAGTTGTATTTGTTAGTCTAATTCAACAGGCTGTGGGTTTCATGGTGTATTTGGCAATATGCATGCTGAATGTTTTGATTTTTTAAGTCTAAAATAATTAAAACTATCATTCAGCCTTGTAATGCATACCTATAATGTAAACTCTCAGAATTGGTTTTGAAAGATGTTAGTGTAATGAATAATACAAAGTGCTTCTGGATATTTTGTCATGCATCAGGTCCTGTGCTATGATCTGTGTAAGAGAAAGGAACCTTGATTATAGATTAGGAGCTGGTTCCCAGCATTCCCCCCAGCATCCCCACAATGGTACCACATCATTACACTGTGCTCCAAGGGGCCTCTAACCAACAGCATGCTTGGTTACATACAGTAATGAAAAGCCTGGTTTGGGTAATGTTTTGCTGTTAAAGAATGGTGGAGTCATGTTGAAGGAATGCAACTGACTTAAACACAGCACAGAGCAAATCTGACAATGGGAAATTGAACATGATGCATTGCTTTCCCACTTCTTACTAAAGTAATTTCTAAAGCCAACATGGGCTGAGAGAATGAGTTTCTTAGGTGCTTTTAGGGATTAGCCATTTTTTCATACTCACTTTTCAAAATGTAGCTTTATGTAATATATCTTATATCCATTAGTTTTGCCTCCCTTTCCTACAAAAACCTTCAGAGTTCTTATTCCAAAACATTTTGGTCTGAGTTTGGCATGGAAAATACTGAAAACTAAACAACTAAAAGTGCCAGAGAAAGGAGGCAGAAAGGCTAACTTTCAAGATCCTTTGTTAATTTTCCAATCTGAGATGTTTACTTTCATCTCTATTCAGGTGTAGTGTCAGGAATAAGCAAAGGTGGAGGTATCAGCTGACCCACCACCTACATGTGAAACCTTCAGAATGTTTTGTGTCCCAAGAGGAAACCTGGTCTTAGGCATATTGAGGAAAATGGATGCCTTATCATTGTTCTTCCTACCACAAAGTCCTAGATCAGCTTCCTGGCCTGTTTTCTTTTTTTCTGGGGTGCTGGATGCCAGGGCTCAGCAGTTGCTCAGAAAGCATAAAGCTCCAGTAATTGCAGTAATAGAGCCTGCTCCACTATAGTCCACCCATGTTTCAGCTCCTGGTCTTCTCCTTATGTGGCCTTGGTCTTGATTTTGCTCAGAAGATTCCAGTTATCTGGAATGTCTGTCCTCACTCCGGCATGATTATGGGGTAATCCACTATTAAAATGTGAAGAATTTTTTCCCCATCCATTCCAGGAATTTTCTTCCTTCTTTACAGGATTCCGGAAGCAAGTTATTGTTAATAGCCATGAACTAGAATGCTCACTATAAGTCATTTGACAAGCAACAACCCTGTCCAACTCTATTACAGCCACTTTCAGGAAGGAGACCACTGAGTGAATCTGATGAGGATGTAGCTAGCAGTAAAAAGTAGAATTTAGATGGTTCTTGTTTTCATGTTTACTTGTGTGTGTGTGTGTGTGTGTGTGTGTGTGTGTGTGTGTGTGTGTGTTTTGCTGCTTGATTATTGAGGCAGCTATATTTATTGTTTACTTTTTTCCATATATATTTTTATTGTAAAAATACTGTACAGAGAGGTTACAGTTACATGAGTAGGGTAATGAGTACATTGTTACCTCCTCCTTTGTTTTTCCACGACCATCCCTTTCTTCCCCACCTCCCCAACTTCTCCCTCCTCCCCCCCAAAATTATAAGGTTTGTTTTCAACATAGTGTCTTGTACATCTTGTTGTTACAATGGGCCAACCTGTATCCTTACTCAAGTATTTTGTTATATCCCTTCCCCTCCCCAACTTATAAAAATGTATATACAAGATGCAGGACACCAGAATCAGATACAGTGAAAACAGGGGTTATACTGTGGGGAAGAACATACAAAAGAAACAAGAAAATCACATAGTGCATTAAAAACAATAGCAAGAAAGACAAAAACCACTTGTGTCCCTGTCTTGGGGTTCATTTTGCTTAACATCATCTTATATGGTCATATGTACATAGGTTTTGACCTTTTTTGCTTGTCCTAGACATATACTAGTTATTGCAAATAAGGGATGCCATGTATCTCAAACTGCACCATAATAGACTTCCTGCTTCATTTTTCCTTTCCCAGCAGACCTTGAACTCCTTGTCTTACCTGCTCTTCACTTCTAGCCCATCCCAAACATGCAGCCCAAGATGTGGCCCATAACCCCTGTTCTTTAAGTAGATGTTTATCAGAGGACCAAATTAATGAGTAAATGAATGTTCAGATCAATTGCCAGATACTTATAGAGAAGGAATTCAGGCAGCAAAAACAAAAAAGAAAATCTACCTTCCAAATTGACAGATTGATTTTAATAGTTGCAGTCATAATCTATATAAATAGATATCTCAATGACCCCAGGACTTGGCTTACATATGGGTCTTAAAGAAAGGCAAAGTAGCTGTTCCTAATAATGACACTGAAAATGACAGTGTTCTTTTCTACAGAGTTAATCCTCTCCAGGCAGCCTGCTGCTTGCTGGCCAGGCAGAGTGAAGGAAGTTGGAAAGGAGAGCCTGTTGGTGTCTGGGGCAGCTCACAATGCTCCCAGCAGTCCACTGCCATGGTTATAAGAGGACAGCCTGGAAAAGAGGTCAGGAATCCTGGACAGTGGCAAGGTGCCCAGGACTCCAATAGGGAACCAAAGGGCTAGCATGCACTCCCAGGACCATGAGAAGCATAGAAGGTTGTAGCATTGCCAGAACCAGAAGCCTATGTGGATCCTTAGACTAAAACACTCAACTGTCCTCATGTTATTAATCCACCTTCTGTACAACTAGCCCATTATGGGAATGAGTCTGGCCTGGAGCAAACAGCTTGCTGTGACTTATTTAATGTACTATTCAGAAGCCATTGTGAGTAGCACAGGGACATAGGCAAATGGAAAATGTGGAACACTATGCTTTCTCCCTTTCCTGTGTTGACCATTACCTACCAAACAATACAGGGGGACAGAATTCCTGCAGAGATTGAGATTTAGACCTCAGAGACTTGAAGCTTCCATCCAAAGAAGTAATTTGAGACTTGGAACTAATGGGAATTAATTGTAATTTCTGTTTAGCACTTTTAAAGAAAATATTTGGACTGTTCAGAATTATTTATGCAAGAACCTCCCACCCCTAGGTAGATGGTGCTATGATCATATTCATTTGTTTTGGCAGCAGTAGCGGCAGGAGAATGCACTTACTATTTAACTCACCCTAAACCAGAAGGGCTGCTGAGAGCTATGATGTAAAAAGGAAGAAAATGCCTTGTATATACAAAGAATTGGCTGATGGCAGAGTTACACAATTTAGATAGTAGAAAATAGGAAAGCAACTAGTTGAAGATTATTAAAATTTAAATTTCTATCACCAATCAAAGGCTGATTTAAAGTACTAAAATATAAATATTAGAATCACAAAATATACAACACAAATTGCATTGGCGTATATAATGGAAATTTGAAATTAAGCAATCATATTTTTTGGATGTTTTATCTGGTAGCGTTACTTATTATTTCTTTCTCTATTTTTTTCTGTAAACAGTTTATAATTTGTGTCAATTTGTGGAGTACAAAGTGAGGTGGTTATTTGTGAATACAAGGTGGAATGCCTGCATCAAGCTAGTCACAATATCATGTCAAATATTTAACCTTTTATTGTGATGAAAACATTTGAAACTTACTGTCTTAGCAATTTTGAAACATTCAGTGTTCTGTGATTATCTATATTCAACAGCCTTTGAAGTAGAACTTGGAAAACAGCATTTTCTTCCCTTCTGAGATCTAGAGCCCTTGACTAAAGATTGGTTTTATTCTGGGAAAATTATTTTAGAACTCAGTATCAACTGTTTTTGGCAATGTACTATAGTTGCTTTTTTTTCTTTCAAATGTAGGTCAACTGGGATTAGAAAATTAGATTAAAACACCACCTAAATTTTGTCCATTTTTGAGAAAAATTTTCAAAAAAGCAAGTATATAGAAAAATTTAATCTTCCCCGCTTCCCCAATGCTGGGGCTTGAATTCTGAGCCTGGGTGCTGTCTCTGAGCTCCTTTTGCTCATCTTGCTAGCACTCTACCACTTCAGCCACAATGGCACTTCCAGTTTCCTCTGTGATTAATTGGAAGTAAGAGTCTCATGGACTTTTCCTGTCCCAGGCTGGCTTCAAACCATGACCCTCTGATCTCAGCTTCCTGAACTAGGTTTGCAGATAGGAGTCACTGGTACCCGGCTTTAATCTTCATTTTTTAATAATAATATAAAATTGTACAGCATACTTTAAGGAAAGACAGAAGGGTTAACATTGCTGTTCATTTTTACTCAGATAAAGTAGCCCTAAACATCACTTGAGAGAATCGATCCCTAATTATAATAGACTAAATAATAAAACTTTCCAAGTCCTTTTTTAGAATTTTATTCTGCTAAAGATAGCATTATTTATAAGTCTACAAAACTGATTTGATTGGCTAGTATTACTTGATGAATACCATACATACATTTTATATTTAGGTGCAAGTTTATATATATATATATATATATATATATGTATATGTATATATATATATATATACATATATATATACACACACACATATATTGCAAACATAAAGCAGTCTTATAAAGTACACATTCATGTACCACCAGTCTCAACTCTCATCTATGCATTTGAAAAATCTGTACTGAGAAAAATCCTCTATAGCACCATGCAAGAACACTTTTTGATCCTTACCTTTCCTTCAGTGCTATAAAACATTTTTTAAATATGGTTGCCTGTTCTTTGAACTCCATGGGTTACAAACAGGAATTGTCAAGGAGCTAATAAGTTACAAATAATTGTCAAAGATCTGGGGCCTTGGAAATATGATAATAGTTACAATTACAAGGTGGGGCATCAGAAATCTAAAAACATTGACATCTTATACAGTGTTAATGTTTCCTGTAGTAATTAATGTCATACTATGAATTATCAATAAACAGAGATGCAACAGTCTGAAGGGTATTGGGCCCCAGACTCACTCAGATACTAAACACTATGGGGGCTCAAGTACCTTATATAACTGCTATATTACTTGCATGAAACTTATGCACATCCCTCTGTATTCCTTTAAATCACCTATCGAGGACTTATAAAACATAATATGGTATCATTATTATATAAATAGTTGTTATGCTGATTGCTTAGACAATGAGGACAAGTGTTCAGTACAGACATGAATCTTTTCTTCAAATAGTCTCTGTTGGCAGTTGGTTGACTTCACTGATATAAAGGGAAGATTATGTATAAGCTACTTTTCCTAAAGATTCCATCAGAAATGATGATTTAAACTATTTCATTCCTTAAGTAGACATATAATGAGTGAATGATAGAACAGAAGCCTGCTTTCTAGGTTCTCCAAGTATGCATAAACCCCTCCCCCAAGACCTTTGACAACAGAAGTAATCGAAATATGTGTGCTCTGTCTTTTAACCCATCTCTCAACACCTGGATTATGCCATACATTGTTCTAGGATGTTCCATATTTTACCCAGATGACATAAATGATGTGAAGTCATCCATCTCTATCATATTTTAAATTAGTTACACTTCCACCAAAAGTCCATTGGTTACAATATATACTCTTGTTTGGTACAATGTAAATTCTTTTTAATAAAATTTAAAAGTCATAACATCAAAGCTTAAAACTAGTATCTTTACATTAACAGCTTATTTAGTAATCTTTGTAAGTTTTCACTCATTTTTGTTTGAAAACTTTGTATCACTTTATGAGACTTCCACAATCCAAGACAACTCAGTCTGTACCTTAAGCATTCGTAGTATTCATAACACCTCACTCATCCTTCTCTGGATGCTTTAATCTTCTCGCCCCAATGTAGGATGGTGCTGGAAGGTCTACTGTGCCTAGGCCCTTGGGCTTCCTTAATGGGCTCTTACCACTTGGTAAGAAGCACCATCATAATTTTGTCTGTCCTGTGTGAACACCAATTCCCGTTAAGCCTGGGAGCAGTTTCTACTAAGTTCCCATCAACAGTCCTCAATGCCCAGTCAAAGAATACGTACTCTTTGAAAGATGTTTAAAAGTATTCTGAGAAAACAAATGGCTTAGTCCATTCAGGCTACTACAACAAAATACACCACAATCTGAATAGCTGCCACCACAAAAACTTAATTCTCACAGTTCTGCAGGTAGGGAAGTACAAGATACCATTAGATTTAGTGACCAGTAAGAGCTCACTTCCTGATACGTAGACATGTTTTCTGCTGTGTCTTCACAAAATAAAAGTGAAAAATATTCTCTTGGGCTCCCTGTAGGTCATTAATCTCCCCTAGTTACCTCTCAAAACCCCACTTCTTAGTGTTACTGTATTGATGATTAGGTTTCAACCTGAAGGTTTTAGGAAAGCACAATTGAAACCAAAGCAATAAAGAAACAAGGAGTTAATCATTAACGAACTACTGGTCACAAATATTTAATAGCATTTCATAGGTGTTAGTATCTGTAACTGAGTTAGGTTCATGTTTTAGCTAAACTTCCAAAAAGAGAAACAAAACAAAAAAAAAATGCAAAGGAGAGCACCAGTGACTTCTCAGTATCACATCATTGATTCTTCCGCCCTTTGTCCTCTTATTTTGGTATTCTGTGTTCGAACATAGCTTACAAGTGCCCTGCCATTAGTGCCATCTGCACACTTAATAAGATTTCTTGGCTCTGACCTGTGGGTCTTTAATAAGCATGTCCTGTCCCTTAAGAAGAGAAAGAGTCACTAATAACTCAAAGGCTAATATTTGTGCTGGGAGACTGTATTTTTCTAGCCTGTTGTAGTAATATGAAGCAGAAGTCCTGATAGATTCCATCCGTGCCTTGTTCTCTGTCCATGGGATAGAATTTTGTAAATTAATTGAAATAAATATTCCGCAGATTCATAGTTGCTGTTATTACTCAAATAGGTTTATCCTTAATGAGTGAATGAATAAATATAATGGTAATGATACAAAAGCAGGTTATGAATTTATATGAAATTGCAGAGTTTCTTTTAACAATGTAGTTTTATGCAACACTCCAAAATATGTGTTTGGTATATTTGACTGTATTCATTCTGACCTGTGCCCTCCGTCCCCACAACCAGCCGGCCTCCCGTGCGTTCTAGTAGCTTTATGTCCTTAATATGGGTACTCCAAGTTCACCTCATTTGAACCCCAGGCTGAGCCTGCAAGGGTTCTCTTGCTGGTTCAAAACTCCAAAAAGAGATTTTTCCTTGTTTGTCATCTCAACAAGTTGGGTGATTTAGACATACAGCAGGGTCTACTTTACCTGTGAGGATACACCTGAGAAAACTCCAGTAGATACCTGCAATCACACAGAGCACCCGAAGCTGAACATAATATATTTTTTCCTATACATGCATACATATGATAAAGTTTAATTTATATTGGTCTGTAGAACACCAGCTGTGAGTAAAAAAAAAAAAGAAAAAGCTGAGAGAGAGCACAATACCCTGAGATTAAGCCCCCTGTATCAGTTCACACACACCAAAAAATAAAAGGCTTAATTTATGAATTAGGGATAGAGTAAGAGATTAGCAACAGTAATTAATACTAAACTAGAATGATTATAACAATATATGATAATAAAACTTATTCAAAACTTGCAGGTTTTTTATTTTTACAATTTTCCTTGAACATCTTTGGACTGTAGTTGACCATGGAGGAGAAGAGGGGACCCCCTGTATTTTCAAAGGTGGAGGTGAACCACTCCAGTTACAATGTTAAGTAATAGTCACCAGTCAGTATATACCAGGCACCGTTCTCAATGTTTGTGCTGATTCATTTAATCCTGATTTCACATTTCTAGGAGATGAGTCATATTCTATCTCTTGTTACATTTGGGGAAAGTGAGGTAACAGCAATTTGAGTAGCTGCTGCAGGACATTTTTCTGTGTCCCCCTGGTGGAGAACAGTGTGGGAGGTTGGCTATGCTGGAATCCCCTTCTAGAATGACCTGTGCTTTGGACTATTACTTCCTCTCTATTGGAGAATTGGGTTTCTGTTGTTGTTATTTAATTTGTAATTATTGCACTGTGGATTCTAGACAAATCCATTTGTCTCAGAACGTGTGCCTCATCTTGACTACACTACAGTCAAAGACAAATTCTGTGCACACACAAGTAAGTGTGTGACCACACTAACAAAATGCCAATCCAGGGGCATAGTCGAAGTACGTAAGAGCTACTAGAGACTTCTCTACCACTGAGCCTTGTTTTTCATGTACCAATAGTATATTGCAGTGACAGAGTGTGCCTACCTCATGGTAAATGTTGAGAAATGTGCCATATAACTTAAAGGGGGGAAAAAAAACTTAATTCCTGATTGAAAGGAATATTCACAGAAACAGAATAGTAACAACAGCCATTGTGACCGGTGGCTTACAAGTCAGAAAGGCTTGGGTAGGCAAGCACCCTAGCTCAACCATTTGGCAGCACGTTTACAAGCTTGTTCACTTACTGTATAGAAATTTGTAAAACTCTGTGTTATGGCTATTGTGCTGGGTCTTGTGGATACAGAGAACAAAACAGACCAAGGCTAGTCAAAGGAATAGATACACTACGAATAGACAAGACAGTAAATGAATAAATACATGGAAAGTTTCATGCATCCAGTTGTTTCTTCTGCTAGCCCTTTGGATCATTGTTGTGCTTCCCTGTTTGGCCTAAGGAATTCCTGCTTATTGAAGGAGCTTGTTTTATTCCTGCAGCCTAAAAAATATGCCAGCTCTAAAATGCAGCCCAGGTATGTAATGTGACGCTTCAATAGTTCTAAAGCCCATTGGTGGAATAAATTAGTCTGTTTCAAATGGTGTGGACATTGTCCGCTCAGACTCTGAAAGTTAGAACCATGATAGTAAACCACAGTTATAAATGAATGAGCCTTCACCTCTTTACACAAAAAGTAAGAAGATGACAAATAAAATACTTTATTTGCCCTTGTACAGATTGTGTTTTATTTCAGATCAGATTTATAATAGTCAATTACAGAGGTGAGGATAAAATAAATAGTAGGAATGATTTGCTAACTCGAAGCCATTTGACCCTTTTCCATAGAGGCATATATATATATATACTTTGGGGCACCAGTTTCCTGGAATCTAAACCTAAGTTCTCTCTTAGAGAAGGCCAGAAAAATGCATCTTTCAGGATGTCAAGAGATGGCTGAAAGCCAAGAATCTCTTTTGTGACAGGCTTAGTTTTCTAGCATTTTTGTGCAAGTCTGTCCACAATCCCTAAAGAAGTATGTGTGTGGAGGAGAACAATAGCAGGTAAGCCAATTAGCCAGTGTAAAAGAAGTAGTTTTTCTGAATCTGAAAAAGCAGAAGGCAAACTGACCTACCTGAAAAGGGTTGATCGGTTCAATGTGATACTTTCTTGGTGACCTCTGGAAACAGATACAAGAACAAAGGAGAGCTCAGTTCAAGTCTATTTCCCAGGGAATAATCCAGTGAGTCGATATTCTAAAAAAGAGCCAGAGAGAACAGAGAAAGGGAAAAACCTGCAAAGATCTCGACTCAGTTGTTATATATACGCCCAAGCCAAGGAACAACTGCCCCGAAGCAGTTGGGCAAATTTGGGAGAAACCTTAACCTCTCAGTGTTCCATTTCTTCTTCACCCAAATGTTGACTGTGAGCCAGCTTGCCTGGCTGACGTTCACCTCTCCTCTCTTTTTAGCAAAGGTGAAGCAAACATTTGTCAACTTATTATCAGATTATTGAACACTCTAAAGTCTTCGAGCCTCCATTTCTTCATTTGTAAAATCATAGAACTTCCATTTCTTTAGTTGTTGGGTAATAAGAACTCCCTCCTCATAGCATCTTTCTGAAGATATTCCATATTTCAGAAGTGTCTTAGAGTAGTACTGGTACATAGAAAATGCCCTCCTAGTGTCATTTCTGTAAATATTATGCAGTATATTCCTAATGAATATAAGATGTATATATTACATAGTATATAAAATATATTATAGATATATATCAGTTTATGGAGCCTGCTTTCCATTTGTTCCTCCAGAGTCTGCTATAGTATATAAAATATTATTATATAATATGTATTAATAAAATTTGCCTTTATAACCAGAGGGCATTTTTCGTATTTCCTTACTTAATCTGCATTAAACTTAATAAATTCTTAGTCAACTCTTTTACAAAACTAAAAGAAATTAAATGTAGGTTTTTCTTTTGTGCAGGGGAAATTTTTGTTGGTTGGTTGGTTGGTAGTACTAGGGCTTGATCCTTCTTTTTTCCTTCATAGCCAGTGAGAGTATAAATCTTTCTACATCAGTTTATAGATCCCACCTCTTGTTTGATTCTCTTCAGTTTGTTGTCACCTATCTCATTCCCATCTTTGGTATCTGACCATGGCTTGTGCCTTCAACAAGAATCTGGGTGGGCCTGCTTAACTGGAATCAAATCATCCCTAACATTTTCTGTCAGTATTCCCTAATCCACTGACCCAAACTCCGCTCATTGGTGTCAGTCCTCACTTATCTATACTAAATTGGAATAGAATCTACTTCCTTACTAATGCCTCTTTACCTCAGTTCCTGAACAGAACTTGTGTTAATAGGTTTAAGAGAAAGTAAAAAAGTCAGAAAGCTTGGCAGAAGAATTAAACGTGAGAATGGAACCTGGCCACACTCCAGGACACTCAGATTTCAAATGCTCTTCCCACGTGAAAACTGATTGCCTTTTCTGGACAGGGTGAGGGGAGACCAATTACCAGGTTTGGGAGCTTATCAGAAGATTAGCAGTGGGAAATTTCTTTATGCTAGCTTTAGCAGAAAACTTCTTCTAAGCAGATATTCTCATAGAAACTGAGCTGTGGCTGTGGCCTTGATCCTGGGATGCAAGATGTTTCTAGGACTATAGTCAGCACCAATACTTCAGTGGCAAAGCAACAGAGCTTTGTAGCAGCAATGGTTGTGGACATCACCCAGGTCACCTGTGGGTTAAAAGCTCCCTAGATCCTCTTTGAACTATAAAAGCACTGTTTGAAGACTTCCTTTTTTAAAAAATATGAACATAACTTCAGGTGTTAATTTGGTACAGACTGGGGGAAACTTTCCCATTGCTACCCTAAAACAAGTAACAATAGAAAAATCACTCAACCATATTTGTGCTTCTAGATGTAGATTCTCACTTTTAGACTCTAATTTCAACATTGCCTCCAGATATTATTCTATTATTTTGAACACTCAAAATTAATATTATTCATGATGTTTGTGTACAGCTAGGACAAAGGTATGCTTTACAGGCCAAAAAGCAAACACACTTTTAGGGATCCTCTACCAAAACTTCTGGGGGTAGAGGAATCCAGTATGGACCTGGTCAACAGCAGGCAGCATTACTACACAAAGTAAGGAAGCACGCCTTTCTTCCCTCTTTGCTTGGAACTGGTGAATGTATTAGTCAGTATCTGCTGCTGTAACAACATGTTTAGACTAGGTGAATGACATGAATATCAGAAATTTATTGCTCACAATTCTGGAGGCTCAGAAGTCCAAGGTATCAAGGGACCAGAAACTGTAGTGTCTGGCAATCTATTTGATAGATTGAACCTTCTAGCAATATTCTCATGTGCTTGAGGGACAAACATGTTCTCTATCTATCTATCTATCTATCTATCTATCTATCTATCTATCTATCTATCTCTCCATTTAATTGTAAAGGTGATGTACAGAGGGGCTACAGTTGCATAAGTCAGGTAATGAATACATTTCTTTTTGAGGAGCATCACCTCGTCCCTCATTTTCTGACAGTTTTTTCCCTCCCAATCACCCTTCCCCACAAGTTGTTTAGTACATTAAGTCTCTATCAGGTCACTGATACGTTTTATGGAAGTAGAGTTCCATCACCTAATCAGCTACTTAGCATTCTATCTCATAATGTAATTATACAGGAGTTAAGGTTTAGCATATAGCTTTTGGGAAGGGGATAACAAGCCTTTATACCACAGACCACATGGGGGATTTACAGCAAGATGTGAATTTCCTATTGGGACAGAAAATCTAACACTCCAAATCACTTGTTGAAAAACTACTCTGAATACATTCTTTGCCTTTTCTTTGGTTCTGACCATTTTCTGGTTAGAATTGCTATGGGATGTATCCAGATCACCCTAACAGCTTCAGTATTTCCCACTGCCTAGTTCACAGATACTCTTCAGAGTGGTACCACTTTGCAGGCTGATCTCTGGAAGGAAATCTGGGAACAGCTCCTGTCCTTTGGCATGCCCTGTGGCTGGCATCCTGTTAAATGCTTTATTCATGTTATCTCAAATTAAGTCCTCAGCAATCTAGTAAAGTTGTTATGAGCATTCCTCTACTATCACGAAAATCAAGACTCGGCTTTGGGTAAATAACCTGCTTCAGGGCCAGGCTTGCAAGTAAGAGATATAGTCCAGGGTTAATTCAAGGTCAGTCTGATTTCAGGTTGAGACATTCAGTCCAACAACTGAACTGAGACTATGAGCAATTGAGCAAAAGCCCACAACCCATACCTGAGCCTCTGATTTGGTGACACCAAGGACACCTAATGCAAAAGTGTGATTGGTTTCTAACCAGAGAGGGTAGGTGAAGAAAGGCATGTGAACAGCACATTTAACAAAGATAACTAAGCTATTTCTGCATATAAATATTTTGCCCTTAGATTTGAAATCCTGTATTCAATATGATGCCTTCTTACTGAGAGTGCTTTGGGAAATCTACTCTATATGTCATTTTCTCACCTTTCTCATCCATTATTTCTCGCATAGACTATAGAAGAGTAATGGGGGATGTAGAATTGAAAGGAAAAACTCCACTGACACCCCTTGTCTATGAGGAGATATTCCAAGTAGGACACAAGGGCAAATACAAATACTTGTGGTATTTCAACAGATGAACATCTTGATCTATAATTCCTTTTTTGTATGGGGAGAGTGAACTGGCAGATTGCTGGATCCAGTCCCAGAAATGGCTGCCCCTCCAGCACAGATAAGCATAAGTATTGAAGAGCTCCAAGGTGGGACTACCAGAGCTTCTAGTTAAGGCTTTGATGTATTGTCCAAAATCTGTGCTATAAAGCAGCTTGCATTTTAAGTATGTGCCTCTGGGATCCATAAAATTCCCAAGGTGAGAAAATAGGAATGACTATCAATTGATATAAATGGGCTAGACTTAAGACCTAGATAATGGGTGGTGCTGTACAAAGCCCCAGAGCAAGTCAGTATATGTTGAGTAAAGCCTGGGCCCTTCCTGGCTAACCCACATCACAGGTGGTGAGAGTTTGCTGGTTACTGATTCTGAGTACCCTAGGAGAAGAATGTGCAAGGCAAAGCTGCCTCAGGGACCTAGAAGAGAGAGGTTTCTCCCATCTAGTTCCTCTGCTTATTCAGCCATTTGGATATTTGAATATACAGAGGTGAAGAACACATACCCTTGAGAACTCCCTGGAGCTAGTTTACCTCTTAGGGCAGGAGACCACTTAAATTGGCAGGGTCCTACAGCCCTAAATGAAGGGAAGGCTGAGTGTTGCAAGGAGTGCAGACCAGTTGAGGAAAGCCAGAGGCTCATCGGTCTCCTTAGTCCACAAGCAAACATGGTGGCTGCACCTTTAGTGTGTCACTGATACAACAGCAGAAGAATGCCTTTGATGTATTTTCATGTGAAGCCCAGGTCTGGGAAAGTTCATCAAAGTAAGGAACAGTCTTTGAGTGTTAGTTAATATTCATTTCCCAGATTCCAAGAATCCATTTGAGAATGCTTTTACCAGAGTATCTAAAAGATGTAATCTGCACAGTCTGCAAAATGGATGATAGTCACATTTTTAACTTACTTGGGGATGGCTTTGAGCTTAAATTGCCCAATGAAGATACCTGGGAACAAAAAAGATACAGAGTAGTCTTTGTCCTTAGCTTACTTTGTAAGTTAACCTTATCATGGTGTAACATGCTTAAGTAGTGTACACTCTTAAGTAGGATACCACATGCACAGTTCTTTCTTACAGGATCCTTTCCTAGGTGCCAACCTTTTTGTCTTTGTTTATTTTCTGTTATACCACAGTTCATTTCACCCCAAGTACCTGTCCTTTCTGCCATTATGCCTCTGTGTAATAGTTCAGAGATATACTCACATATTTGCCTTCCTGAATCTGTAATCCTTGGGTAATTTCTGGGCCAGTTTACTCTCAGCTGCCCACCAACTACTGTGCTGATTTTTTTATGAATGTAATGCCATAACACACCTCTGGCACCCCTTCATGTGCCTCTCTCTCCTAGATAGCAAGCTTTTCTTTTTTTTTTCTTTCTAGGTTTATTCTTACTTACACATTAAGCACATCCTCCTGGAGCTTTCTAAGTAAGAGTGCTTGGAAAGAATGTTTCTGAATCCTTACATGTCTACAAGTGTCTTTATCCTGTCCTTGTACCTGAAGCGTTGTCTCAGCATAAAACTGATTAATAATCACTTTCCTTCTAAACAAAAAAACGATTATTTTCCTCTATTTTGAAGAAATCAAGTGTTGTTCTTAAATGCAGCACCATTTGATTCCTGTGTATGCTTCATACAATCTCTAGAAGTTTCTTAAGATCTCTTTATTTATCCCTTACATTCTGAAATTGTACTGTGGACCTGCTTTATTGTGAGTCTAGATAGATGGGGCTTTCTAATATTCTGGTATTCCTTCTTAAATTTCTCCCCTTCAGTCTTCATTGTTCTCTTCACCTAGAACTTTTGGTTCTTTTCTTACAATATTTTTATTGTAAAGATACTGTACGGAGGGTTTTCAATTTCATGAGTAAGGTATCAAGCATCATTATCTCCACCTTTGTTTTTCTTCTACATCCCTTCCCTCCCCACCTCTCAAACTCCTCCCCCCACAAAGTTTAAAGTTCATTTTCAACATAGTTTCTTGTACATCTCATTGTTACAGTGGGTCAACCTGTATCCTTATTTCAGCATTTTGTTATTTCCCTTCCGCTACCCAAATTAGAAAAATGTATATACAAGATGCAGAAGCCGGGCACTGGTGGCTCACGCCTGTAATCCTAGCCACTCAGGAGGCTGAGATCTGAAGATCACAGTTCAAAGCCAGCCTGGGCAGGAAAGTCTGTGAGACTCTTCTCTCCAGTAAACCACTAGAAAACTGGAAGTGGTGCTGTGGCTCAAGCAGTAGAACGGTAGAACATTCGCCTTGAGCTGAAGAGTGCAGGAACAGCTCCCCAAGCCCAGAGTTCAAGCCCCAGGACTGACCAAAAAAAAAAAAAAAAACCAAAAAGATGCAGGCCACCAGAATCAAATACAGTGAAACAGGTTTGTTTCTTGAATAAGGGATTCAGTTTTGTTAATGTTTGAGTTGTTTCCTTTTGTTTGGTTGGTTGGTTTGGGGGTGTGGTAGTTTTGTGTTTGTTTGTTCGTTTTTGTCAGTCCTGGGGCTTGAACTCAAAGCCTGGGCACTGTCTCTGAGCTTCTTTTTCTCAAAGCCAGTGCTTTATACTTGAGCTACAGCACCACGTCCAGCTTTTTTCTGAGTGGTTTATTGGAGGTGAGAATCTCAAGGACTTTCCTGCCTGAGCTGTCTTTGAACTGTGGTCTCAGATCTCAGCTCCCTGAGTAGGTAGGATTATAGGCATGAGCCGCCACAACCCGACTTTTTGTTTCTTGTTGTGTAAGTACTGGGTTTTGAATTCAGGTTCTCCTATTCTTGCCTCTTTTCTGCTCAAGGCTGGAATGCTACCACTTGAATCACACCTTCATGTCTGGCATTTTGCTGGTTAATGGAAGATAAGAGTCTCTGATATTTTTGTGTCCAGGCTGGGTTCCACTCTTGATCCTCAGATCTCAGCCTCTTGAGTAGTTAGGATTATAAGCATGAGCCACTGGTGCTTGGCTAGTATTCAGTTTTTGTCTTTCCTTCTTTCCTTTTTTTCAAACTTTTGTCTGTTTACTCTACTTTCTGCATGATTTCCTTGTTTTTGCTTCAATCCCTTCTACTGAGTCTTTCTATTTCAAGTATTTTTATTTCCAAAGCTTATTTTTACCTTTTTATGTTTCTTTAAGAACATTTGAGTTTTATTTTAGGGCTGCAATGCTTTCACTCATTTCACTCATTCCTAGGTCTTTGAAGTTGTCTTCAAATGTCCTTTGAATAGCTGGTTTTCCTACTGGTCCCTTATCTTCTGTTTGATTATTTGGGCCTCTGCCTTTCATGTTTGAGACTGGGCAGCACATTAACACTTAAAAGGGAGTTCCTGAGCATTGATTGCATTCTCAGTGTGTTAAGGCAGGCACTGTTGACGGCAGCATACCTGTGCTATATGAAATCCCATGTTAAGCTCTAAATCGGGAGCCCCTCCCCCAACTTCAGTAGTTGTCCTCCCCAAACCAGTCTTTCTCAGGGCCTGCTAGCTTCTTCAGAGAGACAAACATTCCTTCATGCAGTGGCTCCTGGCCTGCGACAGTTCCTGGAGGGGCAGCTGAGAGCCCTACCTCCCCATGCAAGGTCCTGCCACCTGGATGCCCACAGAGGTGTGGGAGCCTTACCTCACTTCCACGATAAGGTGGAGACCCTGGACCACCTCTGCTGTTTTTACAGCTTCACATTACTTCTGGACCTGCTCTCTAGGCCTCTCCTGGCTTGGGGTACTGCCTCTGGGGGATGATGCTGAGCAAATGTACCTACCTTTTCCTGAGTATACCTCCAGACACTCAGCCTGAACCTCCTATTGCCCTGCTGGATTCATCACAGCTCCCTTCACCTATTTTGCATCACTCTTCTTCGTTCTGTTTGTCATAGTACCATATTCTCTTTTTTTATTTTTTATTTTTATTTTTTGTCAGTCCTGGGGCTGGAACTCAGGGCCTGGGAACTATCCCTGAGCTGCTTTTGCTCAAGGCCAGCATTCTACCACTTGAGCCACAATGCCACTTCTGGCTTTTTCTGTTTATTTGGTACTGAGGAATCAAACCCAGGGCTTCACTCATGCTAGGGGCAAGCACTCTACCATTAGGCCACATTCCAGGCCCCATATTCTCATTTTAATGGTGTTTTTGGAATGAACAAAAGTAAAAGACATCATGCTACCCTTTTGAATCAAATATAACACTTGAATCTTTAAAAAAAAAATATGGTGCTAGTGTCTCTTGCCTGTAATCCTAGTTACTCAGGAGGTTGAGAAATGAGGAAGACTTCTCCAATGACCCAGCAAAAATCCAGCCATGGAGATATGGTTCAAGTGGTAGAGTTCTGGCTTTGAGCAAAAAAGCTAAGCAATGCTTGGTAAGAAATGTATGCATTATCCTGCCCATGTAATTGTAACCCCTCTGTACAGTATGTTCTCAAATAAAATAAAATAAAATTTAAAAAAAAAAAAGCTAAACAAGAGTGTGAGGCCCTGAGCTAAGCCCCAGTACTAGAACACACATACACACACACACATACACACAATCACACACAATCACAATCACAATCACATATCATGTTATTTAACTGATAGCAGGTTAATATGACTCTCTTAGCTAATATTCTGTGTATGGTGCTACAGTCTTGAGCCCATTGTGTAGAAATGTGTCATACTGTAATACACAAACATGATCTGGTAAAAGTGTTATGCAGTGGTAACAATTATAAGTTACTTGATTTATCGTGACTTTATAAATAGCACTTGGAAAGGAATTTGTCAGTTGTGCCAGACTTGTTTTCATAGCTGTCTTGATTGTGGGTTCTGAAATACAGTTTCTTGTAATACAGACTTTCTTCAGAAGACAAAATAAAAGCAGATTTCTAAGCTAATTAAGAGTCTGTGTGTGACAGGGATTCAATTTTGTTCTATTTATATGGAAAATGTGTTTTTCTGATCCTTGAGAAATGAAGAGGCTAAGATATGAGGGTAGAAAAAGGTCACCTTAATTTTGTGTCTTCTTTGACATTTCTACTTATCTATCTTACCTGTGTCTCTTTTTATCAATTTTAGATTCTTGTGGGGAGGCCTCTCCTTATTTAAAAAGTGTTAGTCTAGTGGAGGAGACAAAGGGGGGGGGGGAAGGCTAGGTTCCCTAGGAACATCTTATTGTTCACTAGGTAAAATAATTAAGATTGGTCTCTTATTTCCCTAGTTGGAGGCCATATTTGCTGGCAGAACCTTCCCTACTCTTTGGAGCTCTCAGTCACCTCAAAGGAAACAGTACTAGTCTTTGTGGATCTCTTCATGCCCTGTGAGCCTCTTTGCTTCCTTGGTAGCAGTCCATTAAATAGGCCAGCTCCCAGATGAGTTCAGGTGGCTCCATTCCCAGTTATAATGTCTAAATATTGCAGCCACAAAGCCAACTAGGTTTATTTAATAGGCTAGTTATAGAGATTGGTTACATTGCATGTGGAAGTACTTCCATTTATAGAACTGCTTCCATTTGTAGTCCTTAAATCCCACACATTACCTATAATGGTGTGTGTGAAAGGACTAGAAAGTAGGAGGATGCATCCCAAACTTACCTAGAGCATTTCTGAGGTGTACAATAGGAGAAGAAATAGAAATTCTATTCTGTTTTTAACAAAAGAAAAAAATTTAAATGGAAATTAAATTTGCCAAGTATGTATTGTTTTTAAAATAACAGCAATCCCTTTATACACATCTCTACTAAAATGGTCATTTGAAATGCAAAATCAATGAAAGAGACTTAGGAGACATCCATTCCAGTACCACTGACTCTTATTCTTCTAAGTTTTCTAAGTTCTTCTAAGATCTGGGATATTTAAAAAGAATTCATTCATGTAAAAGAATTTATCATTTAAAAGTTATAGTTCTTTTAATTTTGGTAGACAAAGAAGTCAGTTCTGCTCCAAATCATTTGTTTTTATGCTCATTTAGGGGTTGAGGGGTGGGGTGTATGTCCTGGGGCTTGCACTCAGTAGATGCTGCTGTACCTGAGCTTTTGTGCTGTAGGCTAGTACACTATCACATGAGCCACAGCTCTACTTCTGGCTTTTTAGTGATTAACTGAAGATAAAGTCTTATTAACTTTCTTGCCCAGTCTGGCTTTGAACCAGGAGCCAGCAATGCCTGAATTAATGATAAGTTTTAAAATCTTGTATCAAAATACAACTTTTAAATAAAGCACTTCATAAGAAATCACTGGAATCTGAAATTGTTCTGTTTGGACTACATGGGATTTTTTTATGTGAAAATATTACTGAGAAACAATTTCAAAGGACACTGAATACATTGAGTTACTTTTGTTTCTAATCACATCTTCTCCTGTACTTCAGCTCCTCTCCTCTTATAAGGGTACATTTGCTTGCAGTACTTGTGTATTTCAATTCATGCCATATCCTGAACAATAATAATGTGAAAATGCGTTGGAAGCTCATTTAGAGGTTTAGAGCAGTTTAGGGAACACAGTTCCATCTTTCTGATTTTGATGCAAAATCTTGAGTGTTATTGTTGTTGTTTACCAATTTACTTTAAAAAAAATACTCTATCAGATCTAAAAATACTTCATCCTAGCTCTAGGTCCTGAGGAACAAAACAATCTCCTGTGTGTTATTTCCTGTGCATTATTGTTTTATAATTAAAACTCTGATTTTCTCTGAGTTAATTTTAACATAAGGTAGGTAGTCTCAGGTAGGAAGTCAAGATTCATATTTTTTCTTATGGATATCCAGTTGCTCCAGCACCATTTATTGACATTATTCTTTTTCCATTCAGTTGCTTCTCCATCGTTCACAAGAATTTGTTGGCTGTTCTTGTGTGGCACAGTTTTGGGGTACTTTGTTCTATGTCTCACTGATCTAAGGATGAGTGCCATACCTCTCCTTACCACCTAATCCTGTTGAAGTCCAGTGAAGTAATGCCTTTCACTTCCTTTGCAGAATTGTTTTAGGTATTTTAGTTTCTTTCTCTTTCCATATACATTTTAGAATCATCTATATAACTAATGAGAAATTTGGGTTGATACTCATACTCATTTAGCCTACTTTCCTTAGACAGATGAAAATTAATTCTTGTTTATCTCATCTGACATTATGGTATATGTAGAGAATCTCAAGGAATCTACAAAATTGAATGCCAATAAAAATATCTGGAACCTAAAAGTGAATTCAATGAGGTCAAAGAATGAAAGATCAACAAACTGAAGGTACTGATTATTCTGTACACTAGAATGAATATGTGGAACCCACATTAGCAACAAAGTGCTATTGCCAATGCCCAAAAAAATCAGAACTACTTAAATGTTTATATAATAAAACACAAATTAGATCTAAAATACCAAAAGGTACAAAACACTGATAGAAAAAAATGTCAAAGATCTGAATAATCATGTTTATTAAAGGAGTAAAGACAACCTTCTAAGAAAATTTTCAAATTGGCAAGTAAGTTTAATGCAAAACCTCTAAGAATATTAGAAAAAAATTGTAGATAACAAAGTTCATTTTCATGCATTTCATTTTTTACAAGAAAATCTAGATTTTTTCAAATGTTTTTTCAAATGATGAATTGATCAAGGAAATAACTTTTATGTAATACCCTCAGTTCTTTGCATTCGAAATAATTCTTTTATTTCTGTAAACACCCTGATCACACCTTCTGCATGTACGCAGTGTACTGTGTTCCTTCCTACCCATGTCCTGTCACCTAGGAGGGAGGTGCAGCTGTTCCTCCCATATGACAGATGGAGAAGTAGACTCACCTAGAGGATTTCCTAGTTCAAAGGCACAGAGAGCAAAGATCAGGAACAGAATTCAAATGAAACCATGTGAGGCCAGCATTCACTCTGTCCCCAGCATTCCATGCCCTCCCCAGGACTGCGAAAGGGTCTTGCTGTCTCTTGCTGTACACCATGATGTTTTCCCAGGGAAAACTACTTTTTGAAAAATAATTATAACCTTATTCTTATTGTATTCCCTGTAAGTTACTGTTTTTAAGAATTCCCAGTTCCAATTCTGGCTAGAGAGCTGTCCAGCCAACAGGAAACATTGGCTAAGTACTTTATAGAATGCTTTTTACATTTTTTTCCTATGTTGAGAATTTTAATTAAAAAAGCCTTTTCAATCTGTCAGAGAAGGATGACTGGAGAAGTATTTGTTTTATACCCTGGAAAATAGATTTTGGAGTGGCATCACTTTTCTTCAGTGTTAGGGAAAGTAGGTTATTTTGTGCTGTTTATCATAATGTTTGAAAAAACTGACACTGCAAAATGAGAAGTTGAATAGTCCTTTGTCCAAAGTCTAGAAATAGACTACTGAAATTCTTTCTGGGAAAAACAGTAATAACTCTGTGTGTGTGTGTGTGTGTGTGTGTGTGTGTGTGTGTGTGTGTGTGTGTGTGTGTGTGTGTGTGTGTGTGTGTGTGAGTGTGTGTGTATGTAGGTATAGATATATATGTGTATATATGTATATGTATGTGTATGTATTGATATGTGTGTATATTCTTATTTCTATCTCCCTAGGATAGATTTCATTTGATGGTCAGTTGTGGCTCAATAAAAGTTGTACTTGGCTCTTCAGAAATGCATTAGCTTCATTTGCTGAAGTGATTATCTGGATATAGTTGTAAATACAGGAAGGCTCACCCTCCTTGGGTTCTAGAAATAACATGTGGTATAATGGAGCATACCTTAGTAAGTAAAATGGATGAATGTATAAAAGCCTCCATCTATCTTTAAAGCTGTTATACAACAGAGACAAATCCAATACATGCTCTCTAGTAGCCAATAAAGAAAGGAGAATGTTATGAAAGGCTTCGATCCCTCTAAGCTAATGGAGGGAAATTACAGAAACTAGAACATTCCCTTGGAGAAGCAGCTGCAGCACCCTGTGAGCTCTGGCAACATCTCAGATCTAAGGCAGCTCCCTCCTGCCTTAGGGTATCAAGGCCTAACTGGAAGATTTAATGACTTGATGGCTAACTTGCTGCTTCTAGTCCTCTAATGCATTTGGGATGGCATGATCTCCACAAGTAAGTGAACACATTATGTTCAAACATACCACGTATTTTAGCACCATTGGCTATGAAACAGTCCAGCTCTCAGTGACATTAGAAGCTGCCACTGACCTTCTCCCTAGGGTTCCCTTTGGTCAGTCCATAAGCTGGGTAGTTTCAGAATCTTTGCACCGGTAGATAGATACACTGCATATATTTTATACATAGACACATGCTGTATATATACATGAGGTTCAGTACATAAAGGACATAAGATACCGAATGTGACTGCTAGAGCAGTGAGGAAGAGCAGTTTGCCTCACTAAGTCTCTGTTGTTAATGGCAGAGACATCCTGCTCCCCTACTCCTCTTCTCTCTTTTCTCCTCCTACCTTCCTCCCTTTCCTGTGAAGTTTCTCTGTCTTCCCTGTCTGCATTTTCATAGACTTAACTCTTTCCTAAAAATATTATTTTCATGTTCTTCAAATATTCCATTATAATCATTCTCACCATATTTAACTGCTTGTTATAACTTAGCTTAAGCCTTTTCCTTTATCTTTTTGTTCCTTGCTTCTTGCTTTAAGAATAGTAAATTTATTATAAGCAGAGAGAAAGTTTTCAGAGAATCCTAGAACTTCCTGGGAAGGAACTTGACATTCCTCTGCCACATCTTCCCACCCATGAATGACAGGAGGCCTGTCTAAAACTTCCTGGGTTGACAGTAAGCCTGCCTTCCTACATGAAACTTCTTTCTAAGATTAAAAAAAAGAAAAAAGAAAAATTATTCCCCTATAAAGCAATTAATTCCATTTCTGGATAGTTTTTAGTTTTTCTTCTGTGAATCTTCAGGTGACCTCTAAAAGAGGCCTTGTGTTCATGTAGCACTGTTTTCTTCAATGCATTAATAAGAATAAGGTCCAACATGGGGTGTCCTGTGCTGAGTCTTGGCATCATCTCAGATGATACCAGGCTCAGGATGTTGATTATTAGAGATAATACTAGGTTCAGGGATGTGATTATTAGAGATAATACCAGGTTTGGGGAGGTGATTATTAGAAGTCAGGACTCACAAGCTCATGCCAGTCTCCTCTTCTATGGGCACAATCCACATTTTTTTTTAGACTTCTAGCAAATGTGAGTTGTAGCTTTCTGTAGCTATTAGGCTTTGCCATTGACAATTTATAATCTGCACTATTCATCAATGTCAGGAACATTCCTATATCATACTTGTTTGTTTGTTGTTGTTGTTTGCTGATGCTGGGGCTTGAACTCAGGATTTGGATGCCATCCCTTAGCTTTTTCCCTCAAAGCTGATATTCTGCTCCTTAAGCCACAGCTCCAACTTCCAGCTATTTTCTGGTTACTTGAAGATTAAAATCTCTTGGATTTTCCTACCTAGGCTGGTTTCAAACTGTGATCCTCAAATCTCAACCTCCTGAGTAGCTAGGATTACAGGAGTAAACCAGCCACCAGTGCCAAAATTGATTTTCTTGTTATATGTGGCCTTGACCACATCATGCCTCCCTGCATCCATCTTCATGCTCCCAGAGGCCAGCTCATTGCTTCACAGCCATTACCATCTGCAAGGCTCTCCCTAACCAATGCCACATACCAGCTATGAAAAATCCCATCCAATCTCCTGACATCTATAAGCCATTGTTGTCCTAGTGTGATTAAGTTGTTGGGTGACATTGTTTTCCTGCTCTCAGCGCCTTCGTACAACTCTTTCTTGTATCATGTGTATTTTCCTTCCTACTGTATCAGCACACCAACACATAGATACAGGTCATTTCTGAAATCTGAAATTAACACTCTCTCTTGTCTCTGTTTACCAACCTCCAGCTATCTCATCCTCTCCAATCTGGAAAAACAAGCTTTCTCTCCTCCCCACTCTTCCAAGTCCCTCTTCAGTACCACCACCGCCCCCTGCCCCCGACCAGTTTACAACAATGCTTTATGAGCATTACATAGCGGTTTCCACAGAAGTAAACTCTTGCTCTGTTGTCTGCTCAACATCTGTCTTATCACGCTGCTTATTATACTTATTTTTAGTGTCGTGGAGGTCAGCTCCATATCCTGTGTATTTTGTTCCCTGAACAAATTCACTGCCATTGTTTCCTTGCTTTCTTCTGTCTTTCTGACTTGAGTAAATGTGTCCCTTGTGAGATCGTACCTCTATGAGCAGAACTTGTAGAACTTGTCTTTGTTTCACTGAGTGAATCTCTATGATCTTAAGGGTCTAGACCTTTCCATAGATCAGCCCTGGGGAGCGCTCGGGCTTCATAAAGGTGGTCCAGTTTTTATCCCATTGGACCCTGATAGATGATTGTTTTTCTTTTGCTTGGATCTTGCTTTCCTTAGCAAGCTATTGGAATATTTTCTACCAAGGAAGGATTTCAAGATATTTTGAGCTCCCCTCAGAGAATCTCACCAAAGAAAGAGCTTTTGTTAAATTCTTGCCTCATGTCAGATTGTTTGGGCTTATTTTTACATTCATGAATGCCTCTGGTCACCAAGTTTTCAGGATACCATCCTGCTTTTTACTTCCCTCACTAGTTTATCCTGGGCACAATAAGAATGCACAGAGGAGGGTCAGCTGTGAACACAGCTTGGTGTCTGGCATTGGCTAGGTAATGAAGAAAGATGCCAGCTAGATTCCCCCCTCTCTCTTCCGCTGACACCTGCTGATCCCTCATTGCTCCTTGCCTATGGATGTTTCCATGATCTTCAGGGGCACAGCCTGAACAGAACCAAGCTGAAGTTGGCAGCAGGAACCCTCAAGGATTCACTGGTTTCAGGTGCTCAATCTAAAGTTTCTCTGTTTCCCCACCTATTAAGTGAGGCCAATGATAAGCACTAGGCAGAAGTGGTAAATATAATACACACACCCTACTTGTCCTGAGGATAGCAAGTTAAAGGGCAATCCATGGCTAACATGATGGCTAGCATGTATCTCTTAGTTTTATAGAGATAGTGACCAAGATTAAAAGCTTGAAAGAGCCCAGACCTGGTGGCTTACTCCTGTAATCCTAGCTACTCAGGAGGTTGAGATCTGAAGATCACAGTTCAAAGCCAGCCTGAACATGAAAGTCCTTGAGATTGTTTATTTGCAATTAACCACCACCCCCTTCAAAAAACAAAACAAAACAGAAATGAAGCTGTGGCTCAAGTGATAGAGTGTCAGCTTTGGGCAAAAAAAGCTAAGGAATAGAGCCCAGGCCCTGAGTTCAAGCCTCAGTACCAGCAGGGGAGAAAAACTTGCAATTGAGGGACCATGAGGTGCTGCACATCATTAACTACCTTTTGCTAAAAGCAAAAATAATCCATTCTTTCTCCCTCCCTGCCACCTCTCCCTTTTGTTAACACACACACACACACACACACACACACACACACGCACGCACACACGCACGCACGCCTCACCAAACAAAGCTACAGACTGAATGGGAAAAACTAATTTTGAAAAACCAATTTCACTGCACATAGTCCCTTTTCTTTAATATCCAGCAATAAGAAGCTGTAAGTGAATCAGGCAGAAGCAGTAACAGCACACCTGTAAAGAGAAAACATGGGAATACATGTAAAGAAGGTCATTCTGCTTTCACATAGAGTGGAGGCAGTATCTTCAGGCCTAGTAAAAACTTGCTTTGTCCTTCCACTGATGTCTACAAGTTTTTATTTTAAATGATATATTAGATTACTTTTAAAGTAGGTTTCAGACACTCATTATCTTTAGGGAGTTTCTTAGTGATCTCACTTTAAATTTTGTGGGTTTTTTTTTTTCTGTTTGTTTGCCAGATACTGATGGCTGACACCTGTAACCCTAGCTAATCAGGAGGCTGAGATATCAGGATCACAGTTTGAAACCAGCCGAGGCAGGGTAGACCAACAAAAAGCTAGAAGTGGGGTTGTGACTCAAATGGTAGAGTACTAGCCTTGAACAAGAAAACTAAGGACTAAGACTAAGACTTGAATTCAGTTGTTAGTACCAGCACCAAAAACATTTTTTTTGTTTGTTTGGCAGGAGGAGTAGTGAGGGAGCAAATAGGCAAAACTATCCCGCATAAACAATACATGTAGCTCTTAGACTTAAGTCATTTACATTGAGGCAGACACATCCCATTCTCATCAGATAAGAATGACTACAGCAAGTTCCAAATACCTACCAATGTTGACGGCTGCCCCAGTTTCATAAGAACCAGGCAGCACCCTCAAATGCCACCCTGGGGAAGGGTTATAAGCATCGCCATATGGTAGGAAGAGTAAAGGAAGTACCTGCGGGGATGGGACACACAGCCGGAGGTCAGCAGAGTTTTCCCATGGTACCTTTCTTTGGCCTGGAAGTCTCAAAGAGAGTTAGAAAGGAGCAGAATGTAGAGTCAGAAGGGCACCTTGGTGGCAGGAGATCAGAAGGGAATAAGCCTGTGGCTACAGACTCAGTTCAGGTCCCTCATACATGGTGCTCTCTGCCTCCTTACCAAGGCCAGGCCTGCCTCTACATGCAGCTAGACCACAAGCAGAGCCTGGCATGCACCTGCTACCTTCTTCCCAATTGCTTTGAGGCAGAGTCAGAAAAGGGAAATGAATTTATTAGTCATTCCTAAGTTATTTGTCACTTATACCCCAAAATAATATTTCAGGTGCAAATTGTGATAAAGCCTTTCCTGTACCATACTCTGCTTGAGAATAATTTTCTGTAAGATGTGTTAGGTGCTGAGAAAGATTAAAATAATGTGCTGCAAAAAATAGGTGTCTGTCATCTTACGTGTCTTGTTTAGAAGATTGTTCAAAACAGTTCAGTCTGAATCCTTAGAAATGAACAAAACATCTGTCTTTTCAGACTACACTTAAGGCAGAGAACTAGTTGTTCCAACAGCCATTGTACCAAGAGCTCTTCAGGAAAACAAGTGTAATTCTAGGTGTTCCTTGGCAAATGAAATCAACAGTACTCAGTATTTTTCAAGTGAAGCTAAAGTTTTACTGTTCATTTCTACCTTTCATTGATTTCTTTTTGCATTTTGTGTGTGTGTGTGTGTGTGTGTGTGTGTGTGTGTGTGAGTGTGTGTGTGTGTGTGTGTGTGTGTGTGTGAGAGAGAGAGAGAGAGAGAGAGAGAGAGATTGTACTGGGGCTTGAACTCAGGGCCTGGGCACACTGTTCCTGAGCTTTTTTGCTCAAGGCTCTTCTAGTTGGGCCACAGTTGAGCCATAACTCCCCTTCTGACGTTTTGGTGACTAATTGGAGATAAGAGTCTCATGGACTTTCCTGCCAGAGCTGATTTTGAGCATGATCCTAAGCTCTCAGCCTTCTGGCTCCATCTCCAGGCTTGAACCACTGGTGCCCAGCTCCCTTTGCATATATGTGTATATGTATATAGAGAGAGAGAGGAGAGAGATAGATCTATATCTATCTATCTATATCTAGCTATCTATACATATCTATCTCTGTGTGTGTGTGTGTGTGTGTGTGTGTGTGTGTGTGTGTGTGTGCCCTGTGTTGTGAGTAAATGTTCTTCATATATATGCTAAGGCACTATGCTGTCCAAACTGAAGAGTCTATGTCAAGTATAATTAATTTCAGTATTTTTTGAGGGGAGGGATGGCGGGTTCTGGGGCTTGAACTGAGAACCTTGCATTCTCACGTAGCTTTTTCTGCTCAAGGCTAGATTGTCACTACAGCTCTACTTCTGGCTTTTTGATAATTAATAGGAAATAATCTTATTGCCTTCCCTTCCTGGGCTGGATTCCAGATCTTAGCCTCTGAGTAGCTAGAATTACAGGTATAACTCTCTAGTGTCCTGATCATTGCAAACTTATAAACATACCTAATTTCTCAAGCCTGCCTGCCTTCCTTCCTTCCTTCCACCCTTCCTCCCTCCCTCCCTCCCTCCCTCCCTCCCTCCCTCCCTCCCTCCCTCCTTCCCTCCCTCCCTCCCTCCCTCCCTCCCTCCCTCCCTCCTTCCCTTCCTTCCTTCCATTGTACTGGAGTTTAAACTCAGTACCTTGAACTTCCTCTGCTGGTGCTCTACTATTTGAGCCATATTCTCCAACCTGTTTTTTTTTTGCTGGTTATTTAGAGACACACAAACTTTTCTTCCCAGGGTGGGCCTCAAACTGAGATTTTCAGGTCTCCATCTCCTGGATAGCTAGGATTAGAGGTAAGGGCCACCAATACTCAGCTCACAGGTTTCTCATCTTACACCTTCTTTGGGCCTTTGCAATATAAAAAAAAAAAAAAGGTATACTAGATATCCTATTCAATGTTCATTGTTCTGGTTTAACTGAACATTTTAGTATGAGACTCATATATGCAACACTGAGGGCCTTAGCAGAAAATAACAGCCTCACTAGGCTTGTGATTGCTGCTTTCTCAGTACTGTGTGCTGTAAAGTGTAATGAAACCAGTCTTGCATTGCTTGTGCTTTTTTTTCAATTGCCTTTCATTACTAAGTTCAGCCTTAGATAGCTCTGCAGTAAGTGATATACGAGTGGAAATTCAGAACAAAGAGAACACAGTTTATAAAAATATTACCTCCTTGACTTGTGCATTTAAGCTATAAACAGGTAATATGGTTATTTGATTGACACAAGTCTAAAAGATTGTGCAACCTACTTGAAGAAGATAGCGAAAAGAGCATTTTCTAGGGACTAAAATATATCATCAGTGTGGGTCCTTGAACCACATTATCTAAATACAAAGCATCTAAAACTATATTCTACCCTTTATCCATTTTCTGTTTTCTTGGCACTACATGGGTTTGAACTCAGAGCTTCATGCTGCCTAGGTTGGCAGTCCACCACTTAAGATTGGCCTCAAGCCCTGTTTTTGGCTTGTTATTTTTAGAATAAGATCTTGTCTCCCACCTATATGAGTGCCTATACCACAATCACTACTTTAGGGTTCCTGTATTGCTGGGATCATAGGCATGAACTGACATGTTCAGCTTAACTTCCCAGACTTTTCTGCCTGGCCTGGTCATGAACTTCAATTCTTCTAGCCTCTGCCTCCTAAGAAGCTAGACTATAAGTGTGAGCCACCAGTACCTGGTATATATGTGATATAATAATTATAATATATATACATAGATATGCTATTGTATAATATACATATGAGCCAGAGCAATAATGTAACATGGTCAGGCCGAGCAGTGTCCCTGCACCAGCATCTGAGCGGAGGCTCTGCTACTGGGGCTAAGACAACTTTCTATCTCTTCAGACATTAACTTTTTCTTTAAAGGGAGTTAATAACATCTACTTTAATAACATCTACTTTCCAAAGGTTTGACTTATGCTCCTTTGATTCTATGATAATGCAAGTCAGGCATTAGTAGTACTTAGAACCTGAATTTTGATCAGTTTCTGGCCAGTGACAAGCCGTGCAGTCCTTTCCCATGATGTAGACAGACACAACCAGCACAGCTCTTTGTCAGCCACATGGTCATTGTGTGGCTCAGCTAGCGTCAAGTAGATTAAATGCATTTTCCATTTATGGTATTTTAAAGTTAGGATGGTTTTATCAGATCATAATCCCATTGTGAGATGAGGAGCATCTGTATTCCAGAGATCCAATTGAAAACCATGTGGAAGGCATTAATATAATTCTCATGATATTATATGTACTTAGTAAGAAATGCTTATTATTGATCCACAGTTTTCTAAGATCCTTTACATGTAAATTTGTCAAGTGATTTGCATCAGATTTGCTCCATTCTCCCCCAAATATTACTTTACTTTTACTCCCTTCAAGTTTCCATGTTTCAAGATTTCATTGTAACACTGATTTTTTTTCTTTCTTTTTCTTTCTTTCTTTCTTTCTTTCTTTCTTTCTTTCTTTCTTTCTTTCTTTCTTTCTTTCTCTCTCTCTCTCTCTCTTTCTCTTTCTTTCTTAATTCCTTCTTTCTTTCTTTCTTTTTCTTTTCTTGTCGGTCATGGGCCTCACTCTGGGCCTGGGCGCTGTCCCTCAGCTCTTCAGCTCAAGGCTAGTGCTCTACCACTTGAGCCACAGCGCCACTTCTGGCTTTTTTCTTTTTGCATATGTGGTGCTGAGGAATTGAACCCAGGGCCTCATGCATGTGAGACAAGCACTCTACCACTGAGCTACCCTCCCAGCCCTGATTTTATTTCTTTTTTTAAGGTCTATAAATGTCTTTTTAAATGCATTTATAATTGTTGTGTAAAGGTGATGTATAGAAGATTTATATAAGTCAAATAAAAAGTAAATTTCTTTTTGAACAATGTCATGCTTTCCCTAACTCGCTTCCAGTTTTTCCCTCCCACCCCCACCCACAAGTTATATAGTTCATTTTCAACGTAGTGTCTAGTGAGTACCACTGCTGCATTTGTTCACCCTTTGTCCCATCATTTCTGTGCCCCCCACCCTCCTAAAAACAGATAAACCCCACAAAAGGAAAAAGAAAACAAAAATAGCAACAAAGAAAACCACCTCTTGTTTCCATTTCCTGGAGTTCATTTCCATAACTATTATTTTATATGATAATATGCACATAGGTATTTCACTTTTGTGTTCCTCTCCTTAGAATATCTTCCTTTGGTCTCACTGTGTATAACACTGATTTTAAGATTTTATTTTAGGGTTCATGTTTTCCTTTGCCCCAATGCTGTTCACTGAAAATTACAATTTTTTTTCAGAAATAACTATTCTGTCTATGTGGTCACAGTAATCTTTCTTATTATACATGCTTTCTTATTATACAATTCCCTTAGGGTACAAGTTTATATGATAAAGAAAAAACAGTAATATACAAAATGCAGATACTTAAAATCAATATGGCAAAGAACTGGCCATAGAATCCCAGGCCTATGAACCCTGGGTCCTGATCTAGGCTCTGTGTGTACACCAGGTGTCAGTACTAATTTGTTCCAGGTGATTAGATTATCCCCTAAGGAGACTGGAAGGGAGAAGACAGTGAGTGGGAACTCTCAGCTCTCCCTCTGAAAATGCTGTGCACTGCTCCTAGAGTTTCTAATCACGGATTTGGTTGTTACTGCTGCTGTTGCAAGTGAACAGGGGTCTCCCCCTTTGTCACTGATGAATGTAGAGCTGAAGAAACTCACTATGGGAGAGGACAGAACTAGTTGTGGGGATCATATAGTGTTTGTTTGGGTAAAGCAGGCAGTCACATGGATTTTCATTAGGAATTCTAGAAGCCCTGCTTTTTAAGTAATTTTCATCATTGCATTTCCAGACATTTTTTTGGCACTGGCTACAGGCAGCATCAGTTTCGTAAATCCCAGTAGAAAGTCAGATTCCAAGTGGGTGCAAGTGGGTGGCCTTATAACAACACCACATTCCTTACCTTAGACCAAAGAATGTTGGACCAAAAAGGTGATTTTTTTTTCCTGATTCTCCATTTTATTTATAGGAGGGAAGCATTTTAAGAGAAATCCATCACATTTTTTCTAATGATCCTGGCTTACAAATGAAAACAAACCACGTGAACAAATTCTCGGACTGACCTTGGAGAACAACGGCAATGTAAAGAATCCATCAGGGATTGAGATCTGAACTGCTGTTTCTCTCCCGCCCACTTTGGGTTTCATTTCATTTTTAATAATGGCTTTATTGTTTACGTGGGCCCATTTTGCTCACATAACTGTTTGCTTTGAAATTTGAAACCACATATTTTCTTTGGAACTCAAATAAAAATGGGGTCACGCCAGTGACCTTTGAGCCAGAAACTGCGTAGTCAATCTACTCTGACAGAAATAACACAGGCTCCATCGCTTGGGAGTAATGGAATCATTTGAAGACAAAAAGGTCATTCAGTGATCCTAAAGCTTGAAATCTAATGATGGTGATTATCAGAGCCAAGTTGTGGACACAGGGGACAGTAGTTAATAAAACCTTACATTTACTGAACAGACTCACTGAGCACTTGGCAGCATATTGCCTAAAGAACCGACCTGACTTACCAACCATGCAGTCTTCAGAGATCATAACTACCATTATATAAACGAAAAAAGAAAAGATCCACCAAACTTGAGAAGTTACTCTGCCTTGTGTTGCAGAGCTGTAAGTAGCCAGCCATGGGAGTCAGTGCCGTGGCACCTTCTCTCTGAACTGAGCAGGGACAACTTGAGTCACCACCTCATGTAGTCCATCAGAAGCCGTGATACAAACACCCAATTAACAAGCCAGCAAGTAGAAAATGAGGACAATGATGCTATGTACCATGGACTCATTTTGTTTTCTATGCTAGATTCCTTTGGGGATAAACAGAGTGTATACTTTTCCTCATGCCCTAGGAATTGTATCCCTGGGATAATATCTCTCAGGCGGCACTCATAGCCTTTGCAGTTCTTAAATAATTTAGCATCCTCAGATCAGTTTCAGGCATGGAAGTGTCCTACCCAACATTAAGATCAAAGCCCCAACCTCATCTCATCCATATTCAATTAACTTTTCCCACTCACTACTCCACCCTGAGTCAGCCTGGAAACCTCTGTGGAGTTGGGATGTTGGTGTTTTTTCCTTCTTCCCTCTCTCCAGCTCCTTACCCACTCATTCATAAGTGTCACTTCTGACCTAGCAGACAAGCCTTGTGTGGGGGTGTGATATGCAGGTGTAGGGCAGAGTATGAAGAAGTAGCAAGATGCCTGTCTCCTTCTCTCTCACTGCTGGAACCTGGTGCTCCCTGAGCCTGGTGCATTTCAGAGCTGCTTTGTGGTGGCATCTGAGCATCTCCCCCAGCTAGTGGGTGTTATCAGCTCTCTCTCATGCAGAGCTTCTGGTGGATGTTTCTCTATTGCCTCCCTTTGGTTGCAGTCCTTTGAAGGGTTTCCCCATATACCCACAAAGACTTCCTCAGTGCTCATGGAAACACTGCTTCTTCTTGCTCCCATTAGTGGGAAAGCCCTTGTGCATAGTGATCTTTGACTTTTCAGGCTCTAGTGAGACTCCTGAGTTCCGGGGACTTATGTCAGGTTCCCTGGATGGCCCACCATGGTAATGTTGTCTCCTGAGACACAGTTGCTTCCCACATTTCAGGAAATGTGCTGTCTTTCTTTGCCCAAATGACATTGTACAAGAACTTTGTAGGTAGCAATCCTATCCTGCCCACTTCTCTTTCCACACTCACTCAAATCAGAATACCACCTGAGGATACTGAAATAACATACTGCATGTTGAATATCAGATATGACAGGCCTGGAATCAAAAGGTTTTGGGATTTGAGGGTTTCTTTTTGGTTTGGGAATAGTTGTATATATACCTATAATGAGATATCTTATACTCATGTGTAAGTGGGAGATTTGTTTTATATTTGTTTCATATATACCTTATACAAATAGCCTGAAGATAATTTATACTATTTTCAATGCACTAGCTTTCTGCCTGTGAATGACCGCCTACATTAAGTCAGGTGTGGAAATTTCCACTTGTGGCATTATATTAGCACTTAAAAAGGTAATGGTTTTAGAGCACTCAGATTTTCAAATTAGGGATGCTTAACTTGGACATCAGTAACCCGAGCTGCTCAGGAGGCTCAGATCTGAGGATTACAGTTCAAAGCCAGCCAGGGCAGGAAAGTCCACGAGACTCTTACCTACAATTAACCATCAGAAAACTAGAAATGGATTTGTGGCTCAAAATGGTAGAGAAGTAGCCTTGAGCCGAAACGCTCAGGGACAATGCACAGGCCCTGAGTTCAAGGCCCATGACTGAACAAAAGAAGTATGAAAGTCTCTGTACAGTATTTTCACAATAAAAAATATTTTTAAAAAAGAAGTATGAAAGTTGGGCTCCTGGGAATATCTGAGCTCACTCCAATATTTACTTCCTACCTCTGGTTGTATAGAATGCATGTCAAAAGAAACAAGCCATATATGTCCACAGGAAAAGTGAGGAAATATCTTACCTTTTTCATGAAAAATTAAAGACAGAGGATTTTTTTTATTATGATTAGAAGACCCACTCTAGCCAACCAAAAATATAAGCTAAAATCAAAATGTTAGCTTAAATATGCACTGGGTGCTGATGGCTCACACCTGTAATCCTAGCTACTTAGGAGGCTGAGATCTCAGGATCATGGTTCAAGGCCATCTTGGCAGGAAAAGTCTGTGAGACTCTTATCTCTAATTAACTACCAGAAAACCAGAAGTAGAGTTTTGGCTCAAAGTGGTAGAGCACAAAAGAGCTCTTGGCAGTGTCCGGGCCCTGAGTTCAAACCCCACAACCACCACCACCAACAAAAAAGTTTATTAGGAAAAGTCCATAGTTCCAAAGAACATATAAAATGATAGTGTTTTGGGTCAGATTATTTTACTTTCACAATGAAAATGACTGACGGCAGCAACAAGGTTGCAAAAAGAAGATTCAGCTGTCAAAATTATAGATGGTGAGATTCTACTGTGAAGATAAGGAAAGGGGAAACATTTCCTTCCTTCAGTAATTGAAAAAGTAGGGGTCCTGAAAGGGTTGTGGGTTTGACTTAATGTTTCCAGATGTTTGGCCCTATGATTTCCTCTTTGCTGTTCAGTTTCTGTTGTGAACATTTACTCTTTGTTTTGGTACATGCTTTTCTCTCCACAATTTACTTTTCATTTTTGTTATCCTTGACTTCTGCGTTTTTTGCAAGTTAACTCTCACAGTATAAAAAGTAATTGTGTGTTATGAATGGAAGGTAAAGAGGAGGTGTCGAAAAATATTGCATATCTTGTTAACTGAAATGAGTGTCTTCCAAGTATAATGGCATTGCTTACTTTAACCCAGAGAAATGAAGCTTGATTTGTGAATATACCTTAAAGGTAATTATTTGTGATAACTTCATAAAACAATTAATTGTTATATATACGTATAAAGATGACAAGTTTCATAAAGCTTTGGTTAAAAGCGTGTTGGAAGGGAAGGCAGATCTGTGGACAGGCACTTGGTTTGGAGAGCTGCCATGGTCTGTTTGCCTTAAGCCTGGGGTACTTAGGAGGAGGGGAGAAAGGATTAGAGGGGGGAGTGTGTCCTTCCCACAAACTACCTCTTAGTAGTCAGATGGAAAGCCAGACTACCCTCAGCATGAGCTGCTTCACCCTCACATCCTTCCGCCTCTGGGTTCTGCCCAGTGCACCTCATAAACATCGCTTTAAAATGCTGATCCGCTAGCCAGGCACTGGTGGCTCCCATCTGTAACATGTCCTCAGAAGACTGAGATCTAAGGATTGTGTTTCAAAGCCAGCCTAGGCAGTAGAGGCCAAGAAACTCTTATCTACAGTGGACCAGCAAAAATCTGGAAGTAGAAGAATGTTTCAAATGGTAAGTGCCATTCTTGAACAAAAAAGCCAAATGAGGTCAAGGACCTAAACTCATGAGTTCAAGTCCCAATACCAGTAAAAACACACACACAATGATGTTTTCTTCCCAGGACTCCTATTGTACTGTAAATCAGATACAAGTCCAGTCACAAGAAAACAAAGAAGCCAAATTTGGAATGTTTATTAAAAGGCTGGCAACTGCAGATGGATTCTTGTCTCAAAGATCTGCAGTCAACAAATACACTTAACACTGTTAGGAAACTGAGTGATGAGGGCCGTAGAGGAAAGAAAGAACCAAAACAATACCAGCAGACTAATTCAGCTCCAAGAGAGAGCTGAAGTGGAACACAACATAGACCAGAGGACCAGAAGACAGGACATGAGTAGACAGGAGACATGTGGCATAGCATAATGGTGCCAGAGCTGGTCTCGGCCCAAATAGTGTGAGGGTCAAGGGGTAGGGTCACAGGAAACTCTAGTCCCAGGCACTAGACTAACAGGTTTAATAACTTATCATCCAAGCCCCCATCCCTGCCTCCCAGGATTCAGGCACCCCTATCATTTGGGAGGTGGGGACTTCACCTTCCCCCACCATGAAGACAAGATGCCAGATGCCACCGCCCATCATGTGACCAATACGGCACTGGTCAGACCCAAGCTCCCCATTTCACTCTTTCCTAATGTGAAAGATGTAGAAGAAGTGCCTTCATGCTCTTTCTCACCCTAACAAAACTCCAAAGAGATATCTACAGCTGTCCCTACTATGCACCAAGGATTGGCTCCAGGATGTCCTTTAAATACCAAAATCCACAGATGCTCAAGTCCTTTATATGAAATGGCACAGCATTTGCATAGAACCTGGGCATATCCCCCTCCATACTATAAATCTTCTCTAGATTGTGCATGATGTAAATGTTGTGTACATGTTTTTGTACTGTTTTCGGAACTATGACAAGAAAGCAAAATGGAATATATTAGTGCAGACACAGCCATCCTAGACCAACATACACAGAATGAGAAATGTACTGGGAGGCTGCATGAATGTAGTCTTTACCCTACTTCATCCATGTGGTTTCAAATTAAATTACTTTGGTGAACTTTTTTATTTTTGATTACTTTAGAATGTTTTTCATCGGAATTCAGTTGAATCTTCAGATATGAAACCTACAGAGAAGAGCTAGCTGTAATTTTATTATCCCCACTTTTCAGATGGGAAGGCTGAAGCACAGGGAGATACCTGGCCAAGGCTACTGTGTCATTACAGACTAGAGGTGGCATTCAAATCCATATATACAGTTTAGGGTGACACTCAGAGCCCAACAACCATCTCCCTACTTAGGTGGCTCAGAACTACTTCCCTACAGTTATCACACTTGCTCCCTCCTACCTGTCCTCGCGCTGTGGTCAGAGCATTCTTAAAAACACAAATCTCATTATATAGCTAATGCTTAATTTCCCTAATGCCTTACTATTTCTCTCTCTATAAAAGCCAGAGTCTTTCTGCACCCTGCCCCCAGTAATCCTCTTCCTACTGTCCTCAGCTATCCCATTGGCCAAAAGTGACTTTCAACTTTTTTTGAATATGCCATGAACTTAGACAAAAGGTTCCCTGTTAACCAGTACCCTTACCTGTATCTCCATTGGAGTTTTCTCCTCTCCTCAATCTTCTCTGTGCTCCTTTTTGACACTTTGGCACGTTTATCATTCAGATTCAGTTAGTATTCATCAGATTTATTTTGTGGGTTTTCTATTTTTTACATCTTATACATAACTGATTAGTCAACAAGTACTAATCCATTGATTGAACAAGACCCACAATTTTGAGCACATTCCCCTTACCTTGATAAACAATTAAGCTTTAACACATTGAGATGTGAAACTGAGTGAACCATAATTTAATTAGAAAAGCCAAGAACACAGAAATGGGAAGTGATTCCCTAGTCAAGATAGAATCTTACCAAAAAGAATTCTTAGCTAGAAGCTTGGCACCTGTAGCTCAGGTCTATAATCCTAGCAACTCAGGACGCTGAGATCTGAGGATTGTGGTTCAAAGCCAGGCCAGGCAGAAAAATATGGGACTCTTACCTACAATTAACCAACAAAATGGAGCTGTCTCTCAATCGTAGAGCACTAGCTTTGCAACAGTGTCCAAGCTTTGAGTTCAAGCCTCAGGTCCAGCACAAAGGAAAAAAAAAAAAAAAAAACAAGGAAAGAAATAGAAAAAGAGAAAATAAAAGAATTCTTAGAAGTTAAGTATTGGCAAAGAAACCTAGCAAAGTCAAATGCACAATATAAATACTAATTATGACCAAAACACGGGGTTCCAGAGGACATTCTTCATGTAAAAGTTCTGTGATTTGACATCCAAGCAGCAGAAAGAATTGGTTCTTCTACAATCTTATTAATTTCAAAGGGGAAAATTGCTTCTTCTTCTAGGTTCTTCCAAGAATTTGAGCATTTTCAGCCACCAGATCAACAAGTTTGTGATTATCCAGAAGACAATAAAGACAATAAAGTAGTATTAGGTGATGGGGAGTTGAATTAGCCAGACTTGCTCTTTAAAGCATTCTTGCCCCCGCCCCCCACTTCTCTGCCCTAGGGTAGGAGAATTTTCACATACTTAGAAACCTGTGGGTGGATTCCGTTCCCACAGCCCCTGCTTTAATTCCAGTGGCTTTCTTTCCTACTTAAAACTTAGCAGCTAATTTTCTTTTTATTTACCAGGAGCACTAGAAGAAGTAACAAAACAACAGACTGAATTTGGCCCACAGTGATTTTATAGGACCGAGTTTTAAAATCGGATGGTTTGCATAGAGCTCTGGATTTGCTTCTGAGCAACAGTGTGCCACATTCCTTCCCATGGCAGCCCTAGCTGGGCCCCTTTCCCCAAGCCAGACAAACTCCTGTCAAATGTCCCCAGGCTAGGCATTCTTCCAGCAGCTGCCTCACCTCCCAGGCATCAAAGCCCTCCTTCCCCAGATTACAGAGACGCTTTGGCTTTAGCATTGTTTTGTTCAAATGCACCATGTCCATGGAGAAACATTCTCTAGTTCTACTTTCCTCCAGGGTTGCAGATGTCTGCTACTATTTCCTATCAGCTGAGGGTCCTAGGTTTTACCTCACTGTCCTATGAGCAGCTGGCAACTTGGAAATTAGAAAGATTCAGGCCACTTGAGATAGCTATTTTGATGCCTAAAAATCCTTTGACTTAAGAGGCAACAAATCTTTGCCCATCTGCTTGCCAGGCCAGATGTGGGCTTCCACCTCACATTCCTGGCTATATTATGGAGTGACATCATTTGGGCTCCAGTGAGAAAAGCAGGATTTGGTGCTTCACCCAAGTCTATTGAGTCAGACTGGGCATTGTTAGGAGATTTAGGGCTACAAGTTAAAATTGAGAAGCAGAAGGGTGAATAATGAGAGATCCCACTTCTCTGTGGGATCCCACTTCTCATTCCTGTGTCTTCTATCAGCCAACTGATCCAAGTGTCCTAAGCCCTTCTGTCCTTACCACACTCCCGCCCAGCAACCCAGGCCATTCGCTTTTCAGTTCACAACTGCCTCATACAGGAAACCAATGTTTTATACCTCAGATCTGCCAAATTTCTTTTTTTTTAATTTTTTTTATTGTGAGAATACCATACAGAGGAGTTAGAATGACATGGGCAAGATAACGAGTACATTTCTTATCAAGCATTGGTGCCTCCTCATTGTTTCCCCTTCCCATCCCTTCCCATACTCCCCCCTCCCCCCACCCGATCCTCTCCCCACCCCCCACCAAAGTTGTAAAGTAAGTTTTTAGACATAACGACTTGTACATCTCATTGTTGCAATGGGTCCACCCTAGCCCTTTTTTACCCTTTTATGAAATTTTCAGATGGATAGACTATAGCCAACATGATTTTGAGTGGGATTTTCTTTCTCTCATGCAGAATAGTTTCTTAGCATACACAGGCTTTGGGTTTGATCTCCACCATCATGAGGGGAAAAATAGTGAAAAGTAATATAATAACTTTTGTTTATAGAACTTTTTAAGGACAAGATCATATTTGCCTTCTCCAAAACAACACGAAGTCCATTCTAGGCCCAGAAGTCAGATTGACCACTATCATCAGTGCCCAGCCACCACCATTGAGCCTGTGCAAATATCAAGACTTCATGTGCCACAGTAGTACCTAACAGGCAATATGATTACCTGGTTCCAAGACCTTGAGATGTAGCTCCAGGTTACTCCATTACCTGTGTGATCATCTACATTTGATTTGTCTTGTGATATGTTCCTGATCCACATCAAGTATATGCTACAAAGCTCACAAGTGTTTCTTCAGTTGGTCCCTGCCAGCATTTTTCCCAATTCATTGAGAGTAAAAGAAGCTTAAGGATTAAGGAAGTATTAAGAGAAAAGACAACCTAAGCCACTTACATTATTTTTGCAGTAGATTTAGTTTGTTAGCTAAAACTAGAAAATTTGAGTGTGCCTATTATTATCCTACAGTAGTACCAAGCATGACTACAGTTGCTTTTTGCTTTTGAGTCTTCCAACAAAATATTGGTGTTTCCCCCCTACTGCTGTGTTAAAAAAAATATTAAGGAGATTGGGAATGAGAAGGAAAAGAGGAAAGAGATGGGAACAAAAAGGAAATGTAATGTGAAGTGGTTACAAATCATTGTTATTTTTAATGTAATCCTTTCATACTGATTTTATGTCCAATAAATGGTTCCTAAGCCCGCAAAGTATAAGAAGCCCCAGGAGTCTTCCTGAAGGTGTCAGTCTCATGAAAAAAGAAAGCAATATGAAAAGACTAGGGGATTCCTGGGAGATGCCTTCAAGAAGATAGAAAAGTATTCTTCACTCCCTTAATTTGAGAGGGGAGGGAGTAGAAAAGGAAAAAAGGAAGAAAGAGAAAGAAAAGAGGAAAGGGAGAAAAAGTGAGAGAGAAAGAAAAAGGAAGGAAGGGAGAAAGAGAAAAAGGGGGAGGGGAAAGAGAGAGAGAGAGAGAGAGGAGAGAGAGAGAGAGAGAGAGAGAGAGAGAGAGAGAGAGAGAGAGAGAGAGAGAGATTGCTGAGAGTATTCCTAATTATAACCAAATAGGCTGGTAAGGTCATTAACCCACTAGTTGCTTTGAATGCTGAGGGGTTGAACAGTGATCTCTGCTGGCAGCAACAAGAAATGAGTCTTGTACCAAGGACAAATATTGTTTGTGAAGTACTTTTTATAAATTGTGTATACATTATATAGGGAGTAATGAAAAAATCTCAAATTATAGATTTGAGGACTTAATTGTTTTGTTTGAGGGGATTTGTTTTGTTTTGATCTGGTTTGGTTTTGATTTCAGTAGTTAAGTTTTTTAAAAAACAAATCTTTAAGTAGGTCCCATGAATGCATAATTATAAACATTTTCTATAGTATAAACCATTTAGGCATGATTGACATTTTGAGATTTTATTCCTAGTACCTCTAGGGAAACAGAATATTGGTGCTATAAAGAAAGTTGTGATTTCTGCACATGGAGCATGAGACATTATGGAGCACTTATAATCAAATCATACACGCATATGATTCAACTAGAAGTATTTCTCTTTCTTTTCCGTTTTAGTACTAAAAAGAAGGCTGTGTTCATAGGGATGAACTCCACATACATCCTTGGTTTGCCCAAGAGTTTCTAAAACTTTGGCTAGTGAAGGTGTGAGCCCGCTCTTTTCTTGAATTCTTACACTTCCTGCCAATCCTATTTCTCGCCTATCTAAAGAAGTAATTGTTTCAAGTTCTACTGACAGATTGGTGATAAGGAGTCACAAGTTTGGCTACACTGGGGAAGGGACATATTGTAAATCATCACTCACCACCCACGGTGTAGCCTAAAGCCCATAAGGGATCCCAAGAAGCTGGTAGCATTTAATGAGCCGGGAAGGAATGGTGTTTGGCTGAACCCTCCTGTCTCCATTCACTCGTATTTATTTCCTGGGTTTCACTCTTAAGCGATGCCAACTGGGCGTGTTCTGGAGGCGGTTCTCACCAAGGCAAGAGTTCGCGCGTGGGAAACCTCGGCCCCCTTGCTTTCTTGCAAATGCCTGTAATCTGGCTGCCAGGCACTTGGGCAGCGAAGCTCCTCCCCAGGTCCAGATCGCCTTCTTCCTGCGGTTAACCGAGCCTTGCCCAGGGAGGGCTAGCGGGACCCCTGGTGGGAGGGGGAGCAGCCGGCGGGGAGAGGGGGGGAGCGGAGGCGGGGACGCTGCGGGGTTCCTCTGTTGCTAGAGCCGTGATGTCACCCGCCTCTGCTAACCCGCGGTTGGTTGTTTTGTGTTTCAGCCCTGCCTGCAGTTGAGCACAAAGACCTGGAGGAGAGACTCCCACAGGCTTCAGGGAGAAAGAAGAAAGGAGGCAGCGACGCCGCAGATCCAGAGGAACTTGTGGCGTGTGGCCTTTTGGTGCCCAGGGCCGGCGGGAAGGAGAAGGGGCGAGGGGGCGTGTGTCCAAGCCACAGGGCCGGTTCGTGCGCCGTGAGATGAGCCGCTGCTGCTGCTGCTGACAGCTGCCGACAGCGGTTCCACGATCCCCCTGCTGCCCTTAGGTGCTTCATGTACATGTGTCTATTCAGGCCGGCTCGAGGCGCCCAGAAGAGCATCCACCACGGCTGCCGGGGAAAGACCGCCCACCATGCCCACCGAGACGCTACAGACAGGTAGCATGGTGAAGCCGGTCAGCCCCGCAGGCACCTTCACCTCGGCCGTCCCCCTGCGCATCCTCAACAAAGGACCAGACTACTTCCGCAGGCAGGCTGAGCCCAACCCCAAGAGGCTGAGCGCCGTGGAGAGGCTGGAAGCCGACAAGGCCAAGTATGTCAAGAGCCAGGAGGTGATCAATGCCAAGCAGGAGCCCGTGAAGCCCTCCGTGTTGGCTAAGCCGCCTGTGTGCCCAGGTGCCAAGCGCGCACTGGGCAGCCCCACGCTCAAGGTGTTCGGGAACCATGCCAAGACCGAGAGTGGCATGCAACGGGAGACGCTCAAGCTGGAGATCTTGAAGAACATCATCAACAGCTCCGAGGGCTCCAGCTCGGGCTCAGGCCACAAACACAGCTCCCGCAACTGGCCACCGCACCGATCGGATGCCAGTGACCTGCACCGACACTCCTTCGCCGAGTCCCTGAAGGTTTACCCCACGCCAGGCCGGGGCAGTCCTCAAGAAAGCAGCTCCCATGTGAGCAGGAGGCTCCTGGAGCAATCGGCCGAGTCCTTCCTGCACGTCTCCCACAGCTCCTCGGACATCCGCAAGGTGACCAGCGTGAAGCCCCTCAAAGCGATCCCTTGCAGCAGCTCTGCCCCTCCCCTGCCCCCCAAGCCCAAGGCCGCCGCCCCCATGAAGTCCCCTGAAGCTGACCCCCCTGTGGAGCCAGCTTGTGGTGTCAGCCGAAGGCCCTCCCTCCAGCGGTCCAAGTCAGACTTGAGTGACAGATATTTCCGAGTGGATGCGGATGTGGAGAGGTTTTTCAACTACTGTGGACTGGACCCAGAAGAGCTGGAAAACCTTGGCATGGAAAACTTTGCCAGGGCTAATTCTGACATCATCTCCCTCAACTTCCGCAGCGCCAGCATGATCAGCTCAGACTGTGAACAGTCTCAGGACAGTAACAGTGACCTTAGAAATGATGACAGTGCCAATGACCGCGTGCCATATGGCATCTCCGCCATCGAAAGAAATGCTAGGATCATCAAGTGGTTATATAGCATCAAACAAGCTAGAGAGTCACAGAAGGTGTCCCACGTGTAAGAGATACACGTGCTGGAAAAGACGGGGAGGGGCGGGTCTGTCTGTGCATATGCAGTCGTGAAGGTTGTGAGGTCTCCTTTGAAGTGTTGTGAGCTTTTCCACTCTTTGTGTTGCTCTGTTGTGCAATGTTTTCAAGTTGCATGCCTGTCAACATGGCGCCGAGTCTGGCTTCCCCTTCACATCTCTGCAGAGCCTGGCTGAACACTTACCTGCCAAAAGTTTCAGGCCAGAATCTAAATTAGGGCTTTGCTCTTAGACAAAACTGTTTACAAGGGAAAAACAGAAACAAAAAAGAAATGGTATACAATTTCTTCAATATTTATGTGGTTCTTGTGTTTTTATATCCCTCGCTATTGTGTCTTAATTAAAAGTTATATCAACTGGTCTTCAAGTTGAGAGCAGAATCTTTTTGAAATAAAAAGCCACTTTGCCTACATGTGAGAGACCATAAAAAGGGGGGAAAAACAAATAGGATTTGCTATCATGAATAGTAACTGACTGGATGTAGGACCAGGCTGGGTTTTCTGTGGAATAAAATTGTGAGCCTGATATCAGTCATTTTCATGTTGAAATCTTCTTGCCACTTACTAGAGCCTCGTTGGGGCAGCAGTACTAAGTCCTGTGTCCAATTCAGTGTGTATATGTTGGTGTTTCTGTGTAATATCCCAACCAAGGAAAGACAATCAGAAACAACCAAGGTTGATTAAATCTAGGAGGTTGGATATTTGGGAATTTTGTTGTTGTTTGGAATGGAGTAATTCAAAAGTTCTTAACATTAATGTTTTTGAAAGGAATGGCTTACCCTAAAGCAGATTCTAAATGCCTTTAAAAAAAAACAAACAAAAAAAGGAAAGTTGTGTATTTAGTTTGGAGAGATTTTGTTGTTGTTGTTCCTTTGTTTTTGTTGTTATGTTTTTAGGCAAGAACTACTTTGTACTGTTTTTTTCTTCACTCCCTTTGTAGTCGTTCTATTTGGGGGACTGGAGTGGGACTTGCATAGATTTGAGCTATCTGAAGTCATGAACAAAAATGGAAATACCAGCCATATCAGTATAGAGCCTCCCATTCAAAAATGAATCATCTCTGAGCAGTGTAATTCTGTTGTCTTGCATATGTTGTTCTCTCAGGCTGTGGGCATTTGTTAAAGCTCTAGGAAATTGTAGAAACACTGTAGCTTTTCAACTCTGTAGTCTCTAAGCTGCCTATCACCTTTGTCTTTGCCCCGCCCTTCCCCTACCTGTCTTCCAGGTGGTTGGTTAGCTGTCAGCCAGCTGACACTAGGGCATTGCACAGGGGTCTGCTTCATTGTTTTCATGCTCAGAAGTTTCCAGCAGCAGCACCTTAGGCTTCATCAGCTAATAGGAAACTTTTTATGGTGTAAAATGCTTATGACTTTGTACATACTTGCGTTGTTATGGAATCTTTAAGAAAAAAGAAAACAAGAAAAAGTTATGCTAATAAATAGCTCTGGTGCAGGCTCTGATGGTGATGGTTTCTCTTTGTCCTTTCTTTTTCTCCCTCTAAAATTAAGCTGTGGACTATGAGCCAGAAACACTTTTTTTTTTTGCTGTGGGTACTGGGATTTGAACTCAGGGCCTGGACCCTGTCCTTCAAGTTCTTTGCTCAATATTGGTTGGCACTCTACCACATAAGCCACGGCTACACTTCTGGTTTTCTGGTAGAAATAAGAGTCTCATGAACTTTCCTACATGGACTAACTTCAAACCAGGATCCTCAGACCTCAGCTTCCTGAATAGCTAGGATTCTAGGAATGAACCACCAGCACCCTGTTTAAAAACACATTTTTCATAACTTTGAAGACACATCATTTTATGAAGCTGCTATTACTCTATCTCAACTATTTCAAACAGCAGTATCCTTAAAGCAATGTGCTTTCACTAAAACAAGCTACATCAAGGTTTCTAAAATATGCTGCTGCCTTTCACTTAGTTCACACTTGTTTTATTTTTGTCTTTTCTTAAACATCAGGATTTTTCACATTTCCCACAAGATGCTTCAGTTGTAAATATGTATGAGTTCTTACTGTAGACTTACCTGTGAAATATCAGTCTTTATTGTTTCTGTACAAACCCAGCCTCAGCACTACCATGTCCATGCATTGGTCCACTCATTCACTCAGCCCATTTTAAATCCATCACTTGGTAAGTAACTTGGTTGGGCATGAAAGGCCGATACTAGACTGACATTGTTAACTTCACAGTCTCTACCACAAGAAACTTAGACCCTCATATCTGTTTTAATAGAAGAACCAATCCTTGGTAGATGTGTCCTGCCACCTATTATTTGCATAGTCAATGAGTGTTTATTGAGTGAAGCTCTTTGAAGATGAACCTTTCCTCCAAAGTTTCACAAGGTATATAAATTAAAAAGGCATTTATTTAAAATAATTTTCAGAAGCAGATGATAAAGATTTCCTAGCTACTACGGTTGATCAACATTTTTCTTCTGATCCTATTAGTTTGGGATTATTCCTGGATATTTCTTTCTTGGTCAATGATCAAACTAGAACTCTCTTTTCTAGAAGAAAAGAGGCATTTTGGAATGCAATTACAAATGGTGATAACACAATAAGTTCAAAATAACACAAAAATATCTTCTTTCTATAAAAAGGTAATAAAAGAAAGCTTTCTTCACTCACCATTGGTCTAGAAATGTGGCTTTTAAATATACATGGCCTAACACTTACATAGCCATCACTTTCTGGAGAACTTGGAAAAATAAAAATCAATGGTTTCATAAGTAAACTTTCATGGGGACAAAATTATTGTTTGTGATATTTTAGATTCTATTTAAGGCTTCTAGTATTTCAATATAGTGTGTGATGTATATATCCATAGAACTATATATCATCGCATTTATAATCAACCTAAGCCTCGCTTTACTCATACTATAACAAATGTGAGGCCTAGTTGCTATGGAAAGGTGAGAGCTCATTATTTTCTATGACTCATAAAATTTCTACAGAGAACTTTTTCAGGTACTTTATGTTAATTCTAACAGTGAGGTATTTCCTAATTGTGAAGAACTGATGAAGTATTCATTTTTCTGGCTCGAATTATTGTGTGTGCACCTTCCTGTGTATATGAGATGGTAGTGGTGCTATAAATACAATATTGTTATGCTTTTTCACAAGTTTTTGCCCCGCACAATGCAGAGGGAGGCTCAAAAGCACTAAACAGCCCTACAAATTAGCTGTTTCTTTCACCAAATCTTAAAAATAGTCCTTTTATGTCCATTCCTCTGCCATGGATTGTTTTAGTTCAGACTTTAAACATTTCTTTCAACTGGACTGTTGCTTTCTAGGACTTTAATGAAAAAAATTCCCCACCACCCACACATAATCTTACGCATCCTGTTTCATGTAGCATAACATAATCAATTCTGATCATGTCACTCCTGTGTAGAAAAAAAAGCTTCTAGCTTGGATTAGTTGCCGATAGGATAAATCCTAACTTCTTAACTAAGCAGAGACTGTTGGGCATCTCTTTAAGACCTGGCACTTAGCCAGGCCCCCAGGCTCCAACCAAAGGGAAATTACCATTGGAAACATTTTATCACTGCATTTATGATCTGTTATAACAGATTGCCCCCAAACATGGCAACATAGAATAAACATTGATAATCTCAGTGTCTTAAGAGGAATCCTGGAGTGGTTTAGCTGAGTGGAGCTGTCTCTGTCTCTGTCTCTTTCTCTCTTTCTCTCCTCTCCTCCCTCTCCCTCTTTATTTTCTTCTCTTTCTCCCTCTTCCTCTTCCATATACACATAGGGATTTGAATTGAAGACCTTAAGCTTGCTCAGCTTGCTTGATAAGCTAGTTCTCTGCCACTTGAACCATGCTTCCAGCCTGACCTTTTCTGGTTATTTTGATGATGGAGTTTCTTAGACTTTTCTGCCCAAGCTGGCTTTGAACCACAGTCTTCTGGATCTTAGCCTCCTGAGTAGCTAGGATTACAGGCATGAACCATTTGATAGTAACAATCAAGTGCTTACTAGATGGCCTCATGAGGCTGTTGACAAAATGGTAGCCATCTTGATTCAAAGGCAGCTTTCATCCAAGAAGGCTCACATGGGATAGGTAGCCTCAATTCTGTACAACCTGGGGTTCTCTCTGGGGTTTACCTGAGAATCTTTTCAATATATCTGGCTTCTCCAAGAGGGACTGACTAAAGAGAGAAATAGAGAGCCCTTGTGCCATTTACAATCCTCTGTCACATTCAGTTCAATAACAAATGGGTCACTAAATGCATCCCCCATTCATTGGCTCTATTTAAAAACCATTATCCCACTGATGTTCACGAGCTATGTATATTGTAAGGCATACTTTATCCCTCCCTCATCGCCAAGACACTTTCTTCTTCAAGACTACCACATCTAACCCCCGTGATGTTTTTTGTTCCTGTTCCAGGCCTGGGGCTTCAACTCAGGGTCTAGGCACTGCTTCTTAGCTTAGTTCTCTCAAGGCTAGTGCTCTACCACATGAACCACAGTTCCACTTCTGGCTTCTGAGTTGTTAATTGGAATGAAAAGTCTCATGGACGTTCCTGCCTGTGTTGGCTTTGTAGAATTATGATCCTCAGATTTCAGCCTATTGTGTAACTAAGATTACAGGTATAGCAGGACATCAACACTCAGCTTTTTTTTTTAATTGTCTAAGTCTTGGCCGTGGACCCCACTTCTACTAAGAGATCTGTGTGTGTATGTGTGTGTGTGTGTGTGTGTGTGTGTGTGTGTGTGTGTGTGTGTGTGTGTGTGTAATATATGCCTTCCTTAAAACTGTGAGAAAGACAAAATTGAATAAACATGCAAATCTTTGATGACACGGATGTGTCCCCTAGCCCCAAGATTGGGCATCTGGGTGGGACAGCAGCCCAGAGTATGTAACAGGTGCTTAGTATTTGCTCTTTTTTTTTTTGGTAGGAGGAGAGAGGGAAGTTACTTCTTATCCAAAATGTTTGGGACAGGATATGTTACAAATTTGGAGAATTTTTCATTTTTTGGAATAGTTGCAGGTGTCTTACTAATTGAGCACTCCAAACCCAAAACTCTAAAGTACAAAATATTTCAAAATCAGAAACTTTTTGAGAATTATTGTTTTCAAATGTCAGGATATTTCTGATTTAGGGATTTGGGATACTCAGCCTGTATCATGCTTCAAGTCTTGTGCTAAACTACAAGCCTTATCCCTGAGAAGTCTTGAATAAATATAACTGTCCCCATGCTAAAGGTGAAAAACCTTAGCCCAATGGTAATTCAACACTATACCCAAGATCCCAGTGGAAGCAAGTGTTGGCATGAATATGACGACCATTTCAGCTCTGCCTGTCTATCCCTACCACTCTGTTCAAGACCAGAGAGAGACTGAGCATGTTGTGCTTAAAATAGAAAGGGCTTTCACTTCATCTTGATAATTTTATTTACCACCAGTGTGTAGAAACATGTTTCAAGCAGTCAAAAATCTCAGCAATTCCATCCATACCTAAATGGTAGCCCATAAATGTTTGTTCAGATGCTCCATTATGAGTAACATACAGCCGACCGCACTCAAAGCCAAACTCTTGGAAATGCCATCTTCCTGTATTGAGTGTGCCATATATTAAAGTGGCGTCTTCTCTTTTTGGATCAAGGACCCTTAGATGGGTAAACAGTAGAGATAAACGTCAGGCTGAGATTCAGCAGTCAGGAAACACATTTGGACTATTCAAGGAATCAGCGTTACTCACCTTTCCTAACCTTGAGGGTGTGCATGGCATTTCTGACCAGCAAATACATCAGCAAAGGGTTGAGGAGGTTAAGGATGCTCAAGTTAAAGCATCTTCTCAACAGAATAGAAGACTGACCTCTCCACTATTTTTAAGTTGTCAGATATGACTCTTCCACTTAAGGTCCTGGCAAGTAACCTAGAAGTCTGTGAATCCCTACAGTGTTATCTGAGCACACTATGCACCAGGACCTTGGTGACTACATTATGTACTTCTCAAATCACCTTGGGTACAAGGTTCTCACCTGCATTTGGGTTACTTCTTGTTTTGGCTAAAAGCTTACAGAAGGAATCACCAGAGGGAGATGGCCTCTTTCTCCATTCTCTGAGATTCATCTGCTCTGGCCTCTTGCTGTCCTGAGAACTAATTTGGGAATATCAGAATACAATGTAAAGAACATGTTAATCCTGGGTTCATCGTGTTATGGGAATGAGAACAGATAAGGCCAAGTAGGGCCCAAATATTTCACTGAATAGTATTTTATGCTAGGGCGTAGAAAGCTTTGACTAGAGAAGAAATGAAGTCTATAAAGGAAATCTTCATAAATGGAGGAAAATAGTCCCAGAGAATAGACTCATTAAGCTTTCAGTTTGACAAGCTGACAGAATGGAATGTGGATGAGCACAGACCCAGTTACAGCACTTGGAGGATAAATGTGATACTAGTGATATTTCACTAGCTGAACGTTCCACTCATCCTACATTCATGAAACCGCTATCAGTAGGTCTTAGATGTTGTGCTAAGTGATATCTATGTCATATTATCTCATTCTCTGAAGAACTTTAGAACTCAGTTATAATCCACCTTGCAAAACATCTGAGGATTGAGCTGCTTCTCAAAGTTTCCCATACAAAAAGCAGGGGGGAAATGAAATGTAATCCCAGGTTGATAAAACATCCAAACACATTTGAAACATGAAAATAAGATTTTTGCTATCTAGTATAGTGGCTACCATTTTTGCCTCTTTACTGTAAACTGCATTGAAGAATATTGGTCATGTGTTCAAACTGCTTTGCAAATTATACTCCTGCTACTGCATATATGAATTATAAAGATAACTCCTATCTGATCATATCTGGTTCCTTCATAGAGACATTAATGATCAACTGTTCTTTCTAGCTTATCGTGCAGAGGTGAAAGGACTCAGCATGGGCTGAACAGCAGGTGGAACAGAGAAGACTCTGCCATTACTTTGCAAAGAAGCCGGATGAGGGAATGGTGGAACCGCACAGAACTGAAAATGGCATCATCCTCGAAATAGGAGCAATTTTATTAACCTGAGGTCTTAGATTTGCAATGGCTCAACTTATTCTTTTTCAATCTAAATGCTAGTGTGAAAGCAATAAGCATCCAGTAGTAATATTAGGCCCAATTTTTAATTTACTCAAACTGGCAATACCCTATACAGTTCTCTTGAGGTGCAGACAATGGGAAGTGACCTATAGCTGCCAGAGAGCTACATAATCATGAGGGATAATGACATCTGCACAGAGCATTGTGTTAAGTTAAGTTTTGCAGGGGGTTATATGTACTTTCAACTAACCATATTTTCACTCTTTGATAGGCTAGTCCGAATGTAACTCCATAGTAAGTTAAGCAGTATCTTTATTCCTATGCTGTGTTTATTGAGGCAAAGTCACATTTTTTTCTGTTAAGATATACTATTGATTATTTATACCCTAGCAGGTATAAAATTCTTCAAGAAGAAGAAAGAGGAAGTTTTAATGGTGGAAATCATTGCCAAAATTTTAATGTTATTTTTGTCAGTTCACTAACCATAGATGTCCAGTGTCCTCAAGAGCTGTTAGAAACCACTTGCCTGCTTGAAAGACACTGTTGCATCTCTTCTTGATTTGGTTGCCACCCCTTCTGGGTGAATGGAAGCTAAACTCTTCCCAGGCTACTCTTCAGGACCCGGGGTCTCACTGCTTGTTTTTAGAAAGCAACATCTCCCATTTCCACCACTGCTGACTGACCCATCATCCTTCCTTTCCATTCAGTTGTCTCTTGCTGGTCCCTTCCTCTCACCCTATATAAAGCAGCCTCCTCTTCTTGTTTCTCCCTTTGAGTTATCTTATTCATTGGTTTAGTGTCTTTCTTAGTCACCTTCACTCTCTTTGCTGAGTTCAGTGTGTGGCATAGGTCTGGGAAATCAAGCTGTATCTTTGGATTAAATGGATGAACCCAAAGCAAACTGTTCAACCAATTCCCATCTCCCCAAGCCTACAGAACCCATTCTGCTTCTCCTTCCTCCTCTCCTCTCACTGATAACCATCATTTCACAGAACAATTTGGCATTCAAGAGTATCCATCCTGTTTGTAATTGGAAAATAAACAAAAACTGAAGAATAACGTGGCAGGAATCTAGAATACAACCCCCCCCCAGTATAGAAAGATTGCTAAAGTATTTCTCACTCCTTGTGCAACTCCCTTAAAAAGCCAGAAAGCAGCCAGGTGCAAATGTCTTCTCCCCACCCCACTCCCAGTAATCTTTGCTGGATGAACTTTGTGCCAAACCAGCATGGAGAGACTCCATCTTCAATTAACCAGAAAACAAAGAGAAAAGGCTGAGCTGGAAGTGAGGTTCCAGTGATAGAGCTCCAGCAAAGAATAACAAATCCAAGAGTTCAAGACTTTGCAGCTACTCAGGATGCTGCAATCTGAGAATCAAGGTTAAAGCCAGCTCCAATAGAGACTCTTATCTACAATTAACCAGAAAGCAAGCCAGAAGTGGAAATGTGGCTCAAGTGGTAGAGGGCCAATCTTGAGTGAAAAAATTAAGCAAGAACTAGAGGCCCCAAGTTCAACCCCCAGAACTGACACAACAAAAAGAAGACAGGAAATTCTGTTCACTATTTAACATAGCCCAAAGCTGAGTGAAGTTTTCTGGGGATGAGAGGAGGGAGACAATCCAAAACTATATACATGATCTTGATCTGAAGCTCTCCTATTGGTCCCAAAGAGCAGTGAGCAGTGCAATCTTTTTCTTTGCAAAAATATATCCCCCAGGTAGTTCTGCTAACTGTTGGACCCCTCATGGTAGTAAGCTATCTTCGGGAAAATCTGGCCTCCCATTTACCTTGACCTGTCAAGCACCAGTTCACTCCGTGTCCTTTGGAAATTCCACTAACTAGGGAACTGGGGAAGGTATATGTGAACACACTTGCAAGCTCAGTGGTGGTGGTAGCTCATAACTGAAAAATTCTGCGAGCACAATGGGAAGAAGGGAAAAGGGGAAGGAGATCTCTCACGACACTGCCTCCTAAAATGCATGATTTCTCTACTTGTCGGTAAATAAGTATGAAGCTTTTGAGGATTTCTAAGCATGCATATTTTTTTCAGGTTGTTCCACCCTTTTTATAATAAAGAATAGGAGAAGGATGGATTTCAATCTTGTTGCTCTCTATTGATTCAAGGTCATCAGGAGCTACTGAGCATTTTATATTCATGGAAACATTGAAGCACTCATTTAATAACATCATGAGCATGTGGCTGTTTCACTAAAGGCTTTTCTGATTTTTCTCCCAGTGAATTGACAACTGCATACAGTTGAGGAATGTGAGGCTAATATCTTGGGCTGCAGGATAATTGCCCTGCGTGCTTTAGACAAAGGCTGGATATGTTTTATCCATGTTCCACATTTCTCAGAGCATCTGACATAAAACTGACTCACTCTCCCTGAATCTCTTTCTTTAAGTTTATGGACTTGCTTCCAACTGCTGAGAATTCTTGGGTATAAAGAATCTGTGAATTAAGGTCTGGATAGCATTTCAGATTCACAAATGTTCTCAGCATTTAATTCACCACCTGATGCCTTTCAGATCCAGTTTAATAGCTGAAATGGATTTTTGTATTTTCTGTGCTTAAATGATTATGTGTGCATATGTACGTATGCACATGTTGAATTTCTTAAGGAATTTATTATAGACAAATGTGCTGATGGTCAGATTACACTATAGCTAGTTCTCAAATTAAAAACCTGATTTTTTTCCCCACCAGGGAAATTTGACCAGCTGCAGTAAAGCTGATTTTAAGCTGAAAAAGAAATGTAGTGTGTCTTGTTTCTTTTTTGGGGGGGGGGAGGTCAGTCGTGGGGCTTAAACTCTGGGCTTGGGCGCTGTCTCTGCACTCTTCAGCTCAAGGCTAGTGCTCTACCATTTGAGCCACAGCACCACTTCTGGTTTTCTGGTGGCTAATTGGAGATAAGAGTCTCACAGACTTCACTGTCCAGGCTGGCTTTTAACCACTATCCTCAGATCTTAGCCTCCTGAGTAGCTAAAATTAAAGGCTTGAGCCACTGACGGCTGACTTGTGAGTTGTTTCTTGACTCTTCATTTGCTCTTAAACCTCTTTTAGTGATGACTGGATTGCTTTTCACACATTCGGTTTTAGGGGGAAAGCAAGCAACCTGCCTGGTGTGGAGACATGGAAGCTGCTATAGTTACATACTTCTGCCTCAGTCTCTTCTTCCTGCCCATAAAATCAGACCTGCTCAAAGTTACCTCCCCAAAGACAGGGACTGCTATTTCCTCTATTGTGTCACCAGTGTTTGGGTATAGGTGTAAGGTGAATTGATGTATGATAGAACTCAGGATCACTCTAAGGTTCCTGATCTTTGTGGGATGACTTCCCATCTGCGTTACCCTGATTCTGTCCAGACTCTCCAAACTCTTATGTTGCTGTTTCTTCCTTGTTCCCCTTCTCCATCTCATCTTCCTTCCATGAATTGCAAACAAACACCAAGTTAGCTCCAGGTCTGGAGATACAGCAGTGATCCTACCAGACAAAGAGGGCTGATGGTTAAAATCATGGTGATTTTAACATGCTCACTCAGAGCTCTGAGATCCTAAATGAGACAAAGAAGAGATAGAGTAAACCAAATAAGTCAGATGTGTAAAATTCTAATGGTGACATTAGAGAAAAAAAAGAAAGTTGGGGAAAGAGATGGGAAGTAACCTTCCTGGAGGCATTATTGAACAAATACTGAAGGAACCCTTCAGAAATAACTGAGGAAAGCCATTCAGATTGTAAACACATGAAATAAGCCACAGGAAGAGGAGTAGATGGCAGGATGAGGGAGAACAATCTTCTGTAACTGAATGGCTTTGAGAAGGAAATCCAGGGTAAATTAAGCAAGTTCACTGGGAATTTCATTGGAAGCTTTAATCTTTAAGAGGCACTTTCAACACAAACTATTTTCTATTCAAGTCAGAAACTCAAATATTTGGGGATCAAAAACTTAACTATCTAAAGATCACACTAGTCTGTCAAGGGACTGGGGAGCAGGTGTCAGTGAAGGCCAACCCTTCCCTCCCCACTAGTCACTGGTGACATCATGAATTGATATTAATCAAGCCCATGACATTAAAGTATCTACAGAAGAGAGTTAAAGTGAGCTGCTGTTCCAAAACCCAGGACTGTTTTGCATTTACATATATTATTTACTTAATTCTATTAATTTCTACCAATCATTACTGTTAACAAGCTACTGTAAACTAATTACTGCTAAAGCATTATTATTCAGTTTTCTTTGTATTTTTGTTTCATTGTAGCATTTAGGTAACAGAAAAGGTAAAAATATGAGTTGATATATGATTTCAAATTAGTACAATTTTCATATCTTCATACTAGTAAAAATACATTGTATAAATACTATATATATATACTCTATGCATGCATACACTATACCCATATACAGAGAAAGAGAGAGAGAGAGAGTGAGAGAAAGAGAGAGAGTGAAGAGAGAGAGAGAGAGAGAGAGAGAGAGAGAGAGAGAGAGAGAGAGAGAGAGACATACAGCTATGACTATCGTGGATTGGCTTTCTGAAAAGCTGGTCTCTTTTAGGGGCTGTTTGAAGAAAATACCAAACGTTAGCCCTTTCTGCAGAACAAATAACCTGAACAGTGAGATCAGCAATCAATCCCAGTTTGGAAACTCTCAGAACTACCACACCACAGAAACTCCATCTATGCAGGCCAGCCAGTGACAGCTGCAGACAGCTTTCTATCTGCTCCTAGGAAGTGCCAAACCCCTTCCTCGCTTCTCCCAGAGCACCCCCCTACCAGAAGGCAGCAGAGAGATTGAGAACTAGCTTGCAAATGTGAGAACGTCATTATTGGATCTTTCTTTTGCTGCTGTGAATATTTACTAATCTGCGAACATTAAATCTTGAGTAGCCATTGTGGCTTACTTTTTCCCTTCCTTGTGGCTCTCTCTTTCCTGAAGGTCATGGTAATGGCTCAGCAGAATGCACTATCACCATAACTGGCTAAATGAGCACCATAACACTTCTGTATTCATTTAAATAAGAGTGAGTGCTGCAGATCAGTCTCTTCTGAGCTTTGTGGAAAATCTAAGCAGGTTAGTAGGAGAGACAGGACATAACTCCAGAGACATCAAACTGCCTGAAGGTTCTCATCTCTTCCTTTACCTTCAGTTCCATTTAAAATCTATGAAACACAAATCAAGCTAAATCCTTCCCAACCTGCCTGTTCTTGATGTGTGCTTATGACAATTATTCCATATAGCGAACAGTCCCCATAAATCATGTACAGCCTGATGGCACATCTGACATTGCTTTTCATTGTCAAAAATGATTGTTTAAAACTTGCATTATTCTGTTGACCTTTTCCCACTGAGAGACAATGGGAAACACCTCCCATAAATATTCCCACTGTTAAAAAAAATAAAAAAATATTCCCACTGTTAAAAAAATAAAAAAAAATTCCCACTGTTAATGAAAATTTACTCAGTAGTACTTCTATGGTTAGTTTACAAAAACTGACTCACATTCTAAACTTCTTTTGGTTCAAATGTGGTATAGAAATATATACATGTATTCAGTTAATGAAAGACTCCAACCATCCGTGCTCTGAATTGCACATCTCTGCCCCTTTTATTGTATATGCCTATAGTCAAATAGAATTTCAAGCAATTAAGGTTTCTTTTTAGTCCCCTCTTACAAGAATCAGAACAGAACAACATCACCAAACTTAGCAAAGTGAGAAAACAGAAAAACAGAACCAAGGAGAAGAAATGTTCCCGTAAGTATTTATGTATTTAAGTATTTATGCCATAACCACTGTGTCCCCATCTGCAACTCAGCTAATTCAACTTTAGATTGAAAGTATTTTTGATATGTCTGTACTGCATACAGACCTTTTGCTTTTATTCTCAAACAATACAGCATATCTACTATTTGCAAAGCATTTCCATTATGTCAGGTATTATCAGAGTCTAGAGATTACTTACAGCATAGAGGAGAGTATATATAGTCTATAGGCATAGGCATATACTATACTGTCTTATATGGAAGACCTGAACACCTGTGCAATTTGGGTATCCGTATGTGGTACTAGAACCAATGATAGTGAGGGAAAAATCTATATGCCATTAAAACTATTTGACCTTGAGTTACTGAAATGAAGCTTGTTATAGAACTATTGCAGCTTTCTGTCAGCTAGAAGCTGCACCTGTCAGTGTCCCTAGTAATAGCGCACTAGATTTTTAGTCATTTTATGTCTACTCATAGACATTTAGGATACTGGTACAGAATTGTTTTGTGGTACTGAACAGGGAGAAAGGTAGCACCATAGCCTGCACAATCTGCTATAAAAAAAATACCATAAATTTAGTAGAACAGCAGAAGTATATTTCCTGCAGTTTGGGAGGATGAAGAGTCCAAGATCAGAGTACCAACATGATTGGTTTGGGTGAGGATTCACTTCTTGTCTTGGAGAGATTTGTCTTCTTGTCATATCCTGATAGGTTTTTGTACTAATCATATAATGAGAGTTCCATCCACACAACCTAACCCTTGATATGCTGTAAAGGCCCTACCTCCAAAGGTTGTCTCGTTGGGTAAGGATTGAGCATTTTAATTTTATTTAATTTTATTTTTTTGTGAACACACTGTACAGAGGGGTTACAATTACATGGGCAGGATAATGCGTACATTTCTTATCAAGCATTGCAGCCTCCTCCTTTGTTTACCCTTCACATCCAACATTTTAAATCTTTTGTGCCCATACTAGTGCTTGAACTCAGAGACTGGGCACTTTCCTTGACCTCTTTTGTTCAAGGCCAGCTCCACTTCTGGCTTTTTAGAAGTTAATTGAAGATAAGAGTCTCATGGACAGGGCTGGGAAGGTGGCTCAGTGGTAGAGTGCTTGCCTTGCATGCCAGAGGCCCTGGGTTCGATTCCTCAGCACCACATAATCAAAAAGAAAAAAGCCGGAAGTGGTGCTGTGGCTCAAGTGGTAGAGCACTAGCCTTGAGCTGAAGAGCTGAGGGACAGCACCCAGGCCCAGAGTTCAGGCCCCATGACCGGACCCAAAAAAAAAAATTAAAAAAAAAAAAAAAAAAGAGTCTCATGGACTTTCCTTGACCAGGATGGCTTTGAACCAGCCATGATCCTCAGATCTTGGCCTCCTCAGTAGCTAGGATTACAGGCATGAGCCACTGGCACCCAGCAAAGCATTTGAATTTTTTAAAAGTACAACATTCAATTTATGGGTTTTCCTGGAAAACAAGCCACAAGTGAAGACTGAGGGAAAACAATTATATCAGCATGGTAAGTTTGCTGTCATTTATTATATATCTCCTACACTAGGCCCACAAAGGCTGACAAGCTAAGTAATCATCTGATGTCTGATAGGATTCAATGGTGTCTTAGATCCTATTGGAAACTAAACACTTTAGAAGATTTTGAATTGTTGACACCAAACAGGTTTCAGAGTTCCCTGTGTAAATGTTTTGATCCAGGCATGAGTTAGTATGTTATACTTTTGTAAGAAAAACATTACTGTCTAATTTGGGGATCTGAAAGTGAATATGGAAAAATAATCCACCGTGAGATTTTTCTTTGTCATTTCTTAGTCTTTTGAGCTGGCATTTTAAGCTTTTTGACTGACTTTCCATTTAGAAACATTGCAGACAAAATGAATGATTTTATAGACATACACAAGGTTGGATCCAAATCAGTTACTTACCAGCAAAAACAATGCACCTATCTCTCTGAAGAACATGTCATAGGCACTGCACAGATTATTTAAATTCTACCAGCAGTGGCCTCAGCATGAGGTGACATTTCTTTTCAATGACAAGACTTCATCTGTTTGGATGCTGGCAGAGATATGGCCTAAAGGAAACACTACTACACTGCTGGTGGGAATGCAACCTGTTCAGCCACTCTGAAAAGTAGTATGGAGGTTTACTAAACATAGAAATCCCACTCCTGGGCATTTACCCAAATGATCACAAACAAGGTCATACCAAAGCTACAGCTATGTTCACTGCAGCATTATTTACCATAGCTAAAATATGAAACCAACCCAGGTGCCCCTCAATAGATGAATGAATCAAGAAGGTGTGGTATATATGATATTGCCCCATTTGTAAAAAAATGGAAAAACCTGGAAAAAATTATATCAAGCAAAGTAAGCCAGACTCAAAGAAAAGTAGGTTGCATGGCTTTCCTCATTTGTAAGAACTAGAATATGTCTATGATATTAACAGGAGATCTCAATAACCCAATTGCTAAATGCATAGGACTATGTATAATGAAGCATATCAACATGAACGCCAAGAATCAGAAACAAGAGGTTCTTATTATGTCCTGTATGTAGTTATTACTTTTTTCTGTTGTAGTTTTCTGTACCCTTTGTCTAGTATATAAGTTTATTTGATTTGTGGAAGGGAAAGGGAATCATAGAAACAGCATGATGAAGGATGAATTAATACAGCATTGATACTCACACGACACTGTTGGAAATGAACTTTACAACTTGGGGGAAGGAGAGTAGGAGGGGTAAGTGGGAGAAAATGAGGGATGGGATAGCAGTGTTTAAAAACAATGTAACTGTAACCCCCTGCTCATCACCTTTTCAATAAAGATAAAATAAAAAGAAGAGCTCATCTGTTCGGTAGAAGACAGTATATTTCTCAGACTATAAAGGTACAAAGGATGGACCCCAAGGGACTCTCTCCATAACAGTGGGGAAAGTTTTTGTTCTAAAAGTAGGTATTAAGCACTGTTGGCTCATGCCTGTAATTTAGCTACTCAGGAAGTTGAGACCTGAGGATCACAGTTCAAAGCTAGCCTGGGCAGTAAAGTTTATGAGACTGTATCTTCAGTCAGTCACTGAGAAGCCAGGGTAGGTCTATAGATCAAGTGGTAGAGCACCAGCCTTGAGCAAAGATGCTAAGGGACAGCAAACCCCAGTAAAATGACTAAAAAGTAAAAATGAAAAAAAAAAAGAAGTAAAAATAAAGATATCTGCCTGGGAAATTTAGGAAGAAACTAGCTAAGGATGCTTCTAGAACAAAAAGTCCAGCCAGTTCCAATAATGATTCCAGCTTAGATTTTGTGATTGTGTTTGTTTTTTATTCATAGGTGCTCATAGTATGTAAATCTGTCAATTATCTTTTTCTCACAAAATGAACACCTAAAGGCATTCAGAGTGGCCTCTGCTTTGGTGTGATCGCTATGAATGTGATAGTATTCAGAGGGAACCAAATAAAGCAGATGCAGCCAGCTGTAAGTGTATCAGGCTCTGCATCCATAAGCTGTCTGTATAACCAAAACAATAAGTAGGGGTTAATAAATAAGATCCTTTTCTCATCAAATGTCTCTGTTCCATTTCCTACGTAGAAATTATGAATTGCCTATTGTCACCCTGTTTTCTTTGCACAGTATTAGAGTCTGAACTCAGGACCACAGACTTGCTAGATGGCTTCCAGCCCTGCTGTTCACTAGTTATTTTTAAGATCGGACCTCATTTTTCAGCATCAAGTCATGAAGCACTACTTTAAGCTTCTTGGTGTCACTGGGCTGTCAGGTGACTGCTACCACCTCCAGCTTCCATCCATGGAATTGAAACCTTGAATCCTTTTTTTGCCCTGACTTGGTGCTAAGGTTCTGAGCCCCTGGAATACTTGCTGTTACCCCGCCAGCTCTCAGCCATCCTCACCCTTGGCTGATGGTGGGTCTGCGAGTCAGAGCCAGTTACACAGTGTGCCATTCTTAGGCCAGATGACAAGTCATAGTGCTCCTTGTAAGAAATAGGGAACAGGCTCCACTCAAAGCAGTGAGAGGTGACCCTGGAACTTCTGACAGCACAAGAGCAAGGCCAAGACAGGGACAGGGAGCCACTGTCCAGCCATGGACTACTGTCCAACTTTCACTTCTACAAAAACTGCTCCCCATTTTATTAACTTGAATTGGCTTTCTGTTACTTCCAGAACAAAAAGTCCTATCTAAAGCCTTATATGTGATGTCTTTAGAGGGTTTGTTAGTTTAAAGACAGTGAATAATTGTGGAGAACTTGAACCAATGCCTCAGACTGATGTCCTCCTTGGAAACCTTGTTCCAATCAAGGCTTGATTATCACCACAGGAGACTCCAAGGGAACAGACCAACAAAACTGCTAAGAGAACTCAGGTCAGAGACAACCACTCCGCCACTGCACCTCAGGGGACTCCCTCCACTGGAGGTGAATTGCCTTCTGTAAATTACAAACTGTTAAAATCATAAACAAATTAATTTTTACTATACAATGTATTACAGTTACAGAAAAATCCTGATAAAATTTAAAAATATTGTTATTGCCTGTCCCTAAATGAGCATAATGATGAAAATAGTAAATGAATGAATTAAAGTGTGCAGTACAATGTAGTACTTCCCATTCATAAGGAAATGGAAAGACCTGGAAAATGTGATATTAAGAGAAGTAAGCCAAACTCAAAGAAACGTAGATTGTATGGTTTCCCTCATTTGTGGTAATGTGCTTATAAATCTCCAAGTAAACACACTGGATGGTAAAAGACAAAAAAATGTACTTGGACATGATAGAGGAGTCTAGACATTCACACAGTGAGAACAAGAGAGGATATTTGTAGGAGAAGATCACAAAGGCTCAGTAGTTGTGTGCATATAATCATATAAAATGATGTTTATCAAAATGAACTCCAAGAAAAGGAAATGAGGGTTTTTTTATTTGTTATTTTGGTTTTTGGTTTATGGTTTTCTCTCTCCTCTGTCAGTAATTTTGTTTTCTGTACCTTTTTTCTTATATGTAAGTTTATCTGTTTTTGGGAGTGTGTGGGGGAGCACAGAAATGGTGGGACAAAGGGTGAACAAATGCAGCAGTGATGTTCACTAGACACTATGTTGAAAATGAGCTATACAACTTGTGGGGCGGGCGGAAGGTAAAAACTAGGAGAAAGTGAGGGAATGGGTGTACTGTTCAAAGAGAAATGTACTCATTACCTAACTTATGTAACTGCAACCCCTCTGTATATCACCTTTACAATAAAAAAAAATCAAATCAAGTAAAACAATGTAGTACTGTCAAGTCCCAGTGAAAGGCCCTATTTGTAAGATACTCAGAGATAAATAAAGCTACCCACAGCTGGAGACATTAAAGATGGATACTTGAGCTCTGCCTGGCTGCCCTACCTTGGGTATACTTCATGTTAGTTTTGAGAAGCTTAGATGTGATTCTGAATAATAACTGGTTTGGGACTCAAACCTGACTTTTCGCTTGACTCATGGACTTGTTTTTGAGCTTCAATAAATGTGAAATATAATAACAATATACTACATTTTGCTCCCCTGAAATACCTAGCCCTAATTCTTCTTTCCATCCAAGGTCATCCAAGGTTTCTACCAAAGATCAACTTCATAGAGACTTCCTTAGTCCTTGTCCTGGAGGGGCCAGGACGTGCTTTCCCTAGGTGAACTTGACCTTGGTGAACAGGAACCTGGTCTGACCTCAGGTGAAAAAGATTTTCACTCATATTCAGAAATTATTTTGAAATGTAGTTTACCAGGAGGAGAGTATGAATGATCAAATTTTACTTTTATTTTAGAATAAGATACAATTTTAGAATACATAATGCATTGATCATTCTCATGCAGTGTTTCAGTCTGTTATCTTGGGAATCATTCTGAAAACAGAGCTCTAGATCATTTTGAGAAATAGCACCTCTGTGGGAATGAGTGTATCATCTCCCACATAACTACTCTAGGGTGAGCCTCATTTAGATGTATGAGCCTCAGCAACTTTACTGAAAAACATATGTTCTTATAGTAGTAACACACAACTGCAATCATTTCAGAACCACCTAGTCCTTTAGGAGGGGAATACATACACCACTGTTTATATTGGGTTGTTTCTCTGTTGCTGTCACGTGGACCACTGTCCACAAGAGCATTGGTAGTTCATGTCTGATACACCTGCGATTTATCATGCCCTAGACCCAAAGAGTTTCAGGGAATGAAGGCAATGACAAGGAAGATTTGCTCTTAGAAAAACAACTCAACAATCATCACTAGCAAGTAGGAACAGCATATTCTCCAATTTTTATTTCTCAGCCTCGAATCTAAATTTAAACTATGGTTTTTAAAATTCTCTTTCTGAAACTGAAGCATACTTTAAACAATGATAGTTTTTTCCTATATGTTGTAAAAATTTACCAAATGTTATATTTATGAATACGACATCAAAATACCATATATGATAGGATGCTGTAAGATATATACTAGTGGCATTCTATATTTGGTCATATTATATTACCCTAGTTTTTGGTCTGTTGTGCCATATTAATGTTGATCACCCTGATATACTCAATCTGTAAATAAGAAAAAAACTAAATTAAGAAAGTGAGAGCAAAATTTGAACCTGTGTGTGCACTTAATGAGGAGCTCTCAGCTCCTCAACACAATCACATTTAACCCTGGCAGTGAGCTTGGGAGATTCACTCTGCTGCTGGCTGAGGACCTGAAGATAGGGTTTTAGTTCTATATCCTCAATCCCCATGGTGACTGAGGTAAAATGCATGGAAGGAGGTGGAAACATGAAACCTCTACAGAGAAACACAACTTTTTTTTCCCCATTGGCAGTTTTATTTTTATTTTTAAGAGATTTCTATGTTTTTCATAAGGGTTGTATTAATTGTCCTTTCCAGCAACAACATGAAAAGGTTCCCCTTTTGCCTAAATAATCACCTGTAATCCTCCTATTCTACCTTCCAAATAGCTGGAATTATAGCATGCATCATGCATCATTAGCCCTAGCCACATATCCTTTTATTTTATTGTAAAGGTGACATACAGAGGGGGCACAGTTATATAAGTAAGGAAATGAGTACAATTCTTATCAAACATTGTCACCCCTCTCTCATTTCCTCCTACTATCCCCACCCCAGACCCACTACATTTTTTTAAACAAGGTCTGTCTGGGATGACCATCTGAGATCAACCATGTTTATTTTGTTTTCAGGAAAGCTAGGGTGACCAATGGCATTCCCTCCATGATAACAGAAAGCAGTTCCTTATGAGCCCCAGATATGCATAGTGGGAGGGACACTAGAAGAAAGCCTTGTGTGGCAGGGTGCACCTAGTAAAAAGGAAGCAATAGTCTAAAAGCTGCCACTATCATCTGCTGCCTATGGGGTAAGTGTCTTTGCCTGTAACCCATCAACTCTTAAGTGTTAAATAAAGTCTCAGATTCATGCTATTTTCTAGCCACTAGGCAGACTTCCTTAACATCCTATCAAGTGATCCTGAATTTTTTCAGCCAGATCTCATACACTTTTAATGATTTGCTCTTCTGGTTGCCTTCTCTTTTTAGACTATAAACTCTGTGTACACAAGGTCCATGGGGTCTTGCTCATTGTATACCCAGTGCTTAACCACAAGCCCCAAGAGCAAGCCCAGAGTCAATAATAATAAGTATATATTGAAGGAGTAATTACATAAGTAAATGATATAAACTCCTTAAAGCACAGCAATTGTCTCAATGACTGTTATCATGAGAGTTTAGTTAAGGCAACTAACAAATGCACAAGGAATATGGGCTTACAATTATACCATTTTGTCACTGGCATAGTTATAATTCAGACACGTATCCTCAATGTATACTAAGTCTGGTGGGTACATGCTTCATGAGGAATAGGCAATTATAAAGGGATGAATAACCTAATAGTGGAGAAATCTGAGGGGCTCCACCATAATCCATGGAACCAAGCTAACATCATTAACACTGGGACAAAGCAACATCACACAGCTCCTGAAATGATGCATGGAAAGCTGAACACCGTCTGTACAGAGGTAGTGTGGAACAGAAGCTGAGAGATAGAGAGAGCAGGGAAATACTTGATTATCATGGCAAACTCAGTAATGTGCTCTCTATAGAAGAGAAATAAATATGTCTTAGAGATGTGGCCTATTTCCATATTATAAATGAGGAGACAGGGCCCATGAAGTTAAGTGATTTAGCAAAAGAAAAAAAAAGTCAGTGTCAGATTCAAAGCCAGGTGCTGGTGCCTCATTCCTGTAATACTAGCTATTCAGGAGGCTGAGGTCATGGTTTGAAACCATCCTTGGCAGAACAGCCTGGTAAGATCCTTCTCTCCAATTAACCACCAAAAAGCTTGAAATGAAGATGTATCTCAAGTGGTAAAGCATCAGCCTTGAGCAAAAATGCCAAGGAAGAAACATGAGGCCCTGAGTTCAAGTCTCAGTACAAAACTAAAGAAATAAATGGAAAAGAAAAGTATAAAAGGGGAAAAAAGAGTCAGATTCACACCTGTAACCACCACTCTCAAATCCATTTCCTGTTGCCTCTCCTATGGCCTCAAACATGCAAGTACAGTGAAGAGATCGATTCACCAATTGGAAGGAGGTGAGCTCACAGAGAGATCCTACAGAATTGTGGTATGGTCCTACTTCCACAGGGGAGGGAGCCACATACCCCTACATCAGCTGTAAGTGATGTATATCAAATCACATATATCTCTACGGGCTCGCTGCCATGCTTCTGTGATCCTAGAAAGTAGCTATTTCTGTCTAGACATTTGTTTTAACCATTAATTTGCAATATGATTTGAAAAATCCCTATGAATTTTTTAAGAGGAGCAATTTCTATTAGAATCCAAAATTCTGACAAAATGACTACAGGATCTTAGGTTTGAAATAATTAAAAAAAAAACCTATCCCTAAGAACATTTCCTATGAGTCAAGAAAACATAAAGTAAAACTCCCAGCAACCTGCCACACAATCAAAAGTTCAAAATTTACTATTCATTCATTCAATCAATGATTTAATTGAACCATAATTTCCAAAGTGGTATCTATTGAAAAGAAACTTCATTATAAACTGGGCAATGATGGTTCATGCCTGTAATTCTCGCTACCAAAGGAGGCTGAGATTTAAGATTCATGCTTTGAATCCAGCCTGGGCAGGAAAGTCTGTGAGATTCTTAGCTCCAATTAACTACCAAAAAGCCAGAAGTGGAGTGGTGGCTCAAGTGATAAAGTGACAGCTTTGAATTTAAAAGCTAAGTGAAAGCATGAGGCCCTGAGTCCAAATGAATGGCATACAAATGAAAAATAAAGCCAAAAGGAAAAATTATCATTATATAAGAATCCTCTAAGTGTTTGATTCGTCCCCCACACTGCCCCACCCAACCCCCAGTCCTGAGGCTTAGACAGAGGGCCTGGGTGCTATCTCAGAAACTTTTTGTGTATACAGCTAACGCTCTACCACTTGAGCCACAGCACCACTTCTGGCTTTCCTGAGTAGTTTATTAGAGTTTAGAGTCTCATAGTCTTGTTGAGACTAGCTCTGAACCATGATCCTCAGATCTCAGCCTTCTGAATAGTTAGGATTACAGGCATGAGCCACCAGTTCCCAGCTATGTGTTTGATTCTTAAGTCTTTATTGAATTATCTGCAAAATACCACTGCCTAGAACCTGAAAAGGAAAGATTTCTTTTTTGTTTAAATGTCTCCATTCAGCTGACATTTAATAAATTCCTACTACATACTAAGTATTATGCTCTGAGATATCCATAACCTTTATTGTAAGACCTAGCTCAGGGATAATAAAGGATGAGTAGACTTTGCATGTGGATTTGGAGGGTAAGGGTCCTACAAACAATCACCAGGGATGGGAAATATGGAGCCTCTAAAAAGCTCTTTGACATTCAGACCTATGGCCTGTGAAGGTTTGTGAATCTCTGTGGAGGGTAGTAATATGGGAAATGTAGCTAAGATCAAGCAATTTAAAATTCTGCCTTGTAGTAATTTAGAATTTCTTGAGAATGATGAGTTTATTTTTAGTAAAAGTCCCCTGCTTTAGTGGTTGTTTCATTGACTTGTGTAAGGGGATGGTGGCTGGATTGGTTAGAGGATGTTTCCTAACAGAACTTGCAATAAGGAAAGCTGAAAAAGACCTGGAGCCCCAGTCTGTGGCATCAGAAATGTAAATTTCTGATATGAATGGGTATTTGAAGCAAGGTGAATGCCAACTCTTTAAGTACCTGTGCCTATCCAAGAATTCCCGTTGACTGTCTTATATCTAGGCTACTAAGGAAGGCAGGATGCTAATCATGCTACTGGGGAGATACAGGTTGTGCTGTGAGCTACCTAAAACCTCTGAATACTTGGGGTTCAGGAGAGAGAGATCTTGTTGGGATATTCAACTTATTTTATGAACATCCCAGGCTTCTGAGAAGATGTTCACATCTATGGCAGAAATGTGCATCTTACCCTGGTAGTGATGGTGCCAGGGTGGAAAGAAGTCAGGATTTAAAGCATCCTCAGAGGCTCCTGAGCCACATGCATGACACTTGTTTGGAGCTCATGGGACTTGAAAATCTCACACATCTGCCCTCATTGCAACTTCTGCTGTGCTTCTACAGGCATCCCAGAGACAGTAGTAAACAATGGTCTGAGAGAAATCATCAGTAAGGTAAATGATGGTTTTCTCTTGGCTAGAAGTTTCTGGGAGGTTCTCAGAAGGACATGGCTGCTCATCTACATTCTTTACGTCACAGGGATCTCTCATGAGAATGTGTATATAAAGTGTATAGCAGTGCTACTCAGAGAGGCTGGGAGCTCTATGAATGTGCTACAAACTATCTCCCAAAGAGATACAACAGATCAATGGGTAAATATTTAGAACCTTTTATAAGGTACGGACATGGCTCATATATCAAAGCTTATCAGTAGATTTCTCTCACCAAACAGAGTAGAGATATCAAAATAGTGGTCTACAAGAGACTTCAAATGAAAACATCAACAGCAAATAACAACAGAAACAAAACCCCCTACTGAAGCCAGGAGTTGGTGGTTCAAAGCTAGCTTGAGCAGGAAAGTCTGTAAGGTTCTCATCTCCAATCAACTACAAGAACTTCAGAAGAGGCACTGTGGCTCAAAGGGGTAGGACATTAGCCTTGAGCAAAATTGCACAGGAATAGCATCCAGACCCTGAGTTCTGTACCTTCCTTGCAGCCAGTGGTTATAGCAGGAGCAGAAAGGACCTGGATTCTGGTGGTTCCTTGTCAACATGCACTGCATACTGGCCGTGTGCCTGCACTGGGAAGGAAGCTAAATATAATCCTCAAAAAGTCCTTAGCTCAACTTGGAAGACAGATGAGTCAACCAACTCAAGTAATCCAATGGGACAGATTCTAGGAGAGAGCTTACTCTAGATTGCTCCCAACTGCCCCCAAAGCAAGCTTGAGACACCTGGTAACAAGGCAGATACAGTGTTCATCTATCAAGTTTACATTACACCAGACTCTGATGAAACACTCTGTGCTACTCCCACTCAAACTCTCTATCTTAGTACCTTACTTTTAGGGCCTAGAGAAAATGAAAACATATTTAAGTCTGTAAATTTAGTAAATAGAAAGACTGGAGTTAGTTCACCATGCATTCCCCATCCCAGGCTGACCTCTAAGTCTCAGTCTTCATGTCTCAGCCTCCTAAGTGCTCCATCTCCCATCGCCATGCCCTGGTCAGAGTCCAAACCCCTAACTCCTACCTCCATAGTCTTTAACTTAGCATACTGCGTTTGCTTTTTTGGTGCAGAAGAGACCAAAGTCATTGCCTCCATAGAAGGCATTGCCCCTCCTAGCGGCTTATAAATGGCTGGTGCTTGTGACAGAGCTAGAAACAGTGCAGCAGATATTGGCAATTTTCACCTCAGTCAGACACCAACCAAAGAGTAAATGTCCCTATGCCACTGGTGGCAAATACAGTGTGTAACTTAATTGGCCAATAGAATGAGAGCAACAGAATGGATCCAGCAGCTCGCATAGCAAGATCATCTCATTTCTGCTTACTCTCTTGCACTTCCGTCAATGCGATGAGATAAACTGGACTTTCCAATGATTATACAAATGAGAGAGATCTAAACCTGTTTCATACCTGAGAACTAGGCTTGACAAAGGCACTGTGGAACCACACATCTCCCTCTATAGCATCCAAGTGAATACAAAATAAATACTGCTCCGTGTCACTGGAAGATTAAACATTTCTGGTTTTGTGGCAAATACAAGACTAATAAATATCTGATGGATAATAAATCTACCACAACAGAAAAGGGATTCCTAGCTTATAAAAATCTCTTGGGGGGGGGGGAGTTGGAAGCATGGCTTAGTTGGTAGACTGCTGGTGAATGAGCAAAATTGTCAGATACTAAATTTAAGGCCGAATTTTGGACCTAAAGACAAACTATTTTCTCTTTTTTCTTTATCCTTTGTCGTTGAAGGATTTTTAGGTATTAGGGATTGAAGTCAAGGCCTCACTTGAGCTATGTCCTTAACCCTTTCTGTGTGTGTGCGTGTGTGTGTATGTGTGTGTGTGTGTGTGTGTGTGTGTGTGAGAGAGAGAGAGAGAGAGAGAGAGAGAATGTGTGTCTGTGTATATGTATTACCTAGAGTATATAATATATATATATATATATATATAATTGTGATTATCTTTAGTTGTACAAAGCAGTATATGAGTTCAGTGCATCTTAGTTTGTTTCTCAGATAAGATCTCAGGCTTTTGCCCAGTCAAGCCTTGAAGTTCCATCTTCTATATCTCTCCAGTTACTGAGACCACAGGTCTATGCTTCCACTCCTGATGACAGCGCCTCCTATTATTTATTTATTTATTTGGTCGGTTATAGGGCTCGAATTCAGGGTGTGGGCTTTGTCCTTGAGCTCTTTTTGATCAAGACTAGCTCTCTACCACTTTGAACCACAGCTCCACTTCCGGTTTTTGAGTGGTTAATTCGAGATGAGAGTCTTCCATGTGTTAGGTCCGCCCGGAAAAATGGCCCTTGTCTCTGTGTGGAGCTGCATGTAGACGGGCCCCCTTCCCCTTTGTTTTCCACAAGTGTCCTACCATAGAAGTCTCTGCTCAGCCCTTAGGGGTTATATTCTGGACCGCCCCAGTCACGTTTGTTTTGGGCCGTAGGAGGTTCCCAGGCTCTGAGGTCAAATCTGCATCCGCCATGGCCACTCCTCCTCCCTGCCCTCTTTCTACCTTGACCCCAGTCTCCATGCTTTGGTCTCTATGCAGCTACACTTCATGTGGGCAGGAAGTCTGAATAATGTGTGGCAGTCTCCTTTTGCCCTATGGGGACTTTTTTGCCTGGGCTGGCTTTGAACTGTGATCCTAAGATCTCAGCCTCCTGAGAAGGTAGGATTACAGGCATGAGCCACCTGCACCCAGCTGAGAGCTCTTTCTTGAGCTAGTTATGCTCTCAGTTTTCAATGAATACATTTTTCATTGTCCAGTACCTAACAAGCAATTAATATCAGATTAACATATACAAAAAGCTAATATAAGGCAAGATATTAGAGCCGGAAAATACTTTGTAATTTGAATGAGGAAGTTTATTAGTACTATGATTAGCAACTTCAATTATATTAAGTGAAGTAAGACAGGCCCAAAGAAACATAGGTCCCATGGTGTCTCTTATTTGCAATAACTATTATATGTCTGGGACAAGCAGAAAAGGTCAAAAGCTATGTACATATGACCAGATAAGATGATGTTAAGTGAAATGAACCCCAAGATAGGGACACAAGTGGTTTTTTCTTTCTTGCTATTGTTTCTAACGTATTTATAATGTGCCATGTGATTTTTTTGTTTCTTTGTATGTTCCTCCCCCCTGGTATAACCCCTGTTTTCACTGTATTTGATGTCGGTGCCCTGCATCTTGTATATACACTTCTCTAATTTGGGGAAGGGAAGGGAAAAAACAAAATGCTTAAATAGGGATACAGGTTGACCCATTGTAACAATGAGATGCACAAGTTGAAAAACGAACTTTACAATTTGGGGGGGGGGGCAGAGTGTAGTTGTAGAGGTGGGAGGGAAGGGATGTTAGGGGAAAAACAAAGGAGGAGGTAACAATGCTTGATACTCATAACCTTGCTCGTGTAACTGTAACCCCTCTGTACAGTATTTTTACAATAGACACATATAAAAAACAGTAATATCACTCAAATTTGATAACAATTTACAGTCTCAAATATGAAATATGACAATAACAATCATTTGTCCTCAGATAAACATTGAAAAGGGGAATGCTAAAAATTTAATCTTCTTTTGCATTCTGAAAACGTGGTTATTTACTCAATACCTACATCTCACCTTTGCTGCCAGGGCTCAAAGAAGTGACAGCGTGCCAGGAGATAGACAACTTGACAAGGATTGCCAATATGAAAGCAAGCCAGAAGCACTGGCAAACTTCCAAGAACGGATGCTCCCAAAAGATTGTAGATGGATTTTTGTAGATGCAAGAGGTTTAGATAAATATTCAAACTTTGGCATGCTTATCAAAATTGAACCTCTGATCCATTCAAAAAGATAATGATAAAGGCAGAGAGCGCTCATGAATTTTAAAAAAATCCTTTCACTGGCTTTCCACAAAAGAGGGAAGACAGTACTTTTAATGGATCATGAAAAACCATGCACATTCATAGGTTTTGTATAAAATAAATAGTATGTGACATAAGCTAACAGCAAAATGTGGTAGATGTGTGTGTGTGTGTGTGTTGTTGAATATCCACAAGTATAGATTTTCTTCTTCCTAGAGAGTAATTTCTGTTTGATTTCCATGCATATTTGATATACACAGATTCCTGGATTTTCAATTTGTCTGCTGCATAAGCAGATGGCTAATGGTATAAAAACATGGACGTTATTAAAGCATCTGAATCCCAGGCCATTTGGTTTATCTTGAATACCAAATTGAGAATTGTAATGTTTTAAATTAAAGTGCATAATTCTTACCACCTTGATTAGATGCTTAAATTATGTTCCCAGATTAACTAATAAAATCACAAATCATGAACAATTTTGAAAATAAGACAGCACCATTTGGGGAATAAAGAAAATAATTTATTCCTTGGGATGAAAGCAGCAGTTGAATTTTGTATATCATTCCTTTTTTCCTCTGATTATTTATACAATGCACATTATGAAGGAATCTTATGTTCCTCTATGCCACTAAAGATCTTGTTTTAGTATGTGTTTTAAAACAAATTTGCCTGTTGCTTCTTTAAAACAAAATCACTGGATGTACATAAATTCCATTGGCTTTATCTCCTTTTATGCGTTATATTGTATTGCTTCCTCTTTTCTATCTTTTAATCAATTCATTTCTTCTGACACTTTCCCAATTTGTTTTTTATTTTATTTATTTATTTATTTATTTGCCAGTCATGGGGCCTGAACTCTGGGCCTGGGCACTGTCCCTCAGCTCTTCAGCTCAAGGCTAGCGCTCTACCACTTGAGTCACAGGACCACTTCCAGCTTTTTTTTCCTGCTTATGTGGTGCTGAGGAATCGAACCCAGGGCCTCATGCATGCAAGGCAAGCACTCTACCACTGAGCTACCTTCTCAGCTCCCCAATTTGTTTAACACCGATATTCACGTGCTGTTACATGGAGTGGCTTTTCAGCAGGTGGAATTACCATGGCTCTAAGTGGGCAACAGGAAAGGCTAAGGTGAGCCTGAGTTATTCTTGTTCCTGTTACAAGGAAGGAATCATCACCATCTCCTGCTCCAAGCAACTCCTCCCCTGCAAGGATTTAGCTCCTGCTTAATCCATCCTCACCTCTTCATGATCATACCTAATGAGAGGAATCCCTAAGTTTAAAAGCACCACCAAACAAAGCCAGATAATGTGATATACTGAGGTGGGCAATATGGGTAGGAAGCTCAAAATATGAAGCCAGGCCAGAGCATAGGTACAAGGCCCTATCTTTAAAAAATAATTAAAATAAAAAGTGCTGGGTATATAGTTTAAAAGGTAGAGTGTTTACCTCACAAACACAATTCTCTGAATTCACACCATAGTATTCAAAAAAATTAATCCACCTTCCTTTGATGGACTTATATTCCCCCTTCCAGCAACACAGTTCATTTCTGTCTAGACAAAGCCAAACTATGGCTGCTGCATTCTCTGCTGATGCCTTCTTCTCAAATACAATCAAGTTTCTAACACTTCTGGGTCACAGAAACTGCCCTTGTCAGTGTGACCAATGGCCTCCTTGCTGCCAGATGTAACAAGGGAGGTCTGTTTGCCACACTACTTATATTCCCACAATTCCCCCTTCCTGAATTACCTTCCTCCCAACTTGCCTTATGTGATCCTATGCTCCTCTCATTTCCCTCCTGTTCTGCTGGCCTTTCTTCAGTCTTCTTTGTTTTCTCCTGCCAAAATTCTAAGGGCTGGAATGCTTCTAGAGCTTTCTTTGAAGCTATTTTTCTCCTTTAGTTTTATAGACTCTCATTCAGTCTCCTCTCTATACTGATAACCACAGATGTGTATATATTGTGTCAACATTTCACCTGACTTAAAAACTTAATTCCCCCCCCGCCGCTTGTTATTACTACTTATAAACCTTAAAAACAAAAGGGAAAATCAATACACACTAGTAAGTGGTAAATTGTTGATTACCTTACTATCAAATGTCCTCTCTCTCCCTCTCCATATCCCCTAGTACTTTCTATCTCACTAATTGGCTCCACTGTCCAAACTTAGAATTCAAGTTGAACTTTTTGACTAATCATCCTTTAAATCATTAAGACAATCCAATTAGCTTTACCTTCAAAACATATAAATTATCTTCTTGCTTCTTTCCATGTGGTTCTCATATGGTCTTTGGACCAGCAGTATCCACACCACCTGGGCAACTGGTAAGAATACAAACTCTAGAGTATGAAGTAGAAGCTCCTGGTAGTAGGGAACAGTTGTTTGAGTTGTAACCAGCTCTGTTGCTGCTTCCAATACCAACTAGAAGATGATCATGTCCTTCGACTTTGTTTTGTCCTAGATCATACTGCTTTGCAAATAAACCTTCTAATAGTGACAATTTAGGCTTTTTCATTCTTTATCCACGTGTTCTGGCTCCTTTCTACATCTCTGATTATGTCTAAAGGCACACCTACCATACATGAAAAGACTAAATCTTCACCAGCTTCTTCTGTGCCATGACACTGTCAAACTCAAGCCTGCTTCTGTGTCTACTGTTTACTATTACTCAAATTCTCTGTGCCAGATCCTACCATGTACGGCTGTACCAACCATTACATGGATATGCCAAATCATTCTCTATTGCATAGTCCATTTCTTTTGTTCATAGAATTCAGTGCTATTTAAAATTGTCTTATTTATTGGTTTACATGGCTATGTTTCTGCCTTTCTAAATAGAGTAATGACCTTATTAATCTCATTCATTGCTCTCTTAATTATGCCTGGAACAGCATTTGCCACTTCCCTGATGCTGAATGAATGCTAACTAGGTTCTTTATTTGTACTTCTATTCCTAGTTGTTAAAACATATAAATTCCCTTTTGCCTCATATTTTAGCAGACACTGGAATAGTTAATCCCATGTATGCTAAAGGAATAACAGGGAAGATACTTTTAAAGAAGGAAAAGAAGAGAATTAGGGAGAGAAGCAACAGAGATGATGATGATGTGCATGCAGTGTTTTGTATTGTTATACTTTCATTGTGAAAATTTCCCTTCTCGGCAATAACAAAGTCATCTTAAACTTTAAAAATGAATAATAAAGTTAATGGATTTACTCATCTTTCCACATGTATCAGTCCAGCTCTGATTGGTAAGTTGATTCTGGATAAAATTAGCAGAATAGTCGGAGAACATGGAGTAGCTCACGGACTCACCCAAAGGGCAAGAGAATCAAAATGGGAACTTCTTGGCTTCTTGTAGTTTTTCATGTATAAGTGGATATCTCCACCTTACTTCTATTGTTTACCAGCAATCTGACTTTCCCTAGAATTGATCACACCAGGAAACAATACCCTATTTTTTACTACCTGTTTTTCTAATAAATGGAGAGTTGAAACAGCCAAAGAACCCAAAGTAAAGTGAAAATGTAAGGCCCTTCTTAAAAAATTTCAAGATGGCAGGGGCAAAGCGTTAGATCAAACACAGAACTCTCAGAAGAATAGAGCCTTGTACAACTTCAGAGCCATATTTCTGTAAGCTGGTCTAGGGTCTCTATTTTGAAGTTAGTATAAATGGTGGAATTATTTTGTGTCTTATTGATTTTATGGACTAATTACTATTAAATTTCACATGCTCACCTTCCAAAGTGCCACTAACACTCTTCCCTTAAGAGTCAAGATCTAAGCTGGGTTCCAGTGGCTCACACCTGTAATACCAACTACTCAGTAAGCTGAGATCTGAGGATTGTGGTTCAGAGCCAGCAAGGGCCGGAAAACCTTAAGACTCTTATTGCCAATTAATTACAAAAAAAAAAAAAAAAAGCCAGAAGTGGAGCTGTGACTCAAGTGCTAGCCTTGAGTAGAAAAAGAAAAAAAAAAGATCTATTTTCTATTTTTCTCCCCTAGAACCTTGGGATATTCTTGAAATTGCCTTAACCAACCTAATGCTGCACACTTTCCCTCTTCTGTTCTCTTCACAAACTTCTGGGGGAACTCCACGCTAACAGATAAGAAGCCTAGATACCCTGCAGCTATCTTACTGGGAATAGCATATGAAGTGATTACAGATGTTTTCTGCCTCCAGCTATTCTAGTTTCTCCAGTCTAGGTACCAAACTTGTGAATGAAGAAGCCTTAGAGATGACCAACCTTAGCTACCTATCATCTAACTATAGTATCATGAGAAAAACTGAACAAGACCATTTGTACACACTCAAATTTCTTTCCTAAAGAAATCATGATCTTAGTTGATGTTAGGCGGAATGAGCTCCAAGATAAGGATTCAAAGGCTTTTTCTTTCATGTGATTGTTTCTAACACATTTATAAGATGATTTCTTTGTTGCTTTGTATGTCCCTCCCCCACGATATAACCCCTGCTGTTTTCATTGTATTTGATGTTGGTATACTTTGTGGAGGGGAAGGGAAAAAACAAATTGTTTAAATAAGGATACAAGTGGACCCATTACAATGAGATGTACAAAATGTTATGTCGAAAAACTAACTTTACAACTTTGGCAGGGGTGAGGGCGACGGGAGGAGAGATGGGAAGGGATAGGAAGGGTAAACAAAGGAGGAGGGAACAATGCTTGATAAGAAATGTACTCATTATGTTGCTCATGTAATTGTAACCCCTCTGTACGGTATTTTCACAATAAAAAAAATCATGATCTTGTCAAATGCTTTTTCTGCATCAATTGGGATAACCAATCTTATTCTTGCTCTTGTTGATGTGATGAATTATATTAATTGATTTGCATATATTGAGCCAGCTTTGCATCCCTGAAATGAATACTGTTTGATGATGGTATATGATTTTTTGGATGAACTGTTGAAGTCAATTGGCCAAAATTTTGTTGAGAAGTTTTGCATCGATGTTCATCAAAGAAATGGGTCTATAGTTCTCTTTCTTTGATGAGTCCCTGCCTGGTTTTGGGATGAGGATTACGATGGCTTCATAGAAAGAGTTCGGTAGTGAACTTTCTCTTTCAATTTCATTGAAGAGTTGGAGGAGTATTGGTGTGAGTTCTGCTTTGAAGGCCTTGTAGAATTCTGCTGTAAAACCACCCAGTCCTGGGCTTTTCTTAGATGGGAGGTCTCTTATTGCTGCTTCTATTTCAATGCTTGATATGGGCCTCTAAAGTGGTTTCAATCCCACTTTTGGGCATTTACCCAAATGAGCACAAACAAGACCACACTAAAGCTACCAGCAGAACTATGTTTATTGCAGCATTATTTACCATAGCTAAGATATGGAACCAACGCAGATGCCCCTCAGTAGATGAATGGATTAAGAAAATGTGGTGTATATATATATATATATATATATACAATGGAATTCTATGCCTCCATCAGAAAGAATGACATCTCCCCATTTGTTAGGAAATGGAAAGACTTGGAAAACATATTAAGTGAAGTAAGCCAGGCCCAAAGAAACATAAGTCCCATCGTTTCCCTTATTTGCAATAACTAGTATATGTCTGGGACAAGCATAAAAGATCAGATAAGATGATGTTAAGCGAAATGAACCCCAAGATAGGGACACAAGCGGTTTTTTTCTTTCTTGCTATAGTTTCTAACGTATTTATAAGGTACCATGTGATTTTTTTGTTGCTTTGTATGTTCCTCCCCCATGGTATAATCCCTGTTTTCACTGTATTTGATGTTGGTATAATTTGGGGAGGGAAAGTGGAAAAACAAAACGTTTAAATAGGGATACAGATGGACCCATTACAATAATGAGATGTAGAAGACACTGTTGAAAAACGAACTTAATTTAGGTGCGGGGAGCAGGGGGTGACTGTGGAGGTGGGAGAGAAGGGATGGTAAGGGAAAAACAAAGAAGGAGGCAAGAATGCTTGATAAAAAAATGTACTCAATACCTTGCTCATGTAACTGTAATCCCTCTGTACAGTATTTTCACAATAAAAACTTATTTAAAAAAAAACCTCTAACACTAAAAAAAAAAAAGATACACAGTATGTGATAATTCCCGTTTTAAGTGACTGCATGTTAGAACAAATCTGATTTTGTTAGCAATAAATAACTATTTCATGTCCCTTGAGCAATATGGTCTCCAACAAGATGAACCCAAGTCAAAATAAATGAATATGATGGGCTGGGAAGGTGGCTCAGTGGTAGAGTGCTTGCCTTGCATGCATGAGGTCCTGGGTTTGATTCCTTAGCACCACATAAGCAGAAAAAGCCAGAAGTGGTACTGTGGCTCAAGTGGTAGAACGCTAGCCTTGAGCTGAATTGCTGAGCGACAGTGCCAGGCCCAGAGCTCAGGCCCCACAACTGACAATAAATAAATAAATAAATATGAATATGATACAACAGGAATATAAAGAAAACAATGAGCATGTAACTTCCTTTTCCATCTGTTGTGATCCCCAATGCTATATATTGGGGTTGTGTTTCAACTTAATACTGAATTCTCTAAGCACTACAAACTGGCAGTAGTGGTTTTTCCAGTTAAAACTGTAACTGAACTGCTAAAAAGTAGAATGGTCAAGCCATCTGTCATCCAAAGCAGGACATTTTTGGAGCACAAAGGACATGCCAAGAATTATATTGGGACAAAGGCTTAAACCAAAGTTCTTAGTACCTTATCAATATAATGCTTCAGATAGTGGGATGTAAGATCAGCAATTCTTATGAGGAGCAACTATCCCTTTACATCTATTAAAATAAACTTAGTCAAGAATACCATTGTTTAGGACACTATACCAAGGAATAAAGTACAGCAAATCCATGATAGTGGTGCAAGCAGATTAAGGACACAAATACCAACTTCAAATAAAACAATCACCAGATGCCAGTGACTCACACTTGTAATCCTAGCTACTCTGGAGGCTGAATCTGAGGATCACGGTTCAAAGCCACTGGGCAAGAAATATTATACAACTCTTGTTTTCTATTAACTACCAAAAAACCAGAAGTGAAGCTATGGCTTAATGGTAGAACACAAACCTTGAGGAACAGCACACAGGCCCTGAGTTCAAGTACCACATATATAATATATATATATGTACATATATATATATACACATGTATGTACACATATACATCTATATACATATATACACATATATATTATTAATAATCCACATGGGTCTAGCTATGATACTTTATTGGGACTCACAATGGCATTTGACATTTGAGCATAGTAAGAAAGCGTTTAATAAATGACTGGCCATTACATTTTCTTGCTTTCATATCTGATATGATAGGCCCCTGTTTATACTTCTTCACACTTTTTTGTAGTATTGGGATTTTTGAATTTAGGCCTCACACTTACTGGACTTTCTACCTAATGGTTGACATTCTACCACTTGAGCCATGCCTCCAGTCTGGCTTTTGTTAATTTAATTGAAAATAGAATCTCACAGGTTTCTCTGGTGGGGCTGGCTTCAAACCTCAGTTCTTCAGATTTCAGCCTCCTAACTAGCTAGAATAATAGGCATGAGCCACCAGTGCCCAGCTACTTTACACTGTAACCTTACTCATTTTTTTCCTGCTATTATTAGGGCTTGACATGAGTACCTGGATGCTGTCCTTTAGCTTTTTCACTAAAGGCTAGGATTCTACCACTTGAGCCATACCTCTACTTATGGATTTTTGGAGTCTCAAGGACTTTTCTGCCTTGGCTGGTTTCAAACTGCAATCCTCAGATTTCAAAATCCTAAGTAGCTAGGATAACAGGGGTGAGCTATCAGTGTGGGAAACCTTACTAATGTATTTTCTAATGCATGTATAATTTTAGACAATTGTTTTAGAATTCTTTTCTAGTTTCCAAAATTCCCCTAAGAGATTCTGATTAGAATTCTATTACATTCAGAAATTAGTTTGGGATTTAATGAGGATTGTGGAGGGAAAGGGTCATCCTTATACATGCAAAGTTGTGAAGATAATCTTGGAACAATTCCCCACTGGCTTGCTTGATACCCAGCATATTTATGTGCTACAGAACAGATTCTCTCACAAGCATGTAAAAATGGATGACTTTCAAATATTTTCTAGATGAAACAAAAACTTTTCCTGAATGGCTTCTGCTATTTGCTCAATTCCATTAAGAATATGTAGTAATAATCTGCTGTTGCATAACATATATCATATGTTTTGATTTCACATATCAGATATTTGATGTGCTGTAGACTTCCAACTCTGGAATTATAATCAAACCTACAGTCTTTGATTCTTGATATAAGAAAGAAATACTATAATTTCAAAAATGGTCCTTTGGACAGGTAAGGAGCAACCTCCAGCCCAGGGGCCAATCTTGCTTATACTGATAATTTTGTATGATCCATGAATTACGTTATAAATATACAAATGGTTCTTGGCAGAAAATGGTTCCTCACCCCGGTATATGTCTTGTATTTTAAATGTTTTTATCCTCCTGGCAAGAACTAGAATTCCTTTTCTGATAAAGGAATTAATATGAATTATTATATTATTATATATAACATATTATATTATATAATATGCTATAATATGTCATTAATTAATTAATTAATATAATATTACTTTTTGGTTATCAAAAGAAATAAAAAATAAGGAAAAGATTATCTCACTAATTTTTGATGTTGGGAAGAAACTACATATGTAGTAGATGAGAATAATATTTCTTAAATAAAAAGTTGTTGAACACAAAAATTGGGGTAGGAACTATGACAGACAGGAAGATTTCTAGCCTTGGTTTCTCACCCTTGATGCAACTGACTTTACAAAATATTTTACATGCAAAGTTCATATCATTATTTTTGGGTAATTAATTTTTGTACCAAAATGTTCATAGACTGACCCTGTCAGGATTCCAGACAGACAGAGCTTTCAGGCCTGGACATACAAGAGAAAGGAAGAGAAGCTAGTGGAACAGGGAAGCTAGTGGCCCCAGAGTCAGGACACTGAAACCATAGACAGAATAATTACTGAATGAATATCTTGGATCTCTAGTTGAATCAATGGGAGGGATTGCCATTGCTGTCCCAAACTTGTTGGGAATCTTCCATTATACAGGAGATGATGCCATATTAAAGATGAGAAAGAATGAGACCTATTCAAAACATGAAATAATATGTATGAGAGTATGCTGGCTCCTTTTATAGGGGCTATGGCTATATCCAATGAACACAAGAAAATATTCAAATGACTTTCTGCAGAACATCATGTTCATCCTTTGATGCCATTATGGTCATCAAATCTGGTAAATAGGATGTGTCTTACTAAGCATCCTAGTAAGATACAAGATACCAATAATAAACCTTCAAAGTACATAATTGCCTACCACATCACATAGTTTTAAAGAGTGTAATAGTCTTGATGAGGCAGGGTAGCTCCTTATGATGATCAAGTTGTTGCATCTTATACTCCGATCTGCAACCATTAGGAGTGGAGCAGGCAGTCCATGCTTGGGGACAGTTGTGTTAAGCTACTTACTGGATGACTTGGAGGTTGCCTGTTTGGAGAGAGGTCAACACAAGGGAAATCCATTCTCCTAGTCTATCCCCTGTGACTCTCAATGTGTTTCTTTGCAGACTGAATGGTGATAATGGATCAGGAAGCTCAGAGCCAAAGAGCTCTGGAATGAAGCCCTTCCTTCTGAAGCACAGAATTGTGCTCCTGACCCTAAAAGAGACTGAGATCTTGATGATGACATCATCAAAGGATGACCATCAACAATGTGGCCAACCAGCCCATCATGAGCTGGGCTTGGGCACAAAGCCCTAAGAACCATCCCTAATGCTACACAAATGGTACTAGACTTTTCAGAAAAGTACAGAGAGAATGGGAAAGCTACATCAGCATCCTTCTCTTCCTAACTCATACCTGTGGCCTGAGGATGTTGGTAGGAAGGAAAAGCCTGGGGCTGGGGTGGGGGATTCTTCCTTGGTTGACTCAGTATATATATATGTGAGCTGAAAATGAACCACTGATGTTCCAGAGTACATTCTGATAAACAGCAATATTCACATAAACCTCACCTCTATCAAGTCAAGATAGGATATCCATATTTAAAGTAGGGCTCTGTATTCAGTCTTGCTCAAACAAGAGTGTAAACTAGTCTCTCAAAAATTGTTTCATATGAAAAATGACATCATTAAATAACTACAGTACATATCTTAAATCTTCTTTGCCTTTGTTATAGCCAAATATTTATTAACTGGAATTAATGAGCAAACCTTATAATATGGCTAGCAAACAATCATGAGAACTCTTAGGTCAGTTTTTAAGGAACTCTGTTATAATATTTAGCATACACATCGGTAGATATAAATGTATATGAAAATGTATAGTGGTATCTATTCTTTGTCTGTCTCTTTAATCTACTTGAGATCAAACTCAGAGCCTTGTGTTTACTACCACAGGTACTCTACCACTAGAGCCATACCTCATCTTTGTGCACTGATTAATTTTGAGGTAGGGTCTTGCTTTATATTGGCCTCAGACCATGAGCCCTCCTCTCTGTCTCCACATCTAGCTTTATTCTTGATAACTCACTATATTTCTCAGAATATCTACAAGGTATTAGACACATAATTCACTATTAATTGACTTATATCTGTTGATCCACTTAAATACAAGCATTTTCTAGTATATTTTAGCTCTGCCAGGGAATAATTTTGAGGATACATTAGTTTTTGTCTTGACTCAGTGATATTTTGACTTCAGGTACTCATGAGATTTTGGGGACTGCTTGTTTACATTCAGTAATAGAAGAAAGAAAATGAACTAGTGACTGGAATCTTGGTGGTCCTTGTGGCAGTTCTAAACACATTTAATTTGAGTTTTTCATTTACACAGCTGGATATATTTGCTCTTAAGTATTATAGCAGGAAAAAAATGGACAAAGCACATGTGTTATACTAAGCTCAAGGCTCATTTAAACATTTTATCTCCTGAATCCTGAACTACAATTGACCCCTTCAAAGTTCTGGTTTCTGCTTATGCTTCTAGAATTGTTAAAATTCCTGTTTCTATAAAAGAAATTGCAGAGGAAATCATAGAGAACAAAATTTGTCTCCCAAATTGTAAGTGAACTATAATTTCCTTAAGTAATTATAAAATACATTGAATTAGGTACACAAAGCAATTTCTGCTAGTGTTCCATTTGTTTAAAAAATAATGCATGTTTGGTTCTAATTCTTTATTATTAAGACTCCTGATTCAACAAAAATCAGACACAAAGAATTTCTGTAGTTTTGTCTTGTCTTCTAATATTAAGAGCTTTATCTTTGAATATTTAATCTAAGATGACTTCTTAAAATACTATACATTCTGAAGCTACTAGAGAAATAAATATGTTGAGGAAATAGAAAAAAATACAATATACATCATGTAGAGTAGTTCTATTAATCTTAAGACTAACAGCTGCTGCAAAGTAGGATATTTTGAGGAAATTTACCCTCTTGGTTATCATATTCTTAATTTGTTTTCATTTTAGAAAGACAAAGTACATTATTTGTAAAAGTAAAAATACTTTTCTCCTCAAAGACACAGTTGACTTACTGTGGAAACAATTTTTAAAAAAACATGCTTTCAGCAAAATTAGGGGTGAAAACGGAATCAACAACAGATGCTATAAAGGATATTTTATTGTGGGAAGGTCTCACGATAATCATTATTTTTATTTTTTTATTTACCATGCCCTTGTGAGGTGGAGTGGAAAAGTTAAGAAGGGGGAAGATGCTCTATGTCTAGGTAATGACAGGAAGGACCAAGAGTATGAAGGCAGAAGGACATGAACACAGAATAAGATGAAGGCAGACATGCACAAACAAAGAAAGGGAGGAAGGCAAAAGGGCATGAAACACAAATTAGGAAGACTATGCCCTTGAGTACAGCAATACCTAATGGTGCAAAAGCCAAGATGGTCAAGCATCGTAGACTCCATGTGCCGCCAGTGTTCAGAGACTTTATGGACACATAAAGTTAAAGAGAAAAACAGACCAATGAAATTTAGTAAAGTTCATCAAAGCAAGAAATACATTGCAGAATTCAGCAATATTCCAGATATAAGAGGATTCTCAATGCGCCCATCTTCTGGCAGTGTGGTGAGCTATTTGTATAAGTGAGACAGAAAATGACTTACTTAATTGGTACAATTTGGTATTTGCCTATTTGAGCATAATCTGGGAACCTGTGGCCTGGTACTGACTGAGGTATAGTTGTTTAGTGACAAAAGCATATATGCTTGGATTCAAAAATCGACAGGTGAAATTCATTTTATGTGTAAGAAAAGGGAGACCTGACTAATGTAACTGCAACCCCTCTGTACATCACCTTTACAATAAATATTTAAAAATCTAAAAAAAAGAAAAGGGAGAATTAAGAAGACTTCAATAATTTAATTGAGATGTTGAAGTATCATTAATACAAACAGCTCTCTGGAAAGTCTGTTGCTTCCAAATTACGTTGAAATTGGGATGAATTTAGAAGTCTGGGGAGATATCTAAGAAGGTCTAGTAGTAACAAGAAGAGCTCATTGCTGTGTTAGAGAAAGGGGATTATATAATTATCATCTAAACTAAGTTCACTTGCAGATTAGACAAACACAACTCATAATGACAGTAGGACAATCATAAATGGGAGCTATCCCCCAAACCAGAATGAATGGTGAGCCTCATTTGTAATCACCCACATAATATTATACTTAATTGTGATAAAAAAAAATAGGATGCAATATAGAGGAGAGAGTGGGAAAGGAGAGGAGCCAAAGAGAAATGGCTGTAGTCATCTATGAAATAGTTCATTAAAATATGGCTTAAGAAACATTGTGTTATAGTTTGTGTTGAGAAGTTTCTCCAAAGAAGGGTAAGAGGCTTTGGAAATGCAAAAGTACATGCCCTACTTAATCTCTGGAAATGTTTTGTAGCTATTCACACACACACACACACACACACACACACACACACACACACACACACACACACACACACACACACACACAATGAGAGGGTAATTAGGTAAGGATAGTGATTCTTCAGATTTTTGTTTTTATATCATTTCCACAGTCCAGGAAAGTTGCAAGCACCAGTTGAAGCCCATGAGACTGCATTGTGAGTGTTTATTAATGAGATTAGCCAGATAGAAAAGCTCCTAGTTAGACATGCTTTTCATATAACAGGTGTGAGTCAGGAGGAGGGACTGTGCTCATGAATTATTGTAAATGGATAAGAATATGCTTGTTCACAGAAGCCATGTATTTCTTTATTGAGTCTCATTTGCCAAAGATGTTCAGGACTCTGAAGTAGCCTAGTACAGTGGCTCATGCCTATAATCTTAGCTATCAAGAAGACTGAGATATAAGGATCACAATTCCAAGTCAGGTTGGGCAGAAAAATCAGTGAAGACTTCAACTCCAAAATAACTACTTTAAAACAGCAACAAAAACAAACAAAAAGAAAAACCAATGTGATATAAGTGGTAGAGCATCAAAGGAGCCAAGTGCCAGGCTCTAATGTTCAAAGCCCAGTACATGCAAACACACTGTGAAGTAGGTGCTGAGTAAATAATATGTCTACAAAGCAATGATATCAACACAATGATAGGTGCTTATGGAAGACCAATCTTTGCTGGGTGCTGGTGTCTTCTGCCTGTCATCCTAGCTACTCAGGAGGCTAAGAACTGAGGATCTCCCTTCAAAGCCATCCTGGGCAGGAAAGTCTGTGAGACTCTCATCTCCAATTAGCCATCCTAAAACCAGAAGTAGAGTTGTGTTTCAAAGTGATAAAGCTCTAGCCTACCAAAAGAGCTCAGAGATAGTGCCTAGGCTCAGCATTCAAGCCCCATGACTGACAAAAAAGAAAAAAAATGAAAAAGAAAATAAAGGAAAGAAAGAAAGAATGAAAGAAAGAAAGAAACCATTATTTCCCCAAGGAAAAATGTTAATTGGTTTGGAAAGTCTCATCATAACATGCTGGAGCTGTGTCACATTAATTCACCAGAATTAATTTTATTTTCAGAATTTTTTTGAACTTGTTGGTAAGTATAATATTGCCAAAATACATATTATTATTATATAGCACTGCATTACATTATGATACTATAGAAAAAGATGTAAGTACTAAAAATCAATAGTTTTTAGTGGCTTTATTGTGTTTTGGTGTACTTTGTGCTGGGAAAGTTCTTTGCCTTTATTTTTTTGCATCCAGGAAGTAGAAATACTATTATAGAGATGGCTACTACATACTTCTCTCCAATTCCATAGTCTACCATCAGGAGGTTAGCAGTTTGAAATCAGCTATGATAAGTTATACTAAGGAGATATATGAATACAAAATAGGACAACTTTTTTTCATCAGCCCTAAGAGGTAGTTATAGTTAAATAGTAATCTAGAAACATAGTATCTCTCACCATATTTTCTAATAGCGATAGTAGGTAGATTGTTGTTTCTACACCATTCCTTTGTAAAAATAAGTTCGAAAGAGTCAAAGCAAAAAAACAATTGTGTAGAAGAAACTGTGTAGAAGACCATTTGTTTTAAGCTGAAAACATTACTTATTGGGAAAAATTTCACTTTAGTAATCAAACAATCTGTGTAAACAACCTTAGCTTGGACACTCCTGTGTATCTGAATTTTAGTCTGCATTTCTGAATTATTAGCAATAATATTGCAGTTTTCTGGAAAAAAATCATCCCAAATGAATTGCTCCTTTTTTTAACATTCTGAGCTTTATTTTCACACATTTATGGTAAAAAACATATTTCTGATAAAAACCATATAGGTAGAGAAAGCTTAGTTATAAAACTCAAAAGTAGTTTATTTCCAGCTATAGGAATTTTGCCATGACAAATGAATGTACCAGAACCAAATGCATTTCTTATTTCAGTTATTCTAACTAATGTATGTACACTAGCTTTGAATGCTGGTGGCCTCGGTGACTTTGCCCCTAGCAGAACAAAGCCAAGATCTTCTGCATTCCTTCTTGTGGAAACTCAAGGGATTGCTAATCAGCTGATTTGGGTTAGAACTTACAGTGCTGGTTTTGTTTGTTGGAACTATGTGGCAGTGTCAATTTCACAGAGATTTCTTTCTTTAGATTTGAAAATCCAGCAGCATTTGAAGTGTTTAACTTAATTTTCTGTCTTCTACTTGATGAAGTGTATAGGATTCCATACATTAGCGGGAAGACTTGGAAGCATTTTGATCAGAAACTTTAAAATTTGTTTAAAAAATTCTTTATTTTAAATTAAGTAGTTGTACAAAGGGTTTCAAGTAAACATGTTACTTTATAAGTACAATGCATTTTGATCAATGTCACCCCTTCCATTGCTCTCCCCCTTTTCTATCCCAACTCTACCCAGATATCAGTACCCAGAAGATCAAATGGATAAGTGATTAATAAGTAATAGAGAAATTTGGAAGATTTTAATCTACAATTACATAAAAATATAAGTTCATGTGATAGTAAATACAGCCATCATTTGTATCTAGCTGACTCTAGTTCTAGACATATGCTATACATATGGAACCTACTGAAAGTTCTGATTATAATGACTCTTACAATTCATTTTGTTAATCTCATAAACAATTTTGTTACTTTATTTTGTTTTTCTTTTTGTTTTCTGAAACTAGGCACTCGAGCATACTGAGTATGCACTCTACCAGCTGAGCTGCACCTCAGTGCCATGTAGGTGGTTGGAAGAGATCCAAGTGGTTTTAGACACATTATTTAACCAATATTTTTCTGGGAAATTTTTATGTTAGTAAGCATACTTTCCAAAAAAATCTTAGCATGGATGCTACTATGTATTAGTAAATCTGAATTTTATCCTTCATTTCTGGATTATATGGTTCATTCCTGTATAGCTCAGGGCTGTAGCAAGCTAGGAAAACTGAGCAAACTTTTGGACATCTCTTCTTCATCAGGTTCCCTGACAAGTTGCTAAGTTAGAGGGTATAGAAAGGGTCTTATGCAAGAACACAATAGAAGCAGGAGAGGAGAAGAATGTGAACATAGAGAACAGTGGAATCTCAATTTTCTCTTCCAAAATTATTTTCAGTGTGAAAGCTAAAAAAAACAGTTTGTCTATATTGTAAGTCACAAAGTCATTATCTGATGAGTCAAAAATTTGTGTATTTAAGAAGTGTAAGCCCAAGATGGAGATATTTTTTCTGGTTTATTCTCCAAGATCAATTCAGTAATAAGTTAATCTTATGACTACATACTCACTTAGATAGGTAAATGTGTGGAGATAGGTAGATGATAGATGATAAACAGACATACATGATAATATAGATAGATAATAAATAGATGATAACTGATAAAGGATAGATGAGATAGATAAATTGATAGGTAGGTAGGTAGTATATAGAGACAGAGAAACTTGTATAAAGACAAATAGTTGACATCATTTAACTCTCTTCATGGTTTGGCTTAGCAGTATGTATTTGCCAACTACTTCTTTCTGTATCCACTGAATAAGCATCTAAGTATAATGCAAATATCTAAATAATGCCTCCTCTTTCCTACTTCACCACATGTATCTCACACCATAATAATATGGCCACCTCCATAGGATGAAGCTAGTTTTCAGTTGAAGAAGCCATGGCTGCTCTGAGAGGAACCCAGGTCAACACTGGGCACCAATTCTATTTCTCTCCTCATTCTGTAACCCCACCTTCCTCCTGTAATCCCCCTCCCCAGGAAGAGTCAGTACCTAGTACCTTGTTTTAAGAGACGAATCCTAGAAGAAGCATCTGAAATGGCTCACTTAGGGAGGCACTTAGCAACATCGCTCACTGAAAGAGGTGTCATTAGTAAATCAGGCTCCTTCCATTGTAAAGTCCGTTTTAGGTTGCAAAAGGAAAATAGTGCAGTCTAGCCTAGTCTCATGCCTGTTATTCTAGCTACTCAGGAGGCTAATATATAGAGGATTGAAGTTTGAAGCCAGCCAGGGCAGAAAAGTTAGTGAAACTCTGTCTCCAAAATAAGCAGCAAAACACAGGGCTGGAGGCATGACTCAAGTAGTAGAACACCTGCCTGAAATCCTAGCTACTCCATAGGCTGATGTCCAAAGGATAGAGGTTTGAAGCCAGTAAGAATAGAAAAGTCAGTGAGATACTGTCTCCAAAGTAACCAACAAAACACAAGGTTGGAAGCCTGGCTTGAGAAGTAGAGCACCAGCTAAGCAAGCAAAGCTGAACAAGCCCAAAACCCTGCATTCAAACTGTGGAAGCATTTCTGTGGCTTCCCTTCCCTTCCCCAAATCAGATAAACTTATATACAAGATAAAGGGCACCCACATCAGAAACAGTGACAACAGGGAATAAAGCAAAGGGGGGAAAAACAAGAGAAAAAAAGAAATAACTGCAAACAGTACTCTAAAAAAAAGATGAGACAAAGGACAAAGGGTGAGCCAATGCAACACCAATACTCACAAGACACCATGTTGGAAATGAGCTTTACAACTTGGAGGGGAAGAGGAGTCCATCGCAGGGGAGGGAAAAATAGGAGAAAACGGGGGAGGGGATAACAATGTTCAACAAGAATTGTACTCGTTCCCTTACTTATGTGACTGTTACTCCTCTGTACATCACGTTTACAATAAAATATAAATAAATAAATAAATATTTAAAAATCACTCTCTCTCTGTCTGTCTGTCTCTGTCTCTGTCTCTGTCTCTGTCTCTGTCTCTGTCTCTGTCTCTGTCTCTGTCTCTCTCTCTCTCTCTCTCTCTCTCTCACACACACACACACACACACACACACACACCTGTGGTACCCAAAAAAATTTATAGCCTGACTTTCTTTTTCCTCTTTGACTTGGACAATGTGAAAAGGTAATTTCAAGTATTTCCAGCAGTAACTTCACATTCCATGCAACTGACGGTAGAGGTGAACTTAGCTTCTATCTTGATTGACATGAGAACTATGTGCCTGTTTATTTAACTTCAAGTTGCCATTACTTTGATATTAAGTTAATAGCAAGGGAAAAGACATACCATCATCTTGTCAAGCTAAACAGCAAAAGAGATCTTATTTCCTCCTGGGAAATTATAAACACATCTTTCCTGTTGGGATAAAATCGGAACTGGAGTTCATTTCCTGTTGGAGTTATGTGTGCTGTCTCAGTGATGCCATAAACTTAGAAAAGAGTGAGATCGTTTTCCCATCAGAACTAGAAGAGGGTAAAAGATCTTATAGGACAAAAAAATCAACAGACTATGTAGAGAATAGGAATATTAGATAATTAAATGCATATGTGGTTACTTTAACTGAACTATGAGTGTAAGAAAATAATATTTTTATGTGGCACTGGGGTCAAACCCAAGACCTTAGGCATGTAAGCAAGCATTTACCATGGATCTCCATCCTCAGCCTGAGAATAATTGCTTTAATTTGCATAACCAGCACATGCTTTTCTTCAAAGGTTTGTTTTCTCTTATCAAAACATGTCACATTTTCCTAATTATAATTCAGTATGTGTTTATTGCATTTTATTAGTATTGAAACAATAGAGTTTGGGTTTTCTTGTTCAATTCAGGGTTGTCCCTATCAGAAATGAAAAAAGTTAAGAATTTCTGAGCATGGCAGGACAAAGTATGATCTGTTAAGGCCTTTTGTGAAGAGGATCAACTGCAATAATTAGAACTTGATGAGATTTAGTAGTTCTGGGAGATTCTTTATTCCCTAAAGGGATATATGAGAGAAAACAGGCCTTCTTGCAGAAGTAACAGACTGCCGGCCTGTGTGATCACATCAATTGAGATAATTAGCAAAATTCATTTCTCTGATGACAGCCCAAACACCCCCAAAGGACAACCATTTCCCATGAGGTTTATGTTCAGTTAACCTCTAATCACCCTTCATTCTTCCTTCCTAACAATATGATGACGGTTCCTCAGGGCTGCAGACATTATAAAGAAATGGACCCCTCTATGGACAAGCCAAAATCAAAGCAAAATGTAAAGACATAATGGATTTTAATAGAACATAATTAAATCATTATTCAAATCTCCAACGTATGAGGAACAGTATCATTTCTTGCCCCGTTGGTATTTAAGTATTCAGAAGTTTATGTTGCCATATAATAATTGGAAAAAATGATGTTTTATAAGCAATTTTAGTTTTTCATTCAAAAAGTACTTCCTTTTCTAGGCCCCAGGATATAGGAGTGAAATTGATAGCTTTAACCTAATGAGGATTACATTCTGTGGATAAATCTGGAGAATAGGAAGTAAATGTGTAATGTCAGGGCCGCAAAGATAAATGCTCTGAAGAGAAACAGAGCACAGTATGCAGTGGAGGACATCTCCAAAGAAGGGAGGTGAGTAGACAGGAAAGACTTCCTTGAGGACATGGCATTTGAACACAGAATATTTCCTGACTGTGATAAGGCAGGAAGCCACCTGAGGCTTGTCTCAGCAGATGCCTCTCAAGCTAAGGGAAAATTGTGAAAGGAAGAATCTTAAAGTAAAAGTAGTAGTAAAAGTTCTTATGGAAGCCTGGTGCTGGTGGTTCATGCCTGTAATCCTAGCTACTTAGGAAGCTGAGATTGAGAGAGAAATGCTACTCAGTGTCAAACTGGGCAGAAAAGTTGCTGCAACTCCATCTCTAAAATAACCCATAAAAAGCCAAGGCAGAGACATGGCTCAAATGGTAGTTCATCAGCTGAGCAAGCAAGCCAAGCACGTATAAAGCACTGAATTTAAACCCAAGTACAGGGAAACATAATAAATGCTGATAAAGCTAATATGAAGCAAGTGAAGCTGACTTTAATATGAAGTCAGATAGAAGAAAGTTACAGTGCGGGTATAGCTCACTGATAGCATAGAAAAGACTCTGGATATGATTGTCAGCACTGAAAAACAGAAAAAGAGCAAGGAAAGATCAAAGCCAGATCTTGAGGTACAACCTTCGTCATCTGTCATGCAGCAAACCCATCATTCTCTTCTCAGCATGAGAAGTCCCTGCAAAGTTGTCATCATAGACATACCAAACACAGATTTGTATTTAATACTAAGTCCATGCAGTTGTTATAGAAAGAACTGAGTATAGACTAGGGTGGGGAGAACAGAAACCAAGACAAGAGTGCAGTAAAGCAGATCAGGCCACTAAAGTAAACACATTGGATAGTAAAAGATAAAAAAAATACTCTGGGATATGATAAATCATATTAAGACTATAGACATTCACACAGTGAGACCAAAGGAGGACAGTCTTATGAGAGGATCACAAAGGCTCAATGTGCATATAATCATATAAAATGATATTTATCAAGATGATTTCCAAGAAATGGAAACAAGAGATTTTTTTTCTTTATTGCTATTTTTGTTTTCTATACCTTTCATCTTGTTTGAAAATTTATCTGTTTGGGGGGAAGATAAGGTAAGGAATACAGAAATAGCGGGAAAAGGGTGAACAAATGCAGCATGATGTTCACTAGATACTATGTTGAAAATGAATTGTGCTTCTTGGTGGGAAGGGGGATAGGAGGTAAAAACTAAGAGAAAGCGAGGGAAGAGGTACACTGTTAAAAAAGCAATGTTCTCATTACCTGCCTTAGACAACTATAATCCCTCTGTACATCACTTTTACAGTAACAATAAAAAAGATCAAGCCAGGGGCTGGAAAGGTGGCTCAGTGGTAGAGCGCGTGCCTTGCATGCATGAGGCCCTGGGTTCGATTCCTCAGCACCACATAAGCAAAAAGAAAAAAGCCGGAAGTGGCGCTGTGGCTCAAGTGGTAGAGCGACAGTGCCCAGGCCCAGAGTTCAAGCCCCACAACCAGACCCCCCCACCAAAAAAAAAGATCAAGCCAGTGATAATGGTGGAGACCTAGATCTGGAGACAGAGGCAGATGTAGCAAGGGGTCAGCCCTAGGTAGAATTGCTCACAGACTGGATGTTGTGACAGAGAGGAATAGCAGGAACAGGAAATATGGAGAATTATATACTGAAGCATAAAGTTATTTATGGAAACAGAAAATATGGACGATTATAAACTGAAGCATAAAGTTATTATTTGTGGAAACAGAGACAATTGGAGAAGCAGTGAAGGAGTTTTATATACCTTGTTTACCTTGTTAGGTTCCAGATGCCTATTAAAGTGGTAGGTGTAGCATTAAGAGGAGTGGTTTGGGCTGCAAATGCAACTTTTTGTAAACAGCAGAACATAGATGCTGTCTAAATCCATAGAACCGGTCCAGGATCTTCATAGAATTGGCATAAAGAAGAGGTCTGGGCTGAGCTCTGATCCCTAAGCATTTCTTTAGTTTCATGTTTAAGCCATCCAGGAACACTGAGGTGGCCTCTGGGAGGGCACTGAGTTCTGAAAGTTCAAAAATGTATTAGGAGAGAGTGATCACTACATTGCTTGGTCCTAAGAAGTTAACTATATGACCCTGTGACCTTGACACTTTCAATCTGGGATCATACAGAGAGCCAAAGTGGGTGGGCTGAGGAGAGACTGAGGATGAAGGTTGAGAAGTACCTGTGGACCCATTGCATTGTAAATGGATGGTGACAAGGTTTTCCATCTCAGCAGAACTTGGCTATGTAGATATTCATAATGGGTCTTCCTCTAACATCAGCCGGGAATTCCATGAGAAAGAGGACTGCATCTTACTATCATAGTGTACACATAGCACAAAGTCTCACAAGTTTCACACCTACCATTGAACTGAACCAAGAACCAATGGCTTAAATTCCTATAATTGGAGTTGAGGAGAAATAATTCCCATTAACAGTATGCCTGTACCCTTAATGTATCTAGTAATAGATGAAGGTCAACCCTCTCAAAACTCTCAACAATAGCTTACTTATTTTTATAGGCTCAAATCACCTAAGGAATAAAAATTGTGAATTCCACTACACTGATGCACTTCTAACAACTTCAACATGAAGTTTTTTAAGCCACTTGTATTTCTTAAGTTTCTTCTCCATCATACATCATATGAACATCACATAAATGCAATTTTGAGGCAATATTAAAGTTAAGGTCTAAGTTAAAAGAAATATCCAAAGCAAAGATTTTTTAAAGAACAACAATATACCTCGCTAGCCAGCTGTTTTGTTTCTCTTGGTTAATGATGCTTCCGGCTTTGTCATCTGTGAATTGTTACCCACTCATCTGTTTACATGGAACCCATGTGGCTTGACTGTACAAAGAGAATCAGAGTTTTATCAAGTTTTATTTTATGTTACCATTTGTACCTCTAAACAACCTCATGCAACATGATAGTAAAATTCTAGTTCTATAGTACATTCTATCACATAAGATAAAGTATCCAAAAATCCTCCAAAATGAATTCCACATCCTCTCTCTCTTAGTACAGTTTAAAATACACTGAACCCCTTCAACATGGTGGGACAAATGAAGCTCAGCTCTGCCCAGAAATTCTGTGACCCAGATAATATCTTGAAGAACTCTATTTCCAAAACAAAATTAGTGATGGAAATATTTACATGTAAAAACATGACCTTCAGATTATCTTGAAGAGTGAAAAGAGAAATGTGCCTTGATTGAATATTATCCAACAACCACATGATACATACTTCTCCCTGGTTTTTATGTCAAAAATGAGTGTTTGCTTCCTAGGCTTACAGGACATACTACTTGCATCCTGATAGTAATAGTTTCACCTCTGAGACCAATGTATATACAAAGACATAGTCTCAGGAAGGATTTGTTTTTATTCCCCTAGGCCATAAAGCTTCCAAGTCTGCAACTAATTATCTCTTCAGTGACAATAGTAACATTCATATAATAGAGCATATACTTTTAATAACTTACTGCTATGGATCTGTTTGCTTCTCCTACATATCTATGTTTTTGGTCTGGTGGCATTATGTGTTTCTATAGCTGTGGCATTACTGATGATGAGCAGGTTGTCCCGACATTCTCGGGGGGGATGGACAGAGAAGGAGTCATTTCTGAGTGTGGAATCTCACCACATGCTCGCTTTGGCTAGAAATCTGTTTATTACTGAACTTGTTTATAAAAGTTAGTGAGTCATTAGGTATTTCCAACCCACAAAATGTACTGAATCATGCTGAAATAATAAAGTCTCTCCTCTGACCAAAGTGTGAATGACCAGAAACCCTAAAGGGCCTTTCATCAAGGACACTCTATAAGTAGGACACAGGTAAAGCACCAATGGAGCTCATTTTTATTAGCCCTCTCCATCCTCTTGGCAATGCAACGAATGTGAAAGTTTGGAAATCTTAGGTAAGAAAAAGCTAATGAGAAGTGAATCAAAATGAGTCATTAAGAGAGACCGCCTACTCATTTACACTGTAGGACATGAGCAGTATTATAGGTAATCATAGAAAGTAGGTGTGATGGTCAGTTCTATATGCCAGCTTGAAACATGGTTTAGATGAGATCAACATTTATACTGGTAAACTCTGAGTAAGAAGATTGCTGTCCCAAATGTGTGTGGTCTTTATTTCAACAGTCCAAGTCCAAATGATAATTCCATTATACCAAATTATTTTTTAACTTACTTGTTTTATGATCATTAAGTAGTTGTACAAAGGCATTGCCATTTAACAAAGCAGTTTATGAATACAGTGTTCCTTGACCAATTTTACTACTTTCAATAGTCTTACCCATCCCTCCTCTATTTAGCTCTTCCCTCACTCTTCTTCAGTTTATAAGGTATACATTGGATTCTTATCTCCATTCTCCTCCTCTTTTCCTCTTAATCTATCCCTTTCCCCTTGACCACACCCCACCCCTTTCAAGTACCCTCTTCCTTGTATTTATTTTGTTGAAATTACATTAGATGAGTTCTTCCTTGAAACTACCATATTTCAGTTAATACATTTGTACATACTTGTATCCAACCCAATGTATTTACTTATAAGTTTATAAGCTAAATTGAGCTTCTATATATAGGGGAACACATGTATCCTTTGTTTCTCTGGGCTTTGTTTCCAGGTCTTTCCATTTCTTTACAAATGGTACAATATCATTTTTTTCTAATGGATGAGTAAGATTCCATTGTGTATATACCACATTTTCTTGATCCATTCATCCACTGAGGTGCAGCTGGGCTGATTCTGTACCATGACTATGGTGAATAGTGCTGCAAATTATTCATTGATATATTTGTGCAACTCTATGCTTTCTAAATACTGGTCTCTGAGACCTTTGTCAAAGAATGACTGCTCTAGTCACAACTGCCTTGTCATCTTTATTTAATTTACTCTAAAGTTTTTCACAACCTGGGGAAAGCACCAACCTGGAAGACCATGATTTAACAGATAACACAACCCTCTTGATGGAAGTTTTCTGGACCAGCAATTATAAATTGATTAGGGTGGCTAGAGGGTTGTTAATCCATAGATACTGATCTTAAAGATCTGAACTAGGATACACCAAAATAGGCAGTCTAGGCATTACTGACTAAAACAAATACTTGCAAGAGGATTTACTGCCACCTTCTAAAGCTTAGAAGTTTAAAAGATGGTAGTAAATCCTCTTAGAAGTAAAACCTATAGGAGGACAAAAGAGAAGCATGGCCCATGGAGAACAAGGAAGAGCAGAGCACAACAATGGTAATCTAAAAAAGAAAGGGCCTTGGGCTGGCAGACAGAGAAATATTTATTTCTGTGTCTTGTGTTTTAAATATGGCTTGACCCCTTCTGAACTTGTGTTGGAATTTAATACCCATTGTGAGATATACAGAGAAGGTAATTTAGCCAGGCTCAGTGGCCTCATACATGCTATTCTAGCTATTTGAGAGGCAAAGATCAAGAGTACTACAGTTCAAGGCCAGCCCTAGCAAAAAATTTTCAGTTGTCATCCCAGATACGTGAAGTGTTGAAATCAGGAGTTTGAGGTTCCAAACCCGTTTGGGAACCCGTGAAGAGATTTTATCTTAATAGGAGAAGCTGGGTGCAATGGCATGTGCCCATCGGCTACAATGGGAAACATAAAATAGGAGGATTGAGGTCCAGTAGGGAGCAATGCAGAAAGTAAGATTCTATCACCAAACAGAGGACTGGGGATAGTTGGAGCATCTACATACTAAGCCCAGGGACCTGAGTAAACCCAAGTATGAGAGAGAGAGACAGACAGGCAGACACAGAGACAGACAGAGAGTCAGAGACACAGAAACAGAGAGACAGACAGAGATAGAGAGAAATTTAATGTAGGGTAAAATTTAGAGGTAGGGCTCCTTGGAGGTGATGAGGATGAAATAAATTCCACAGGGATGGAAGCACTCACTGACTGTATGTTAGTGGCTTTCTAAAAAAGGATAACACATACATACTCCTTGTGACACTTTGTACCATCTTGGGACTCTGCTGACATGAAAGCTATCAACAGATATGGTGTGAACCAACACAGTGAGCCAGAAAAAAATTCCTTTCTGTATTACTCAGTCTATAATGCTGTGTTATTAATCAGTTGAAATGGACTACCATGGATAAGAAATGTGTTATGCTCTGAAGATACACAGAATGACCTATCCCCAATAGCACACTGTCAACTAATCTTTGGGTTCCAGCTAAATCATTATGTGGCCCTGGATAATCCCTTCTCAGGCCTCTAGTTTCCTTGTTTGTCAAAGTCTTGATTTTTCTCTAGGAATGCCACACTTTTGACCAGTCATGAAATAGAAATACTCTACTGGTGGGCTTCCTTCAATTATATTAGACTTTGCTTTCTTTTAACTTCATCTGTGCCAGCAATGGAGTGGTTTCCTAGGACTATTAATTTTCCAACTTTTTCCCCTTCTTATAACAGACAGCACTCTGTTAAGATTTCTTACAAGGAAACTTAATTAGATAACGTAGATAATAGCCCAGTAATTCTGATCCAAGGCTGAGATGTGGGGTTCGCTCCCTTTGTTCCTCTCCTTCTCTTCCTGTGCACCTTATCCCAGCTCTGTATACTCCAGTGTGTAGACCTTTGCGCTTGAGAAAACAACCAATATAACTAAGGAAGATGGGGAGTAAAATAAAGCTTAGAAACTGTAGAAACAGGTAGGAACCAGCAGACTTTTAGAGCTCACAGTCTGGAAGTATTCCTTGCCTCTGTATGAGAAATGCCAGGAGCCCAGGCAAGAAACTTAAAGAGCAGAGGCTCAGAGGAGGCAGCTGCAAAATAGGGCCAGAGGTGAATGAGTAATGGGGGGAGGGGAAAACTGGGGGGAGAGGAGTTGTATCCTGAGGTATTCCTGTGTACTTGGCTTCTTATGCCTTAGAAATTAAGTGAAGGAAAGAGGACCTTCCAAAGAGGGCTAAAAACTTTTTATAAGAGGCATTTTAAAGGAGTCTCTAGGTGAACTAGAAAGAATCAAGGAAGGCTTGGGAGCGATTTTTCTCATACATTCACTTAAAAAACTAGTTTGTGTTTTTCGAAGTGTTTCTATCACAATCATAGTTGCAGACATTGACAGAAAAGGCAAATTCATTCATAAAATCATTCAAACAGCATACAGCAACCTGGAGCATTCATGTACATTATCTAAATCTCATCAAGAGTAGTGAGCTTCATAGCATGTGGACTAGCTGGTCCCATTCATTTTATTCTGATTATTCAAGCAGTATTGAGAAGTATTAACCAATAATCTTTGAGGAAAGGCAGAAACCCTGCTACATGTAGCAGGAGATAAAAGGTGGCTACTAGAGTTGTACAAGCTCTGCCTCCAAAGAACTATCATTATTTGGTCATTATTTCCCTAAGATAACCTCATTTCCAAATTTATCAGTTTTGGACCTGACCCAGAACTCCTCTAGTACAAACAACTTTTTCCTCGTGGACATTAATTGAAAACAATCAAAGGCAATAGAATATTGTGGCTGCCCAAGTAGTAAACAAAAGTTGGAGCAAACAAAGGCCTGGACAAAACAGTAAGAAAAATTGGGGTATGGGAGTTTCATTGGATGCTTTATTACATTTGCAATGTATCTCTGGGAATCTAGAAGACTTTCTGCCAGGGTATACACTGTGCATATCCTGAATAGACCAGAGATGGCTCTATGTTTTCACCTTGCTTTGATCTTGAGGCTCTACAGAATACAACATGAAAGCTAAGGCAGAGTTGAAACAGCCTTGCTGAGACTGAAGGCTGACATCCACACAAATACAAGGGAGAACAACTAGATTCAGATAGTCATGAAAATCTCTATTTCTTCATTAGCTAGTGAATAAGCAAACCAAGCAAGTTATGTAAAGACTTTACAGAATTAGTTCAGAAAAGTCACTAAAGAAAGAAACAATAATAACAACAAAAACAAATCACCAAAATCAAAGAAAAGGAAAAGGGCCTAATTTCCAGAGTTGCCGTATTTTATTATTGAACATGCATTGTTTCAAAATAAGATTGTCAAAAAATAGGAAAGTGTGGCCCACATATAAGAAAAAAAATATTTACTCATAGAAATTGCTCATGAGCTGGTAGACCAAATCTGTAATGGTAGCACTTGGAAAGTGGAAATAGGAAGATCATGAGTTCAAGTCCAGCCAGGGATACATCGTGAGCTCAATAACCTCCACTGACAAATGTAAAGAATCTGCCCCAAAACACATTAATATCAAATTTAATTTCAGCACCCTATATTCAACAACAGATACAACTGCCTTGCAGAATTAACATAAATTCTTCACAGATTCTTTCAGAAAAAGAAAGAAACATTTCTCATCTCTTTCTATAAGTCTAGAATAGCAATTTTACTATCACGATTATTCTATCAGGATAATAATTATAATCCTGATAGCAAAGGCCATTTGTTTCTAATAAATATAAAAATCCTTAACAAATACTACAAATTGAACACCTATATTGCATTTTAAAATGAGAATATAACACGACCAATTGAGATATACCCAGGAATGCAATGTTGAATTATGCAATCTGTATAATTGTCATCTTACCACAATAAAAGTTTAAAGTCACAGAATCATCTCAGTAAAAGAAACAAAGCTCATTCGACAAAACTCAATCCCTTTAACGAGAAAAATATTCCCCCCATCTTAAACTAGTAGATTCAAAGCTGGTGGCAAATAAATGGAAATGGAAATGGAAAATTTAAATTGTAAAAGGGGAAAAGAGTGAGAAGCTTTGTTTTTTCTAAAACAAAATGAATTATTTATACAGTCATAGAGCATCTAACTTTATTGTGACTTTAGTCACACTATCACGGTAATTATCCATACCAGCAGAGTTGGCATTTCCTACATTAGGAAATATAATACCATTGAGTTTAATTTTCTGACAACCAGCAATTTACTGTAATTGTCCAAGGAATGAAAAAGGTAGGATGGAAATCATGAGAAGCCTGGAAGGAACTGGCAGAAAAAAAAAAATGATGCTTTTCATCAAAACATGGGTTCCAAGATTATATGAAACTGTATTTTTGGCTGCAGATAGGCCAAGGAATGAAGCTATATCACAGACTGTTTCCAGGATGAGGAAGATTGAGGGGTGGGGAGTGGGAGAGGAGAGGGGAAGCAGGGGATGAATGGTAGGAGGGAAGAGCAGTAGGACGGCAGAAGGAGAGTATTATTTGAGATCCTGTGATGGAGTACAGAGGAAAGCAGAGAAAGGAAAGAAATTATAAGATGCAGGGACTCATTGACATAAAACCAATAATGGAAACACAACCCAGAATGTAGAACTGGCGGCATAAGTTTAAATTGTTAGAGGATCCAACTCAAGGTAATACATTACTCAATAAAATTAACTTTAGCCTACTGTGTTGAAATGTCTTCTTTCATTCAACTTAAAGAGCCAGTTAAACCCTAAATCATTGTGTTCCTTGGAGTTCTGCAGTGAGATTTACCCCTATTGAAGAGCCCTCGTGCCTGCCTACTTATACCTTCCTCTCCTCTAACTTCATTCCATGCGCAAAGGTCTTTGTGTATATGCTTCTTGATATCTCAGGCCCAGTGGTCCTTACCACTGTGCAGGTCCTGAAAGTAGTGTCGAATAGGAAATTCCAGGGTTTTAGTTATGTGACTAAGGTTTAGAAGGTCTAGAAAGTGATACAGGATATTTGCTGGCATGTCTTCTCCCTATAGATTTCTTATCTCAGAAGAGAACCAACATGAACCCGCTGTAAAGCAGAGATTATAGTGCAGGGAAACATCGAGTCTAGATCAAGAGATGATACTGACCAGAAAGTTCTGCCCTGGGAATAAACATTTATGCTGGTGCTTGGTAGACTAGATAAGAAGCCAAGAGCTGGGCACTGGTGGTCCATAACTATAACCCTAGCTGCTGAGGAGGCTGAGATCTGAGGATCATGGCTTAAGCCTACTTAGGCAGACTAGTTTGTGAGACTCCTATCTCCAGTTAACCACAAGAAAGCCAGAAGTGGTGATTGTTATTCAAATGGTAGAGTGCCAACCTTGAGCAAAAAGTTATAGGACAGTGCTCAGGCCCTGAACCCCAGTAGTGACATACACACACACACACACACACGTGTGCATTTACACATGCACAAACACACACAAAGTCAAGAATAATAGCTGACGTAGACTGGTGAAAACAGATGTGGTTTACTGCAAAGCATCTTAGGACTCAATAAAAGAAATTCAATACACATTTTAGTTTAAACAAGATACTTGGTAGAAATGAGTGGAAGGCGTGTAAATGAAAAAGAGGAGGTCATTGCAGAAACCATTCCAGAAATCTTAATTCAGTGCACTCGGAAATGTGACTTAAATGGAATCAAAATTAAAGCTGAATTGTGAGGAGGTGAGTAGGAGAGAGGTTTTGCAAAGGAAGCCTAACTGCAGCCATGAGGCGGTAGGGAAGGTAAACTATGTGGCCCAGGTACCTGTGAGCATCTGGGGAAGCTGAGAAAGGGAAATTTTCCTCTCTTCATTCTACAATATTTATGAATCTGGGTGGCGCTACAGCATAAAGAACTAAGCCCAGATGTGATTTCTGCCATTTACTTACTCATTTATCATTATTTATTAAAGTAGAAATAGAAATAAGTCTATGTATTTCATTGTTATGATAACTTCTCCTCATCTAATATGTGGATACAAAAACAACTCTGTAGAAATATTTTTCCACCATTCTGAATCCTGGAAAATACAATGTGATTCTCACAAACAATATTGAGATATTTAAAATGCCTCTCTATTTTTAAGGTTTCCCTAATTAGACATAATGGTCTATCTTGTGAAGAAAATGAAGTTTGCTATTTATGAAAAACTTCATAGAAAGTTTTTTCCTAGCCAATTTGTTGATAAAATGTAAGAAGTTGCTTTATATTTAATTATATGTATTTATATATTATTGTATTACTTTATATGCTTCTCTATTTTAAATCTTGAAATCTGTTAATTTTAAGACAAGCATATACTTGCTTTGTCAATAGTTATTTAATTGAGTGGTGATTTCCAGTGCAAAAAACATATAAAGTCTGTATACAAAAGCAAAGACTAAAAAATGTCCTCTTTTTATTGCAGCTGAATATTCTATTCAACCGAAAAATTAAACTGGGATTTAGAGACACTTTTATATTGTTAAACCAGGCACTTTCACAATTTCACTTTCATTATCTTCTGACTTTTATTCATGGTCTAAATTAGTCAGTGAATATGTGTCTCCTATTCATTATTATCACATTTCTTGAGCAAGATTGTATTCTGCATGTCAAGTCAAACATATACAAAAAAATTTCAAGAAAAACTCACATTTTTCTCACTTTTCTAAATTATTGATATCAATTCAATAATTCATGTAGGCTCATGTTTTAATAATAAAAATCCTGCAGGGTAATTCAGGTCTATGGTTATTTTAAACTTTCCTAAATATTTGTCTCCATCTTTTACATTGCATGTCTATGAATACTAACCATGGACTGTGGTTGTATTTGGTTACCACTTTTCAGTAGAAATAAAGAAGTCTGTGATGCTACAGATGTATCAGTGTCAGATTTTAGCAGATGGATTGTCAATAAGTCTTAGGAAATTTCCAAATGTTTGAATTTTACTGTCTCTTTACTTGAGCATTTTGGAAATATCCAAAAATAAATGGTTTAAACACTTTTTCATTTTATAGCATACTTTCTGAGCTGGTTACCTGTGCTAAAACAATCCTCACAACCATATTATGACGTAGATGTTGGCATGATCCTATTTTAAATATGAGAAAAGTGAGGCCCCACAAGTTGCATGTGGTGTAACCAAGAAAAAGAATGGAGACTTGAACCTAAGCATTCTGGATCCAGGTTTCCAAAACAATTCCTTTACTATTAATTCATCCACTTTTTAAAGATGAGTTTTTTCTTCTATGGGAAGAGGAAATATAGTTTTTAAATAGTTACTAATATATATATATATATATGAATTTATAATTTCAATAACCTTAAAAATATGTCTCCTTTATTTTGACTTAAAAGTATATGTACATTATATACACGCAATATTTAGGAAGTAACTGGTAATATTAACAATGAGTATACTTACATGAAATCATTTTAAGATATATACACTTTGAAGCCAAGGAATGTAATTTAACTGTTCAAATTAATTTCTGGCATTACATTGCATTGCTACAAAAATTATAGTGACTTTTACATTATAATGCCAGGAGCATAAATCTGGAAAAATTCTTTTGTCTAGTTATATTCTCATCTCACATCTTTTCAGTACCAGATAAGAGAAGAGATAGAAGTAAGTGGAAGGAGATATGGCCATCACCTTGGTTCCAAAACATCCTCTGAGCTCATGATTCACTATATAGTTGGAGCCATTCTGGTCAATTTTGAAAACAGTACTTAATACTTTCTGCCAGAGTCTCCTGGGTGGGAACTATCAATGAGAGCAGGTTGGTGTGTGTTTGAACATTGTGACACTGTGCTTATTGTGGCCATAAGTAAACTACTTACCTTCTGTTCTGTACTTACTGGAAAGAGTAATGTCTAATTCATGGCATTCTGTCAGAATTAAACACCCTATTTGAACCTCTTTCCACAGAGCCTATTAACAAATGACTGCCAATATTTGGTACAGAGCAGATTACTATATGGCAGCTATTGGTGTTCAGCTGAAAATAATGATCATTATCAAAAATTATTATGATTATATTCAGTTAAAAATAATTATGGAGTAAATGCTGCATTCCCGATACATTGAAGTTGCTCGTAGGATCTCTCTCAATCTGTGCACACAGGTCATAGGGCAACATTTGGATAATGAAGCATGACACTTCCTTTGTCTAGGTTTTGAAATGTCACACATGTCATCCTGCACACATTAATAACATTAAAGTCAATGGTTGACTGCACATAGGACAGTGTTCCTAGAAGATTATAATGGAGGGAAATTTTTCCTCTCACCTCTTGATGCTGTAGCCTGCCTCTGTTAAACTGTAACACAACACATTTGTAGTAACGCTGTTATAAACAAAGCTACATGTAGCCAGGCACATAAAAGTTTCCCACAGATAAGTAAACATTGAACATTACACCTGATCCTAACAATAAGCGATTATGTTATTGGTTTATGTTTCCTCTATATTGCACAATGTTATTTTAAAATGTGCTCTTTCTACTAAAAAAAAAAAAAAAAGCTTAGTCAGGTGCTGGAGACTATCACCTATAATCCTAACTTCTCAAGAGGCTGAGATCTAAGGATCATGGTTTGAAGCCTGTGGCAGCAGAAAAGTCCATGTGACTATTATCTCCAATTAACCAGGCAAAAGCTGAAAGTGGAACCATGTCAAGTGGTAGACAAGTGGTAGAGTGAAAAAAAAACAAGCAAAAGTGCAAAGCCCTGAGTTCAGGCCCCCAGCATCAACACAAACAAACAGAAAGCTTACTGTAAAACGCTTACATGTGAGGTCAACAGCAGCCTCAACCATCTCCTGTCTGTGTCATCAAAAACCACATCTAGTGATTGACCCACATGTCTTGGTTTGGGTACCTGCACACAAACTTACCTCACAACTTCTCAGACTGAGCCCCTGCTGTTAAAGGGACCCGTGGCTGTGCATAATTGAGACTTAGTACTTTTCAGAGCTTTACCTTGGGAACTTTTAGTAGGAACCTTTCAGAATTCAAGCATACTATCCTCAGTAAGAAAGACTAAATGATACCTCTGATATTCTGAAGGAACGATTTCCATAGGTGGAAGTCACTAAGGCTGCAGAGCCTGCATTCAGTGAAGCAAAGGGAATAATTTCCCAGAGCTTCACATCTCGTCTACTCAATTATACTGTCTAGCACTGAAGTAAGGGCATTTAATATTTCAGAAGAATTTATTGCCTTCTGTTGTCTCCCAAACAATGAATTATAGTTACTAACTCCTCATAAAACATAATAGTTCTTAAGTTCAGGCCTTAACAGCTTGATTGTGATGTAAATGATAAAGGGTTTCTTGAACCCTGTTGTACACACACCTTGCTACTCATTAACCCCACCATTTCTAATATTAGGAAATTTGCAATCTGCATTCCATGATAGGATAGGTTGAGTTTTCTTGTTTTTTTACATTGTGAAATTGTATTTACTGAGATCTTTGCACTGTGACTAGTGTTTTTTTTTTTTTTTTTTTTTTTTTTTTTTTTTTTTTTTTTTTTTTTTTGCTGGGCCTGGGGCCTGGGCACTATTCCTGAACTCCAGTTTTTGCTCCAGGCTAACACACTACCACTTGATCTACAGCTCCACTTCAGGCTTTTTTGTGATAATTGGGGATAAGAATCTCACAGACTTTCCTGCCCTGGCTGGTTTCAAACTGCAATCCTCTGATTTCAGCCTCCTGAGTAGCTAGGATTATAGACGTAAGCCACCAGCCCCCAACTAGTCATCAGCTTTTGAATAACCAAAAAGCCATAACTAAAGCAAGTCACCACAGTTCATCTTCCCAGAATCAAGTGGCTAAATGCCTGGCCAATGATGTAGGAGAGGTTTTAGATGCTACCCTTGTTTTCATAATAAAACCAACTATAATAAACTATCTTGTCAAGACCTCCCATGCTTGTGCGAGAGAGATCACAGAACAGACTCCTAGGAGTTACAAAAAATGTTATTCTCTTCTGCTTTCCCCAGCTCTATAACATAGACAGAACATCATACACACACACACACACACACACACACACACACACACACACACACTTATACACACCACACACACACACACACCACCACCACCACCACCACCACCACCACCACCACCACACCAGTAATCTGAACAGACTTGTAGTGACTAAAGGATTTTCTTTTGATTTTTCTACTCAGCAGCAAAAGCTACATATTCTGAGCATGCAGTGTAGTTTAGCTAAGTTGATGCTTTTCATTTAAGAGAAAAAACAGAGTTGAAACCAGAATTTGTATCCTGACCCTTGTCAGCCATGCAGCTGAAAATTTTAAGGCCCATTTAAGTACTATTGGGCAAAAAACATATATGATGCTGCATTTGCTGGGGGTGAGCTGACATTTGTTTGAGACATGAAACAAATGATGGTTGCATCCTCAGATCCAGGAAACACTGTCTGTGAAACCTCCAAGGCCGAGGCCTGGCCTGACATAAAGTAGACTGCCAACCAGAAAAGAGCAGGACTTCACATCTGTCTGTCTGAGATAAATAGAAGAAATCTATTTCACTGTCCTGCACATTGCATTCTGAAGCAATATGCTGAGTGCAGACAAGATATTCCATAACTCTGCAGTAAGAACATTTAATCACTTTTCAAACTGCCCAGCTAGGTATTTTCTGATTCTAACAGACATGATGCCTCATAAATCACCGTGGCAAGGCAGTCCCACACAGCTCCTTATTTTTCAAAAGAACTGTTCAAATTCTCCACTGCTTGCAGTATACTTCAAACAGTCAGAAAACCCACAGAGTTCTGTGTGGATGCTAACTTCCAAGGTTCTTGAGAAAGATAATAGTTAAGCATAAATTTACAATACTAATTTTTTTCTCACTACTACCTCCATAATGGATCTTTAGGGAAATTCAATTTGGGATATGAAAAGACATTCATGGAGCAGCTTTGTGACAAATTGGATGAAAAATAAGATAGGGAGTAAACATCAAGGAAAAAACTACAGAGGCATATTTTTCCTACTTCTGATTTTATATGTCATTTGCTCACGTACAAAAAGCTTATCAAACCTTCCAGATGAATTACTAGCTGGGATGATTGTATGCCAGCAATAGTGGTGCATGCCTGTAATCTCTGCACTGGGCAATCTCTGAGCAGCATGGTGAGAGTTTGTCTCAAAAATAAGTAACTAAACAAAAGTAAATAAACATAGATTAATTATCAAGATTGAAAGTATGATTTTATAATTGTGAAATTAGCCATGGAATGCTCTAAATGTGGTAATATAACAAGGACATGCTTTCAGAACTAGAGATAATTTCTCTGATTACCTAAAGTGATCAGAGAAAGAAAAAAGCCATGGAATGTTCTAGACATGGTAAAATAATGAAGACATACTCTCAAAAACTAGAGGCAATTTCTCTGACCACTATGTTCCATGAAATCTCTTTTCTTTCTGGTTTTAAATGTGTAGGCACTACTTGGGATAAAGATTTGAGAGGAAGATTAAAGAACAGGGCTTTTTAAAATAAGGTATAGAAAAATGTGACTTGCTGGGTACAGCACACAACACTTGCTAACAGGGGGATGAACCCCAAACCAGCTTTATCCAGTACTGGTCCCTTATGAGAAGTAGCCAAATTCCCATGGCCTAGTAGCTGTCTTTACTCCAGACCTGAATAAACAATTTCCAGGGGGAGCTTCTCTAAACAGCATGGTGGGCAAGCATAAGTCTTGAGAAAGTACCAGGCTGCCAGAAAGCACTAGACTTGCTTCAGAAGGGGCCTTGGAAGGTAGGAATGTGATGTCCTTAATGTATTATGCTGCAGTGGCTCTTAACACTCAGGCTCTTGGTGCTAGAACATTCTTAAAAGAACTTCAGCCACTTTAAATGCCTCTAAATCTCCAGAGACCCATTGGTAACATCTGAGGAGAGAATGAATATGTTCCTAAAGCCCGTAGAAATACATTCTAGGGTGAACTAAAGCTCACCATTTGGGTAAATTGTATTTGTTTGTTTGGGGCTATATTCAGTAGCAGATCAATAATAAGAATAGTGGCAAGTCAAAACTATATGCCCTGTACCATTCAGAATTTATTTGGGCCATAGCCAAACAACTATCTTTTAGTTTTCAGGTAAGATGCAGTTCTTCAGTTATGATTAATGACTCACAAACATTTTGCAAAGGCAAGGGTTACTCGATATAATCTGGAGGAAATCCAATCACAATGTAGCAAACTTTCCCTTCATTTCCCTCTAGAACTAAATGTGGGTATGTTACATTTTTTTCCATCTTTTCCCTCATCCTTCAGGATAGTTTTAAAGCCCTTAGGAATGCACATTTTATTTCCAAATTTTTCTATGTAGCACACCTTTTCAGAGGAAAAGAGCTAAAGAAATAATTAAAATCAAAGATCATCTCTTCAAGATTGTAACTAATTTCTGCTTTCCATTTGTGTACTAGATCTGGTCTGGATTTCTTCAAAAGAAAAGTTATTTTCTAACTTAATAGTGTTGTTCCATATTATCCTAAGAATATGTTTACATTAGGGACTTTTTTCCTTAGAAGTCTTATTAAATAGAAAAGCCAGCACTTACCCCCGAAATCTTTTATAGTGAAGGTCAGAGAATCTGAACATTCTGGTGTTATGTCAGGAATTTTGCAGAACTGTAGTCTACAATAGCCAACTGATAGTTCAGTGTATGCTTTCTCAGCAGTGTGCGCTCTTCCATATCCTTGTCCTGTCCTCAGTGCTCAGAATGTTCAAGCACTAAGAGTCCAAGTGTCAAGTGTATTGTGTTTTAGTATTATGATATTTAAAATTGCCTTTTCCTACAAATTTTCCATAACAAACAAATAAGAGCATTTTACTCATCACTGAGATAGAGGAGTAAAAAGCAAGCTACTTATCCCACCAAGCAATCATAAAATAGATAATATCCTGGAAAAACATATAAGCCCACTTATTTTATGTTTTTTTTGATATATTGCTTATTTATCCTTCTATTAGCATCCACATTTTATAAATATTAAAATGGAAACATTAAACAGTTAAATTACTTCCCCAAAGCTATTCCTTAAGTGAATGATAGAGTCTAGGACTTAATAAAAAAGATAGAAAATACCAAATAGACAACTAATCCAGAGGCAGAGATAAGAGGATTACAGTTCTTGACCAGGCAGACAGAAGATTAAAGAGATCCTATGAAAAAACAAGCTGTGATACCAGCTACTCAGGAGATAGAGGTTGGAGTATTATAAGCCAAGGCTGACCCGGGAAAAAGTATAAGGCCCTATCTGAAAATCAAACTAAGGCATAAAGGAGTATGGTTCAAATGGTAGAGTGCTAGTAAACAAAAAGTTATGAGAACAAACCTGAGTACCACCAAAAAGAATAGAGAAGCTTAGCGCTGGTAGTTCGTACCTGTAATCCTAGCTACTCAGAGGCTGAGATCTGAGGATCCAGGTTCAAAGCCAGCCTAGGTAGGAAAGTCCATGAATTTCATATCTCTAGTTAACCCCCAGTAGAACCAGAAGTGGATCTGTGGCTCAAGTGGTAGAGCACTAGCCTTGAGCGAAAAAGCTGAGGGATGGTGCCAGGTTCCTGAGTGCAAGCCCTAGTACCATCACACACACACACACACATCACACACACACACACATACACACACACGCATATCCACACATGCACACATACACACACACACAAAAGAGAAAAATGCATATGGAGAGATGATAAGAGATAGAGATAATGAAAGAGAATACGTTTCCCCTTTTTCTTTTCTCCTCTATTATGAATAAAACTCAGAATTTTCAGATCCATGTATATATAAAGATTGCAATAGGAACTTGACTCTTTTTATGGGTAATTTACCACAAATACTAAAAATCAATTATGTACTAGATACTATTTTCCATTTGAAAAAATGGGAAACTTGGCCAATACTGGCTTTGCACACCTATGCATAGGAGGGAAAGAAAGTAGACTTGCTCAGAAAAAGAAGACACCTTGGTGTAGATAGAAGCATATTTTGGTTTCCCAAGCCCTACATAAGTTTAGTTGCCCTTCTTCAATCGATAAAAGTTGTTGATAGTTATACCAAGGGGCAATTTTTCTTAAACAACAGACATTGTTTAGAAGGACAATGAAGAAATTCGAAACTCTCATAGTCAGGTAATGAATGAATGTGATAATGTAATAACTCAATTTTGAGATCTTATTACTGTTGAAATGTTTCTTATTTAAGATTGTGGAGAGGATGTACGAGAGTACCATCACAGGGGCTTGAACTCAGGACCTCACAGTCATTCCCTTGGTGCTCTTGCCCCCAGCTGGTGCTAGCATTTGCTATGCCTCCAGTCAGATGTTTTACTGGTTAAAGTCTCACTGAGCTAGCTTTAAATCTCAGTCCTAGAAGTGTCAACCTGCTTCCTGAGTATCTAAGATTACAGGTGTGAGCCATCAATGCATGACTTTTAAATAAGTTTTAAATGATGGTATGATAATAATCACTGAAAATGATGCTATAAAACAGCTTTATGGCCAGTTCCCTTTTCAGCAAGGATGAGATTGAATGCAGTGAATATATGACCTAGAAAACATACCTGGGTAAGGACAATAGACAGTACTTGTCATATTGACCAGTGTTTTATTCTATTGACTCTCATTGGTCTCTGAAACTCACATTTTCAGTAAAGATATGGCAGTTTCCTTTAGTTGCTGATTATAAACCTTCACAGAAAAAGTTATAATGCTGATTAAACCTTTGGAACTTTAGCAAATGAACTTCTCATGTAACATACAGGACAACTGTATGTTTCTTCCTATAAATAATATTTATATTTCAAGTAACTCATAAAAAGGGTCATAATCAGGCAATTAAGTATCTCCAGTGTAATTTATGTGGTGTGTCTCTAACAAGAGGAAAACATACATTTTTCCCCCTTGGTAAGATACTCAATTTATTTTTTATTTTAATTTTATTGTCAAGGTGATGTACAGAGGGGTTACAGTTACATAAGTAAGGTAGTGAGTACATTCTTTTGTCAAACTTGTTACCCCCTCCCTCAGTTTTCTCCCTCTTTAAACCCCTCCACCAAGTTTTATAGATCATTTCCAACATAGTGTCTTGTGAGTATCACTATTGCATTGTTCCACCTTTGTCCTTTGTCTCACCAATTTGTTGTTCCCTTTCCCTTCCCTAATTCAGATAAACGTATATATAATACCGAGGGTATCAAAACCAAATACAGTGACACCAGGAGATAAACCATAGGGGGTAAAAAACACAAAAGAAGAAAGAAATCACATATATATTAAAAACAACAGCAACAAAGAAAAAACTCTTACGTCCATGTCTTGGAGTTGAAAAATGAACATTCTTACTGTATATGAATAATTAAGTTAGAGCAATTTTTATAAACACCAACAATTACCTATAAGTTTACTTGTGAGATATGGTTAAAAGATGAGCAATTATCTTCTTTAGACTACTGTCTAGAAATGTTTTTAAAATAGTCTAAAATTCTTTTAAATATTGTTTCTACAATGTTTCGAATACCAATATTTACTAGTCTTGCAAATAAACAGCTACATCATGGTTCACTTATTGCGGCTTCTCTGTATCACAGGTTTTTCTTTAAAAAATTAAGTAAATAGTGATCCTTCTCTTATCGTGAGAGGTAAGTTTCAGACACCTTCCGATAGGTGAATATCTGCGAAGTGGCAGTAAGTGAGCCACGACATAGCGAGGGACAACTATCTAATGCTGCTACTGCTGGAATTTTCACCTATGCCCAGTCGATGAGGGATCACTGTATTTCATCGAGCACACTGTAGCAGACTTCTCACAAAACAAGAGCATTTAACATTTCATTGTTCTTGAAAAATGTTCAACTACTCTCTCAGCATTTTTATAGAACAATTAAGCTGTATGGGAGGGGCATTTTAGAGTATTACAGATATGAAGAAGTTTTCATTAGAATCATATTAGAATCATATTTATCTGGAGACTATAGCAGGTCAAACTAAACAAACCAGTACTGTGAAGAAGACAAAAAGATTTTGTTAGAAAAGAAGCAAATCAAGATGAGCCGTTATGGGGACTCTCCAGTGAGCACTGAGAATGCATTTATCCTGCCTTTATGTCCACCTGCACAGGATGCACAAAAGGATCCTTTGTCTTCACCCACAGTCATTTACATTCCATGCAGGATTGCATCACTGAGTCTCTTTTCACTATGTAATCTTCCTTCACAACAGCCTTTGTGCTTATCATGGTTGAGCATGTAAATGTTCTTTGCTATCCATGTTCTAGTTATTTCCTAGGCACAATTCCCATTGGGACTTCAGTTAGGTGTCATGGTCCACCTACTAGAATTGGCCCAAGCCATTTTACAGTTCACAATTCCTGTTATTTCATGATGGAGAAATATAATTTATTGGCTAAAGGGATTGTATAGTAATTAGCTCACCCACATTAATATTTATATTCCAAATATTCTCACTTGTTCCTTCTCCCCAAGATCAAGATGAGATAGTCTTTATCAAACCAAAACATCTTTTTTGTACTTTCTGAAATACAGAGATGTATTGGACAAAGTCTAAAATGAATGGACTTAGCATTTCAAGTGACCCTAAGGTTAGGATTTGCTTATATGCTGTGGACAACTATCTTTTCAAGATAGTGGGGTGACCTGAGTGTCAGTGGTTCACACCTATAGTCCTAGCTACTCAGGAAACTGAGACCTGGAGGATCACCATTCCCAGCCCATCTGTGCAGAAAAGTCCTGGAGACTCTGGTTCCAACTAATCAGAAAAATACCAGAGTAGAGGAATGGCTCAGCCCTGAACAAGTACTCCCAATGAGACCACCAGGCCAGATCTCTTAAGTTCTGCCCTGATGCAGGCACACACACACAAAATCAAACAGATAAAGAGATAGTGGGTGACTTGGTTGAAAATACTTTTGATATTAATCACAGAATTCACTTTGAAATAATCCCCAAAATAAATAGCACCTTTTATGATTCAAATATTCTGACAAGATGAATTCAATTACTCAGCCAAGAATATTGATGGGCTTGATAATATATAGAAAAAGATATCTTAATAAAATGCTTATTGGAATCAAATTACCATAAGTTTGTCAATATCCATTAAAATATTATCACCATAATTTTATACTCCTTGACCTACTGATTCTAATTTGTGGGCTTTGTACACAAAATCAAATACCCCAGTTCTTAGGAGCACATGTGCAAAGAATTGTTTTTAGTATTGTTTTCAGTGACAAAAAAAAATGCTTATAAAACACAACTTCTGTTCCTACTACCAGGAGTGTGACTGAATGCATGGTGGTGATACATTTCAGTGCTTAAATGTTAGTTATTTGAAAAAAATGAATTGGATCTTTAACTACATACCCAAAGTTCTATATTTGACTTTGACTGACTATTAAGTGGAAAATAAAACACAATACAAGCTCTGGGATATTGTATCACCTCATTTTGTAAAATCAAAAGCAAAACCAGATCCCTAAGGCATGTATCTGCCTGCAAAGAAACACAAGGAGACTGGGAGAAATAAAAATATTAGAGAGAGATGGATCAATAGAGTGTCACAGTTCACTTAGTGGAATTATACAGGGATTAGGGGGTATTCGCTTTTGTTCTACACATTGTAATGTTTTACTTGAAAAAGTCAGACTTCCTAATTTTTAATAACCACCAAAATGAATAGATACTTGATCAAGAGATCTAAACAGAAGGTCTGGTGCCAGGTCCTCTGGCTCATAGACCAATTTACCCAAGGGGAAGAGATATTAATAGAGCAGATCTCAGTTTCTATATCATTGAACATGTGTATACAATATACAGTGCTAGGGGAACTCTTGGGCTTACAGAGTAACATTCTGCAAGGAGCTCTTAAGAAATAGAAAACTCTCAAAGGCCCATGTGTATTGTTTCCTTAAAGCACTTACGATAATCAGAGAACTGGGGTCCATTCTATAGGTTACTAGATGATGGATTCTTAAGACTTTTGTTCCAGCTGGTTGATTGGCCAGTTTATTATTTTAAAAAAGGGTTGTGTGAAGGGAGAAAATATCAGTCTTCTGGTTAAGGGTTGTGTGAAGGGAGAAAATATCAGTCTTCTGGTTAAACCCGGGAGTTTAGGAGCCAATACCATTCCTTGGTCTTCTCTTCCTAAGAGTATTGTTTAGAAGAGGATTGAAGTATGCATAATGAAATTCACTCAACACTGGAAATGAGGAAAAGGGAAGACGAGAATATAAGAAAGGGGGTGAACTTATTCAAAGTACACTGTACACATCTTTTACCACAACAAAACACTCTTTTCCTATTAATATGATATAATTAAAAAGTATATTCTGTGGGTGCTAGGTGGCTCAGCTCTTAGGACTGAATATATCAGTTCTATGTGGATGGATACTGAGAGCTATGGGTTGGGCTGCATTTGTTCCTGTCTCAATACCAACTTGCAGGAACCCAAATTATTTGAGTTCACTAAATCATTAACTTTAAGCACTACATATTTCTTTTCATTTCTGCTCATATGACCCTGAAGGCCTCCAGCATGAGAGTGTGTATGTGCATGCACATACACTCACACATACACAAACATACACACATACATGTACTGTCTTTGGTCTCTGCATTTGTTGGTCAAATTCTGTATGCTTCCTTCTCCCTCATCTACTTTCTATAGGTACCATCATCTTATACTTCTGGCATCTCTGACCAGGATCATAAACCATCCATGGAAAAGATGCGACTGTGATGTCCCTTTCCTAGAACAAATCATATCCTGGAGCTCAGAGAAGTGGACATTTTGGTTTTTTGCTATACTAAAAATGTGACTGCTGAGGAGTGACCCCAGCCAAAGCTTCTGTTTCCTCCCTGTCTTTTCTGGCAAACACAATGGTTTCAGGATGGTTCATCTGAGTGGTATATGATATAGTCAGTTCTTTGAAACTGAAGTCTTCTTCACTCACATATGCAGTGAAATTTTATCAGGGCAAAATATGCCAGAGTCTGGATATATTTCTTGCCCTTTAGGAGCTTAGAATCTTACCCTTACTAAACTATTTTCTTTGCAATATGTCATAATTGTTTCATTTACATTTGGTCCAAGTAGATTCATCATAATGCATAATGATCAAAGGTACACTGGAAAAAATACCCTGTACATTGTGGTACGAGTTAAATCTTGCTTGAAAGACTTTACAATGTGAACAGATCTACAGGAAACAGACAATTCAGCCAACTGTTTTTTTGTACCCATAGCATGATATAAACTCACTAGTCCCCAAGATTCAGGTACCAACAAACACGAAAATGTATAGCAAGGTGGTTTCTAGTTGCATGCTAGCAATCACAATTCTAGGAAAATATGATGGATCCTGATGAAACTATTAGATATAGAACAATTTGTATTTTTGTTTAGTCTCTCTGTGATCAATTAAATGTTTCTGAGTAGAACACATGGGAAAGAGCAGGAGAGAAAAGCTAACAGTATTAAGGACAGAAGTGATATTTTCTAAACTGGACTTGGAAGATGTCTTGTGATGGGCTGGAGTTCTCCCAGGTCATGGCTTCATCTAAACCTTTGCTTCCCTCCAACCCCCATCATTCTATAGTTATGAGATTAAAACAATACTCTATTTCTCTAATACTGTTCATTTAGATACTACTGGCTTTACTGTTTCGCTCCAACTTCAGCCTTTGGTTCATGGAGTCTGCATCTAGTATCCATCAAAAAAAAATTTCACCATTGTGATATCCAGTGCCAAGGTCACCATTATATAGGCAAGGTACCTTATCATTTTACAGAAACTGCCAGCTGTAGAAAACATCCTGCATACTAAACTGGAACCATTGTTTCTACTCAAAATGTTAAGAGTCACCTTGTTCTCCATTGAGGATATTTTTTATTTCAGTATGAATTAGCTGTGCCTGGCCGCAAGGAAAAAGAATCAAAGCCATATTCTGAATGATCTTAGTAGAAATTTTCTTTCCTTTTTCTTTTTCTCTTTCTTCCTTCCTTTTTCTTTCTTCCTTTCTTTCTTTCTTTCTTTCTTTCTTTCTTTCTTTCTTTCTTCCTCTCTCTCTCTTTCTTCCTTCCTTTCTTTCTCTCATTCTTTCTTTCTTTTTGGTGCCAGTCCTAGGGCTTGAAATTAGGGCCCGAGTACTGTCACAAGCTTTATAACCCAAGACTAGCATTCTACAACTTGAGCCACAGCTCCATTCCAGGCTTTTTGGTGTTTAGAGATAAGAGTCTCACAGATTTTCCTTACTGAGCTGGCTTTGAACCATGATTTTTAAACCTCAGATCTCAGCCTCATAAGAAGCTAGGGTTGTAGGTGTGAACTACCAGCACCTGAATGGTTCACTTTTCTTATTCTAATTAAATGCCCCCAGGACTAGTGCTGTCAATATTGGTATAAGAAAGTGGTCAAGTTACCATCTAAAGCCTCCGTTCCCTTATCTGCAAATGAAGATAATAAAGGTTTCTGTCCAGGGCATCATTGGGAGAATTAAACTGGACAATCCAATTGGGACAGATATTTACAGTGTCGAGTAGATAGTAAGAGATTACTGTGTTTATTATTATTTTCTGACTCAATCCATACCTGGAATTTAACAGACTCACAAAGAAGAAAACATGCCATATAGATTATAAATCCAAAAGTGATATTGAATTTTCACTGTCATATAATAGCTATATTACCTTCTACGTGTTTCCCAAATAACAAGGTCAAGGTCAAATGACATAACTATATACTGGGTGACATGAAAGGTCCTGAATTTTGTCTTTTCTTGAATTATGTTTCTCTATTTAAAGTTATACAACATTAAAAAAGTTAAACTAGATATGTCTTGGTTATCTGCTGTAGGACTCAGATAACCTCCTCAGTTAACTTCCATTAGGCTCCCTTACCTAAATTGAGGATCGCTATGATTTTTCCCCTCCACAAGATATGTTAAGATGGGATAATTTATACCAAGCAACTCCCTGTGCTGAGCAAATTCCTCAATATACTGTGGCCACAAGCAACTGAATAGTCCAATAAATAATAGTCAAACTCTAGAAACACTAGTAGAAAAAATATGATCAATATTAACACGTATGGATTTTTTGGTCTGTGTTTTTTAATTAATTCTGTATGTGAATTGGAATTAAGGACTATTAAACAGCATTTGTGACTTCAAAACCAATAAAATTTTCAAAAGTAAAAAATATTTAGAGCCAGAAGAAAATTACTTTGCGAAGCAAGGAAAAACAATTTCCTAGAACCAAAAACGTAGGGAGACATAATCATAATTTAGAGGTCACTCTTTCAAATGGAATGAATTTGGCTTACTGAAAACTCATTTACTTTTTCAAGGACTTCTGGAAACTATCGTATAGTTGTGCTGCCTGCAAACCAGTGATTAGAAAATTCAGAACCGTAACAAATTTAATTGTGAGAACCAAAATCCAAATTGATGAGTGAATCTATGGAGAGAAAATTTTCACTTCTACTATCTCAAGCAGAAGAAGGACCTGTTCATATACTGCACACACAAAAAAACCCACTGGGAAGATGTATGTGATGGAAGTGGAAATTTAAATTACTGGGAGAAAGACTTATGCAAACCATGAGCCCTTTGCTCATAATTACAGTCTCCATATTTCCCTCCAGTGTACTTTTGGTTTATAACGATGATGTACTCATCTTTGAAATGTTCCTGATGAATAATTCCAATGTATTGTCATTCTTCTTTTCTTCTTTCTTTTGTGTGTCAGGAATGGGGTTCAAATTTAGGCCCTGAGGCTCTCACATGGCCTTCTCACTCAAGGAAAGAGCTCTACCACTTGAGCACAACTCCACTTCCAGCTTTTTACTGGTTAGACATAAGAGTCTCTCAGATTTGTCTTCTCAGGTTGGCTTTGAGCTGTAATTCTCAGATTTCAACTTTCTCTCTCTCTCTCTCTCTCTCTCTCTCTCTCTCTCTCTCTCTCTCTCTCTCTCTCTCTCTCTTTTTCTCTCTCTCTCTCTCTCAAATCACCATTTAACTTACTTAAGTCTTTGGATAATGAGTTTTCTTATAGTCTAACACCTCTAACATTTGAAAATATGAAACCTCTGAAGAGTTAACATTTGAAAATGTGAAATTGACATTATCTTCCATTTTCCAATGTTTTGTCAGCTTTTGAAAGTTAATGGGAATTGACTTAATTTAAAGCTAAAGTCCTTTCCTCATAGAAATGTGTTTTCTAAAGAATTTCTAATGAGAAATCCTTTAGAATAAAGTTCCTTAGCACTATGGATACAAAATTAACTTTCAGACCTTTAAACTTCACTTTTTGGTCAGAAACAAAGACAAAGCCTCCCATCAAAAGTATTTGAGATTTCAGGCATTTTTTTTTCAGCATGAAGATATTTGCATGTATACATAATAACACCAATTAGGGTTAGCACATAAGTTTAAGCTGAAGATTCATTTATGTGTCCCACACATCTTTTTCACACAACACAATAGTTTTAGTGAGCCTGCCTTTAGACTCAAGGTTAGAGATCAAGTATAGATTATTTTTTTCTGCATGTAGAATCATGTAAGCACTCCAAAGTTTCAGGTTTTGGAGCAATTCAGAATAGGATTAGATATGTTCAATCTGTCTCCAAGAGCTGACCCAGGCCACACTAAGAGAAGGAAAATGCTAGATGATGTTGTTGACATAGGAAATGGGTGAAACATTAAGTTACACTGTATTATATAAAGGAAAGCCATCATCACATGGAGACTTGTTCCTGAGCTAAACTGTTTCTTTAGATATTTTTTTAATTTATGGAAAATTGAGGCTACTGTGAAAAAGAGGAAATTTCATCTCACAGAGAAAATTTCATTACATGATGGAGGTAAATGGTCTTTGCTCTCCAAGCTGAACACGCCATCTTTAACCAGTTCTCACTACACAACTTCTCATCCAAATTGAAGAGGAAAATGTACAAAGGCAAAGCTGCTGTGAAGGAGATTGTCAGAGGCCCATTGAGGACAGCCCTTTCTGAATAGAGGCTGGGACTAAATCTGGGCCACCTCCAACTAGAAACATTTGTTCTTGACACTGAGAAAGGATTAGATAATGGAGGAAAGAATGGTGAGGGAAGACAGGCTTTTACCTCTCCTCTGTCTCTTATAATAATCTATGAATACAAGGACAAAAACACCAGTAGAATGTCAGTGCTCTAAATCCAGGCTGAAATCAAAGGCACAGATTGTAATGTAATAGAAAGGAAACGTTTAACAGTACTTTGTTGTTTCACTGTATAAGTTGGTTCAATAAAGAAGATAGAAATAATAGGAAAATGGCTTAGTTCTTGCCTCCAAGAATATTACTAAAATTATTGCTGATAATTACTGTATGGAATTTTTTCTTTTTCTTTTTAGCTTCCATTTTGTAAGTATAGCCTTCACCTAATGATTAAATCTAACAAAAGAGATAGGAAGCCGCTTCTGGTTTGGTTTCAACTCTGTGTGGAATAAAGCTAAAAGATAAGATCCATTGTTCTTGTCCTTACTCCAAGAAAGAGTATAAGTATTTGCTCCTGACTTTCTTGTTTGTTGTTCGTTTTGCTCTTTTAATTGTTAACACATATTATCTACACAAGTTAAGGAGGTTCATGGAAGTAGTTCCATACTGGCATACAACATTTATTCATCATATCTACCCTCCCTTCTTCTACTCTCACGCCTCCCCAATTCTTCTCTGGCACTGTTTCCAATCCCTATTAATGTCTCTTCTGCTTTCAGGTCATCTTTTTTTTTCTGATTTCTGCATGGGAAAGAGATTGGGAAATATTTGTACTTCTGTGTCTGACTTACTTCGCTTAAAATGATGTCCTCCATTTTCCTGCCAATGACAAGAATTTAATCCTCTTTATACTGAATACTCTTCTCTATGTATATATATATCAAATTTTCTTTTTTTTTCTTTTTTTGTCTGTAATGGGGCCTCAACTCTGGGCCTGGTTGCTGTCCCTCAGCTCTTCAGCTCAAGGCTAGCATTCTAACACTTGAGCCACAACACCATTTCTGGTTTTTTCTGCTTATGTGGTGATGAGGAATTAAACCCAAGACCTCGAGCATACAAGGCAAGCACTCTACCACTTAGCCACCTTCCCAGTCCTCAAATTTTCTTTATTCATTTGTCTGTTAATCAGTCCCTAGGATGATTCCATATTTTAGCTATAGTGAATAGTGCCACAATAAACATAGGTATGTGCATATCCCTTTTGTGCACTAACTCCATTTCTTCCAGATATAGACCCATGAGAGGAATAACTGAGATGTACAGACATTGAATTTTAGCTTTCTGAGGAACTTATATTCTATTTTCTAGAGTGGCTGTGCTAATTTACATTCCTAACAACAGTGTATAAGGTTTCCTTTTTCTCCACATCCTCACTTGCATTTGTTATTTATTTTTGATTTTTTTATAATAGCCATTCTTATTTGAGTAAAGCAGAATATCATTGTAATCTGATTTGTTTTTCCTTCGTGGCTATTTATACCAAGCATTTAAAAAATATATATTTATTGTCATCCTATGGACCCATAAAAGTCTGAGATTTAATCATAAGATTACAAAGTATCCTTTTCCCCTCCCCATACCTTTAGGAAATTGCAGAGCTACAGGATAACATTGGCCGATTATCACAGAGGGCTGCAAAGAGCAGACTCTAGCTGAAAAGGAGGATGTAGGAAAGCTCAGACAATGAGGGAGACAAAAAATGCACTTATGAATCTGGTAAGCATTAAATACAACAAAAACCCTAGCTAGATAACCCTTCAAATAACCCTTCACACAAAGCCCTTTTTACTAGTTCCCATTTCTTAATACATCTTGTCAAGCTTTCAAGCAAAAATTATAAGACATGTTAAAATGTTAGTAAAAATACAGTCTGATAACATCACTACCATATTGACATATTTGTGATTTGTTCTTTGTAATTAGACTTAGAAAAAAATCCCTTATCATTCGAAATATTTCCGCAGCTCCATTTTCTCTTTGTACTAATTCTAGTATTCCTCCTGAGTATGTTATACCTTGATTACTATCCCATAAAGCCTAGAAGTTTTATGTCAAATATGACATAAATTTTGGAACTATCAGAAAATGAATCTAATATAACTGTATTTAATATGATAAAGAAGTAGACAACATGAAATGAGAAGATGACATGTAAGATATATGGTTATTGTGATGATTAATTTTGATGGCCAACTAGATTGGACTGAGAGATGTCTGATCAGCTAAGCACACCTCTGGGTATGTTTGGAAGGGCATTATTAGAAATGATTGACTAAAGGAAACCTTGCATACAAGCATCATCCCAAGGCAGAGGCTCAGCATAAAAATGAAAGAAGAGGAAGCCTGCTAGTGAAGGCAGTTTGCTTTTGCTTTCTGTCTACCATGATGTGGACTGTCCTCCACCACACTATCTCCACCATAATGGAGTGAAACCACTATCAGAATTAGTTGTTCCTCCTTTAGGTTGTTTTGTCAGGTGTTTTGTCACAGCAATAAGAAAAATAACTAGCATAATTATGCAAACAGAAAAATATGGAACTCTAGGGAGGAATGAAAATGAAATACTATAGATCAAAATACTATAGATCAAAAACATGGGCTAGACCTGGCCAAAGAAAAAATCGATGAACTTGAAAATAAGTAAATAGAAACTACCTAGCTCAAGAAGACATTAGAAAAAAGAAGAATAAAACAAAAGACGTTTAAGTACTATAGGATAGCAATCAAGGTATGACATACTCAATATGAATACTAAAATTAGTACAAAGAGAAAATGGAGCTGTGGAAATATTTGGAATGATAAGGGAATTTTTCTAAGTCTAATTACAAAGAACAAATCACAAATATGTTAAATTCAGAAAACATTCAGCAGGATAAATACCTAAATATGCATACCTAGACCTATGTACATACTGCAGGAAACCAGAACAACAACAAAATTTAAAGTGAAAGAAGCTAAAAAACAAACATCTTACCTATAGAGAGACAAAGGTAAGATTATAGCAATTGTCTTAAAAGACTCGATAATCATTTGAAATATGAATGGCTTACATGTAATAATTAAAACACAGAAATTTTCATAGTGGATTAAAACAAGACCCCATTAGATGTCTCCTACAGAAAATTAACTTTTAAAAGTAAAAGGCTGGAGAAAAAAATTACATTGTAATATTTTTTTCTTTTTTATTACCTTTAGTTGTACAAAAGGATTGTCATTTAGCTTGATCAATGTCATGCCTTACCTCTCCTAACCACCCTTTCTCTCACTCTTCTTAATTTTGTAGGAAAAACATTGGATTCTTGATGGCATTCCCCCCACTTCTCTTCATTTGTTGACTCCTTGTCTGTTGAACCCCCAACCCACTCCACCCCTACTGAGTATAGCTTCTTGGTGTTTCATTTTGCTGAACTTTGATTTTGACTTTCTAAGAAATTGAAATGAGTTCTCCCTTTAACTTGTGTATTTCAGTTAATACATTCATATGCACTTGCATACTCAATATATTTATGTAAGTTTATAAACTAAATCTAACTTCCATATATAAAAAAAATGCATCCTTTGTCTCTCTGAGCCTGATTTAGTTCACTCAACATAATTTTTCCCTGGTCTTTCCATTTGTTAACAAATGATACAAGATTATTCTAATGGATAAATAAAATTCCATTGTGCATAAACTACATTTTCTTGATCCATTCATCCATTGAGGGGCATCTAAATTGAAGTATTTGTATTAATTTAAGACAAAGTAGATATCTGAAAAGGCAAACTTAACAGCAAAAAAGCGTTATGTAATTAAATAGAGCTCAGTTATTCGAGAAGATAAAAGAATCCTAAACTTAAGCCTGTACTAGTCAGGGTCTTCCAGAGAAACAGAACCAATCATGTATAATGATCCAAGAAAACTAGTGTTTTGAAAGAAAGATCTGAGATTCTGAAGGAAAAGGGAGTAGATTCTTCTGAGTATATGCTTAGTTCAATATAGATACATATGATAACATCAATAAATAGTTATGGAGATCTATGTATAGTAGTTTAGTATATATGATTATATTGCCTTTCTCTATCAGCTATGTCTACAAGAAATGATACTTCAACAGCCAGGATTTTACCTACTACCCAGATTTTGGTAACTAATATTTTCCAGTAAAAGGAAACCAGAATGCTAGAAGAAATGTTGACTAGGTTTGTGACAGAAAAACTATAGGAGGAACCCAGATGATGTCGAAGTGATAGTGCTGCAACAAACAAACAAAAAGTACTCAGAAGAATCCCACAACAATAGTGTATGTCAAAGGAAGATTAGAAACTAACCAGCTCCCAATGGCCAAAGCCAGTAGATGTTAGATAGTAAGTAAACACTGGATTATCATCCAAATCATGACTCCATACTGATACGAAAGATTAAGTAAATGAGTAAGTGAAGGAAAAGAGGCAGCTCTCTAGGGCAGAATTCACAATGAGTCCTGAAAATTCCCTGCTCCCCCGAATATAGGGCATAACTCTCCTTGATTGTAGCTGAATACGGTATCTGGCTTCTAGAACGCAGAAAGGGAAGGTTTGAGAAAAAAGGAAGAGAAAAATAACTTCCTAGACTGAAGACTGATGAACGCAACCTGAGCAAGAGGTCACAGCCAAGGTCAACAGTGCCTTGTACCTGGGACTTGTACCTGGTCGACTTGTACCAGTCGACTTGTACCTGGGAAAAGATGTGAGGAAAATCACACTTAAACTCTGGGATCTTCCTTCCCTGAACACATCACCTCAGTCAGGCCATGAAAAACACATGAGAAAAAATTCCAATTGCAGAATATTTTGCAAAATACCTGAGCAGTACTCTTCAAAACTGTCAAGGTAGTAATCAAAATCAAAAGAAGTCTTAAGAAATTGTCACAACAAAGAGGAGCCCAAGAAAACTTAAATGGAATATGGGATCTTCATGACACATTAGGTAAAATTGAAAGAACTCTGAATGAAATATAGACATAAGAGCAAGGTACCAATATTGGTAATTTAATTGTGTTATTTAATTATTTAAGTGTATTCAATAATGTTCCATATTAATAAATAATAATAAGGAAAATACAACATGGGGTACATGGGGATGCTATCATCTTTCTGTAAATCTAAAACTGTTTAAAAAATGATAATAGTAAAGCTTTCCGTTTAATCTAGCCAGCTCTGCACACAGAGGTAAAGGTCATACTTTAAGCTGCTAGAGAGACATACTTGTAAGCTTAATTGCAAGAAAAAAACCCTAGAGAACAACCAATCATCCATGAGGGGCATCATTAAAGGAACTTATTGTCCTTGCAGACAATTGAGGAAACAGCCACTAAAGCCAGTGAAAATGGAGGGAGTTTAGGATCATATAGCCAAAGAATCCACATTAGAGACAGTCCCCAACTCAGGATGTGTATCCCTGTACATCTTAATAGAGATAAACATGTGTTAGTTAGTATTAGAAAAATATAACCAGTAAAGCCATGTCTTCAAGTTATCATGGGTCCAAAAGATTGCTTTGCCTTTTGTGAGCACCATAAGGATATTATTTAGAAATATCTGATATTTTAATTCAGAAATCAAAGCTTCTGGAGAAAACTAGGTGGTACTCAGGTAGGATTTATATAACTATTGATCTTTTAAGAAGTATCTTTTAAGTCATTTTTATTTCTGTTATTTTAAATGGTCCAGAAATCCTGTTTCCGGCCTATCTCCTTTTAAGTACAATCTGATATCCTTTTTGGATCATTTTAGGACTGTATAAATCTAAATTTAGTCTTTTTTTGTCCTCTCTGAACTTCAAGAGGCTCTACAAGGGGGTTACCATTTGACATGAATTCAATCCTTTGCACTTATTAACTGTTATCTTTTGAAGGAGAAATTAGATTGATAACTCCCACTTTGCATAACAATGACAGTAGTTAGACAAGAGGGTTGGGGAACTGTCCTGGGAACCTACATGGAGGTCCCTTGATTCAGAGCATTCAATGTGAGAGCCCTGTTTTCCTATTCATATTGTCTGTTTCCTTGCACACTGCAAGCTGGGTATCTCCAAACCTATGCCCTGGCTCCACAAGTTTGTAAAAGTGACCTAAGGAGGAGACTTAATGGGAAACCATAGCCTTAAGCAGCTCACAATGAGCTGTGCTGCGAATGTTACTCATGTCTTCCTGTACTTGACTTGTCAGGTCAAGGTGGAATACTTTAATGAAGAGTTGCCTTAAGTTCCTCTCGTTGTACCCCACTTATTACTACACTCCTGTCATGGTATTTCTAAATCCCATACCCTATTCCCGTTGAGTTTTGCTTAGGTGGTCATGAGTCAATCCAATGGGCAGAGTGATTCTTGAAGCAACATAATTCTTTTACAGTATCAATCACTCCCTCAGGCCAATTTTGGAGAGGAATTGATACTTCAAGCCCCTAAAACTTCAGGAAAAGCCCTTCTCAAGGTATATGTAATGGTAATCCTCACCACTCTTCTGAGACTATCCTTTCTCTGAAAATGTCATTCTGTTCTAATAAAGTATATGCTTTCTACTTTTGCTTCCTATCTTGCCCCAAATCCCTCACAGATTAAAAGATTGGATTTAATTGTTAAGACCTTTCTTATAACTTTAGTATTTTTTTTTTAGTATTTTAAGACCTTTCTTGTAACAACACATCTCAAGAATTTTATTGAACTAAAAGAAAAGTAATGGGAATGTAATTTTTACTGAGTTAGATAAACACAAATAATATTGCATGCATTTATCCAGTTTATCACTTCAAATTCTTCACTTTGTGTAAAATGATTTTTAAATCGTTTTTATGTTCTTCTTTATTTTGATTTTATTATTGTTGCTATTATTATTATTATTTTGCCTGCTTCTCTCTGACCAATATGATTGAAAGTTTAGTGATTCCTATGAAAATGTATTTCAAAATTGTCTAAATACAAAAGGTCAAAGCAACTGCACTGATGAGCAAATGGTAAAACCCTCAGGCTCAGAGACTTAGAAGAACTTGTATGACCCTAGAACAAAAATCTGCCTCCCCAACTGCCCTCAATGGTTGGGAAATGTCAGCACAGTGAGAGCCATTATCTGACTCTACCACACTCTCTTTTCCTACCACTGTCTACTAACCTGGGAGAGTCTGGCTGTGATCAAAGGGTCCAGTCAAGTCTGTGTTCTTTAAGAATTACCCCAAGGGCCTCAAAACACAGAGCACAGAAGAGTTCCCTTGTGTTCTATCTCCTCCCTAAGAATTTCTTTCATTTCCTCTAGTTCCAAACAGTAGTCAGCCACTCAGTCTCTCGGGCTCTATTTTCTCCTTTAAGTAAAAAGTCTGGTATGCTTCTATGTGTCAATGAAAGAATTGAATACTCTGCATTGACCTGGGTCTTTAGAAACTGAGTCTGTTTAATTTGTTTACATATTATCATTTAAAAGACAATTCTGGGGAAAAAATCCTGGGAGCAGAGGGAAAGAGAGGAAGAGGAAAGGAAAAGGAGAGAAAGGGAGAAGAAAGAAAGGGAAGATAGTGAGGGAGAGGGGGAATTTTTAAGAAGAAAGCATTGAAAGCTGCTAGGGAGAAGCACTCTTCCTTTCATAGGCTTGCAAACAATTCCAAGGGCCTTCCTTACTAACCTTGCCAATTTGCTATTAAAAATTAAATCCCAGTCTATTTAATTTGCATAAAAAAATCAGTCACTCATTTTTTTGCAGCTTCATTGGAGAAAGTTACCTCATTTTCTTTTATTGTAGTTACTATTCAAGGCTGTTTCTCTCCCTAGTGTTTTCCATGGCCCCACTCTGTGCTGGTATCTTCAGGAGGTAAGCAACAGAGACATACTAACCACATTGATCACAGACTAAGATGGTTTCCCTGGCAACCATAACCCAATGAAAGCCCTTAGAACTGCTTTCATTTCACACGAAGCTGCTTTTTTCCTAATGATTTTAGGCATCACAGATGGCAGAAGCAGAAGTATGAAAGTACCTGTTCCAACTGCATTGCTACGAAAATAAAGCTGATTCAGTGAGAGATGTTCTGCTCTGTTCTGTGTTTAGCTAATTGTAGAGTCATTTTTGAACATTTTTGAACTGAATCCATCCATATGTACATTATTACAGTGTGAGAATGGATTAGTTTTCTATTGCTGCTGTAATAGATCACCACAAACTCTGTGGCTTACAAAGACTCAGTGAATTATCTCATAGATCAGTGAAATAGAAGTCAGACACAGGTATCACCAGAGTAAAATCAAAAGTCAGTAGAGCTGTGTTCCTTTGTAAGAGAAATGTTTTTCTTTTTAGGAAGCTTCCAGCATTCCTTGGCTCATGGCACCCTTGTTCTCCATATCAGCTAGCCTACATCACATCTCTCTAATTCTTCCTTCACTGTCCCATCAAAGCTTAGAATTTAAAGACGCATCTTTCTTGAGTCCATCTGGACAATCTAAAATAATCTCCACTTCTCAGAGTGTGAATTGTCAATCACATCTGCAAAATTCCTTTGACCTAGTAAGGTGGCATGGTTTTAAGCTCCCAAAATTAGGCCCTGGTTTGCTGAGAAGGCCATGATGTCATTTCAATTGTATTCCAGCCAAAATCCATAACTAGACTCTACTCAGGAAGAAGTAGCCAAATTAAAGTAAGGCATAGACCATAAAACAAATATTTTCCTTCAAATATGTCTATAAAGACAAAAAAGCTAAGTAACTGTTTTGGGTTAAAATAGAAAATAACAAAATGACAACAAATTGTATTTTTGTAATGCTGCATAAGAAAACCAGGCTATCTGGAAAAATCTAGGTTGAGATAATTAACAGGTTTGACTCTGACAAGGTGAATAGTAGGAACTAATATTAAATTCCCAGTTTTGCAAAATGCATTGTAGTTATGTCAAATTATGTCTTCATTTTTAGGAATAACACTATGAAGTTTTAAAGAATATAAAGGGCCCATTATTCAAAAGGTTCAAAAAATGTATCTGAAAACATTCTATGAGAGAATGATAAATCAAATGTGATCAAATATAAACAAATAGTCAATCTACGTAAAGGAATAAGGGAGTTTGTAGCTCTTGCAACATGACTTAAGGTTTTAAATAATTGCATAGTAAAAGCTTACAAAGCAACATACAAGACATGAGAGAGGGGCTGGGAAGGTGGCTCAGTGGTAGAGCGCTTGCCTTGCATGCCTGAGGCCCTGGGTTCAATTCCTCAGCACCACATAAGCAAAAAGAAAAAAGCCAGAAGTGGTGCTGTGGCTCAAGTGGTAGAGTGCTAGCCTTGAGCTGAAGAGCTGAGGGATAACGCCCAGGCACAGAGTTCAGGCCCCACAACCAGACCCAAAAAATAAAATAAAATAAAACAAAAGACATGAGAGAGCAATTACACTGCCAAAATCACATTTTATAGTATATGGGTATTAAAAAGTAGAAAGAAGCTGGGAGCTGGAGGCTACACTTATAATGTTAGCTGCTCAAGAGGCTGAGATCTAAGGATCACACTTCAAAGCCAGCCTGAGCAATGAGGTCCTAAGTAGAAGTGTGGTTCAAGAGATAAAGTGCCAGCCTTAAGTGAAAAGGCTAAAGGACAGCATACATTTCAAGCCCCAGTATGGGTACAGAGAGAGAGAGAGAGACAGAGAGAGAGAGTGAGTGAGAGTGAGAGAGACAGAGACAGAGACAGACAGACAGAGAAACAGAGCGACAGAGAGGGAGAGGGAGAGAGAGATAGAGGGAGAGGAAGAAAGAGACAGAAAAAGACAGAGAGAGAGAGAGAGAGAGAGAGAGAGAGAGAGAGAGAGAGAGAGAGTGAGAGAGAGAGAGAGAGTAGAAAGACTTGAGGTGTGATGTCCAAAGAAGAATAAATAATAGGAAAGACTGACACCAAGGCATAGCTGGATTTTACATGCTACTTCTTTTCTACAGAACATTTGCTGGAACTGTAGGCCTGAATTTTTATTTCTGACTATAAAGCTTTGTTACTTGTCCTTAAATTTTTTTAACTTTCATGTTTTGCTTTCTTTGACTGGAATTCTCCAAATGACTGCTCCCAACTAATCTACTTTCCCTAAATTGTCCCAGAATTAAATAATTATCTTTTTGTAAATTCCAACTGAAAGCAATCAAGTATTTATCATGTTCAGCATGGAAAAAATGCCTTATTCAATGGAGTCCCTTGTTTTCCTCTATGGCTTTAGATGCTGTAGCTCAAATAATTTTAGAAGAAATTCTCATCTTAAATTAGAAAGTAGATGGTTCAAGATTTATTCTATCTGCAAAAAAGGACATTATAATTGGACTTTGAGAAAAGAAGACATGATTATACTGCTGTGTTGAATTGGAGAGGAAGGGAATGGTCTTAAATTTATAATGTGGGTTGAACTTTTCCCATTTATAAAGACCTCTATTGTGGAAATAGATGAGTTGTATGAGCATTTTATTTACTTCTACCCTCAGCCCTGGGTTTTCTGATCCCAAATAATTTTTTTCCAAAGCTGCAATTACTGAAAATACAAATAATGTGAAACTTTGCAGCTGGTCCTGGCCCTGGCGTATTTCCAGCACATAATCACCTGTCGTGTGCACTAATTCCCGCCATGATTAAGCCCCTTTATGCACAGTAGGGTCTGACAGCTCTATTGTTTAAAATGTCACCCATTAATAGAACAGGCACAGGCTTGTCTGTACTCTGACTACTTTCCTTGCATATTTTGTACAACAGCTTCAGTTAAGCTGCTGTATTAGGTTTTTGATGAGTGATCACTTTTCCTGGGGCTTGGTATTGTCAATAAGACTAATAATATGTGAGATCACACCACACTTATATACAAACACAGAGTCAAACAAAGCCTTCTAGAAAACATTAGAAAGAGCAGAGAGTGAACTGTTTTGATGTCTTTTAAGGTAACATGTCAGTCTAAACATGACAATAACATTTCTCCTTGTTTGAGGAAAATAAACTATGGCTGAATCTGAGAAAATGTGTCATTAAAATACATAGGTTACATATACATTTAATATACTACTGATAATGTAGAGACTCTTCAAAATCTTATTTTTCTATAACTCAACTCATGGTACTAGTCAAATTGTTACTAAGCCAATTTTATGAAATAGTTTGGACACTCAGTACTAACTACAACTGAAAGAATAACCCAAATACCTTCCATGGATGACCTTGAAAAATGGTAAACAATCAATGTTTATTCCGTTGTTTGAGCTGAAAATTTTGTGTGATCCTAAAAAGCTTCATTGAGAAAAGTTGGCATGGTCCTAAAGTGACCCAAATGGAGATGCCAGAAAGAATAAGGAAGGCTTTGTGCTAGTGCTCAAGTTTCATCTCCCAACGATATCGCATTCAAATTCAGGCAGGCTTTGCTAATATCCTTCACCTGCTACTGTTTGCGTTTTGATGCTTACTACTAGATTCCTCTTCCTCCAGTTCATACAGACCATATGCTCAATTCTGTAGTCATTTCTACTGTCTAAAGTTTAATCAAAGAGCACAGCAAGTTACCATGATTGTTTAGTCACCCCAAAATAACCTTTTCCAGATCAATTTGTGAATGAATAAGTAGATAGAGGGTAAGTAAATAGATAATCGAAAGATAGATGGATTGATAATAGGTAGGTAGATAAATAGATAGATAGATAGATAGATAGATAGATAGATAGATAGATAGATAGATAGATAGATAGATAGATAGAACCAGCTGTCATCTCCAGCACTTTTAGTTTATACTCAGAAGCAATCTGATTTTTGGCCCAAGACCTCCACTTTATTGTATTTTATCACCACTTCCTAATCCTTTCTTTATCTTTAATGGAACAAAGACCAGTAACATTATCAATCCAACCATTTAGAGAAAAAAGAGGCTCACTAAAAGAAAATACTGCCCTTGAGATGGGCACCAGTGGTTCCTATCTGCAAATCTTAGTTACTCAGGAGGCTGAGATCTGAAGATCATGTTTCAAAGCCAGCCTGGGCATAAACATCCATGAGACTCATCTAATTAATCCCAAAAAGCTAGAAATGGGGCTGTGAACTGAGTGGTAAAGCTCTACCTTTGAGAAAAAGAAGTTTAGGGACAGTGTCCAGACCCTGAGTTCAAGCCCCTAGACCTTCACATAAGAGAAAAGGAAATACTATCTTGGGTTTCTTGGCATCAACCTTCTACTTATCTATAGGAATAAAAGTTTAAATGAAGACTCTATGAAAATCCTCAGATGTGCTCTGAAAGGTTCTGATATTTGGGGGGGAAGATGTGAAAAGTAAGGGACCCTATACATGGATTTAGAATTGGGTCCTCTGATCAGAATGGTATAGAGCCGTTTGATGTATTCATGCTTTCATTCAAAGAAATGCATAAATGAATGAGTGTGGAGAGAGGTAGTCATCACAATGCATCCAGTGAGGCCTCTGTCCTGGGCAAGTGTTCACTTTTCCTCCTCCCCTTACTGAAATCCCCACATGCTGACAGTGGACAATGCCAGTGAGGATGGATGAATTTCCTCATTTGTAAGAATTAGGCAAATATGTGGACAGACAAACAAATTGGTACTTAGACTCTGCCATGTTTCTAAAAATAACAATAGCAACAACTACCCCCTGAAACTGCTTGTTACACTGTCCAAAGCTCTTTCAAAAATAATAGTTAGGCATGCTATTGAATCGTCAATTTTAAAGCTACCTGTTAATTGCCAAAAAGCCTTCCCTGCTGACATAGTCTGCTGTAGAGCAATTGTCTGTTACAGAGGTAACTCCTTGAACATAATTTTAAGGAAAAATGCATACAAATCTAATTTTTAAACTGCATAACATTTTAATATGTTCAGGGAGATTTCAATTAGGGGTGGGTAGGGGTGGAGGGTAAGGAAATAGTGCATACCAAGTCCTTTGAAAAAGGAAACAAGAGCTGGATATTTCAAATAAGAATTGCCTATTTTATTTGCTCAATAGTTTTAAGATCTTACACTTTAGAAATTCTTTTTTTTCTTTTCTTCTTTTTGTACTGATCCTGGGGCTTGAATTTGGCCTGGGCAGTGTCCCTGAGCCTTTGTGCTCAATGCTACTGCTTTACCACTTGAGCCACAGTTCCACATCCAGATTTCTGGTATTTAATTGGAGAAAAGAGTCTCACAGACTTTTCTGCCCAGGCTGTCTTTGAACTGCAATCTTCAGATTTCAGTCTCCTGAGTAACTAGGATTACAGTTGTGAGTTACCAATGCACCTGAGTTTCCACCAGCACCTGTCTTCTTTTAAACTGCTTCAAGCTAATAGCATCTATATTTAATAGCATGATCTCATATAGCTATGCTTGCATATAAAGTATAGGTCTCTAAGATAGTCAGTGACTAGAATCTAACAATTTAGATATGCTCCAAGTAAGTTCATATTTTATCACACAGGGCAACTGAATATGCTGCAAACATAAATTGTAGAAGTCTGATATAGCTTGAAACAGTATAAATACCTTTTAAGAGCATATGCTCTGGAGGTAGGAAGAGCTGTGATTCTCACTTTTTATTTGACAATTGCCAATACATTATGAAGCTTAATTTCCTCAACTGCAAGATCAGAGAGGGTACAATAATAACTCTAACCTCCAAGATTTAGGGTATAGAAAAGTCCTCTGCGTAGGAAGAACAGATCAAAACCATAATTATACTGAATATTTCTCTGTCTTTTTCATTAATTTGTCTTCAGTTTCTATAGCTGTGTTCATTTCAAAAGGAGGCCCAAGAAAGGACTTGCCTCTGCAGAAAGTCAGTTCAAGGCCCAGGTCTGTTTATAGCTGATTCTTTGCCTACTATGTGCTTGGCCCTGGTGTTGGAAACCTACTGTTCAGGTTTTCAGCTCAGTGTCCAGCACCTTTCAGTCATACTACTGCTTCCTGTGTTTCTTAGATTTCTCTCATGCTCTCCATCTTGCTTGAAGGTAGGTGAAAGATAAAGACAATGGCTTCTAAACTGAAATACACATTGATTCTGTAGAGCAGTGTATCAGAATGGAAGCTTGGAACAAGAGTGTCTGTAGGATCAGTCAAATTCTGCACAAATTATCATTTATTTTGAATAGTTCAGTTGCTTTATCTGCCTCTTCCTCAGTGTCCTCATCTGTAAAATAGGCAGGACTATATTACTATGCCTTGTAGTTTGTGTGAGGATTAAATAAATTGATGCTACAGAGTGCTAGAATAGTGCTTAGCTCACAGCAGGTGTTCAGTAAGTATTGGCTGTTTTTTATTTTTGTTTGCGATTTTTGTTGCTGGTCCTAGAGCTTGAACTCTGGGCCTGGGCACTGTCCCTGAATTTCTGAGCAAAGCTAGATCTCTACCACTTCACTTGAGCCAAACCTATACTTCAGGCTTTTCTGTTGATTAATTGGAGAAAAGAGCCTCATAGACTTTCATGCCCAGGTTGGCTTTAAACTGTCATCTTCAGATCTCAGCCTCCTCAGTAGGTGTGAGTCACATGTGTTCAACTATGTTGGCTGTTTTTTAATTGATCTACATTGTATAGAGTTGAACTATATATGTATGTATGAATGATGTATACACATGTATAAACGCAATGCACATGTTATAATGCACACCTACACACACATGAAAATCTCCCTTCTTTCATAGAGAAAATGCATGAGAGATGACTTGGTGCTTGGGTTGCTGTAGTTTTTCCTCAGTCACAGTTCTTAATGGCAGCAATGCCACTTGGAAGGTGTGTGCATATGGTTGCTTTGCTATGGGTATGGATGACTTCTCTACTGACTGCTGGTAGGAGCTTTGGGGGTTTAGCTTGAAGCATGTGCAGAAGCATCATTCTCCTAGCAGCACTGTGAGCTGAGGGTACCCTAAGAGTCTATGAAATCCTCTGATTTAGCCAGGTGCCTTTGGTTGGGGTGAGCCCAATTAGAGTCAGCAGAGATAGCCCCTCTCCACATCCACTTAATCCATCTTTAGAGGAATTAGCTTAATGCCTTCTACCATTTCCAAAATATCTACTGTATATTTGACTCCACTAAAAATGTGTGTGTGTGTGTGTGTGTGTGTGTGTGTGTGTGTGTGTGTGCATGCATGCGTGCCAGTACTGGAGTTTACTCAGGCTTACTCAAGGTTGGTATTCCCACTTGAGCCACAGCTCCATTTATGGCTTTTTGGTGGTTAATTGGAGATAAAAGTATCCTTAACTTTCCTTGAGTTAGCATCACAATAGGATTATCACATCTTACCCTTCTGAGTAGCTAAGATTACAGGCATGAGCTATTGACACTCATACCACTGAAATAATTTTGAAGTGATTAATTGAAATATGAAAACAGAGAGTAAATATAGACATGTTTTTTAGCTTGTTTTAAGAAGGGAGTACCTGAAATTCCTAGCCACTTTTTATTGTTTATAAAAAAACTTTCATTCAATAGCATTTGCTAAGAAAAAGTTGTTTTGTAATGGCAAAAGTAATATATTAAATCAATTTACAGTGCCATCCCTTCTCCTGAATGATGTCAGTGATTAGTGTCAATTATTTATTTATTGGTATTTCAGACATGGAAATAGATGGTCACAAGCAGGAGAGCATGTACATGGAAAATGAAAAGCACAGTAATAAAGTGTATGCCTCTCCAATGGAATAGAATTAAAACCCAGAAATGAACCCACAGAGCTATAGCCACCTAATCTTCGATAAGGGAGCTAAAAAAAAATAGAATGGAAGAAATATAGCCTCTTCAGTAAATGGTGCTGGCAAAATTGGTTAATCACTTGTAGAAAACTAAAGCTAAATCATTATATATCACCCTGCACCAGAATCAACTCCAAATGGATCAAAGACCTTGAAGTCAAAGCAGATACCCTGAAAACATTACAGGAAGGAATAGGAGAAACTCTAGGGCTCTTTGGCACAGGTCAAGATTTTCTTAATACAGACCCAGAAACAAAACAAATCAAAGAAAGGTTGGACAAATTGGATTGCATGAAACTGCAGAGCTTCTGCATGGCAAAGGATATAGCTAGCAAGACCAATAGAAAGCCCACGGATTGGGAGAAGATCTTCACTAGCAATACAACCGACAAGGGTTTCATATCTAAAATATACTTGGAAGTCAAAAAATTAAATCCCCAAAAACAAATCCTCAAAGAAACAACTGCCCAATAAATAAGTGGGCTAAAGACTTAAAGAGAAACTTCTCTGAAGAGGAAAGAAGGATGGCCAATAGACACATGAAGAAATGTTCAACTTCTCTAACCATAAGAGAAATGCAAATCAAAACAACATTGAGATTCCACCTCACCCCAGTTAGAATGGCTATAATCAAGTAATATAATTTGTGGTGGGGAAGGGAAGAAACAAAATGTTTAAATAGGGATACAGGTGGACCCATTGCAACAATGAGATGTACAAGACACTATGTTGAAAATGAACTTTACAATTTGGGCTGGGGTGGAGGGAGGAGTAGCTGTGGAGGTGGGAGGGAAAAATGAAAGGGGAGGCAACAATGCTTGATAGGAAATGTACTCATTCCCTTGCTCATGTAACTGTAACCCCTCTGTACAGTATTTTTACAATAAAAAAAGTTCCAAAAAAGGGTATGAGTCTCAATAGAATTCAGACATGTATATAAATTGTGGAGCCACACTTTGGACACTTACACCAGTTTTGCTGTTTTTATTTTTTTAATATTTCAAATTTTTAGATATACCACAAATAAAACAATGCAGGGAATGCCTGTCTGCTACATTACAGTAGGAAACTTCAAATCACACAGTCTTCTACAATTTGACCACAATGCTCGCATCACCTCTCCCCCTACAAAAGCAATCATAATTCCTTGCTATCATCTAATATGCACTCTGTATTTATTAAAGATACCTCAAAAATATCTTTCTCAGGCAGGTTTGTTCTAATAACAAGCAGATCAGAGATTACATATTGAATTTGGCTGTTCTATCTCGCGGATGTCTTTCAGATCATCTCTTCAGGTTAATGTATATCTTTTACTGTGTAGGGGTTTACTCTGGTGTGCAACTTTATGAGGTCATAACTGATGTATAACTCAGTGTATCTAAGAGAATGAAATAGTTTAATCATTACCAAAAATATATATATATATATATATATGTCCTTGTTCTCCCAAATGGTGAGATTCTCTCTCCAATAGCTCCTGCCTATCTCTGTCATTTTCCTTTGCAAATACTATAAATTTTGAAGTATTCCCCTTTGCTTAAGTATGTTTAGGTATGATCAGTTGATCAGTTGAAAGACAGATTGTTTCCAGTTTGGGGGAGTGAGTATAACAAAGTTTTTTAAGAAAAAAATTTTTGTGTGTGTGCTGGCACTGGGACTTGAACCCATGCTCTCACTTGGATTTTTTTTCATTTTTTTATTGTGAAAATACTGTACAGAGGGGTTACAATTACATGGGCAAGGTAATGAGTACATTTCTTATCAAACATTGTAGCCTCCTCCTTTGTTTCCCCTTCCCATCCCTTCCCATCGCTCCCACCACCCCTGTGCACCCCCCACCAAAGTTGTAAAATTCGTCCACTTGGAAATTTTGCTCAAACCTGCTGCTCTACAACTTGAGCCGCATCTCCTGTTGGGCTGTTTGTTGGAGATAGAGTCATGTGCCTTTTCTGCCCAATCTGGCTTTGAGCCTAGGATTTCAGGCATGAATCATCAGTGCCTGGCTTATAAGTTTTATGTGAATTTTTTAAAATTTCTCTTTAAATTCCTAAGACTAAGTTCAGTAAATCATGATAAGTGTGTATTTTAAAAACTGGTTTTCTGATGTGCCCCTACTATTTTGGGTCCCCACCAGCAAGACGTGTGTTCCAGTTGTCTGAGTATCATCAATATTTTATGCTGTTACTTATTATTGTAGAATGTCCCAATGTCATAATATTCAATTTTCATCTTACTGGGGATTAAATGAAGTTATAAATGAAATCCCCCCAAAACAAATCCTCAAAGAAACAACTGCCTCATTAATAAGTGGGCTAAAGACTAATAGAGAGACTTCTCTGAAGAGGAAATAAGAATGGCCAATAGACACACGAAGAAATGCTCAACTTCTCTGGCCATAAAAGAAATGGAAATCAAAACAACATTGAGAGTCCACCTCACTCCAGTTACAATGACTAAAATCAAGAAATCTAATAACAACAGAGCTGCGAGGGGATAGGGCTAAAAGGGAATGCTACTGCACTATTGGTGTGAGTGTAAACTTGTTCAACCACTCTGGAAAGCAATATGGAGGTTCCTCAAAAGACTATATGTAAAGTTCTCCTATGACCCAGCAATCCCAGATTGGGGCATTTACCTAAATGATCACAAACAAGCTATACTAAAGCTACCAGCACAACTGTTTATCACAGCATTATTCACCATAGCTAAGATATGGAACCAACCTAGATGCCCCTCAGTAGATGAATGGAACAAGAAAATGTGATACACACACACACACACACACACACACACACACACACACACACACACACACACACACACACACGAATTCTATGCTTCCATCAGAAAGAATGACACTGCCTCATCTGTATGGAAATGGAAAGGCTTGGGAAAAAATCATATTAAATGAAGTAAACCATACCCCCCCAAAAATAGGTCTCATGGTTTCTCTTATTTGCAATAATTAGTATATGTCTAGGATAATTATATCAGATGAGCAAAAAAAGCTCAAAAGCTATGTACATATGACCATATAAGATGATGCTAAGAGAAATAAACCCCAAGATATGGACACAAGACTTTTTTTTTTGTTTTTAATGTACTATGGGATTTTTTTTTGTATCTTTTGTGTATTCTTCCCCCATGGTATATCCCCTGTTGCCACTGTATTTAATTTTGGTACTCTGCATCTTGTATATACATTTGTCTAATTTGGGGAGGGAAGGGGAATTACAAAATGCTGAAACAAGGACACAGGATGACCCATTGCAACAATGATACAGACACTAAGTTGGAAATGAACTTCACAACTTCTGAGGGGGAGGAGTGGGGGAGGTGGGAGAGGGAAGGGATAGTAGAAGAAAAACGAAGGAGGGGGTAACAATGTTCAAAAAGAAATCTACTCGTTACTTTACTCATGTAGCTGTAACCCCTCGGTATAGCATCTTCACAATAAAATAAAATTTTAAAAAGAGATTATTTGTATGTGTTTACCACTTACTTTCCTGGTGGAAATGTCTGTTGAAATCATATTGATGCTTTGAAAGTCTTTTATATTTTCTGGATACCCAAACTTTGTCAGATACGTAATTCCTTTACATCTGGTGTAGCTTGTACTACTGGGGGGGGGGACACAGTTTCACAGAGCCAAGGACCATCATCTGGACAATGTCCAGGTTATCATATGTGTCTCTTGTCCAGTCATACCCAGTACAGTCATATCTAGTACAGTCCTACAGGAATACTGCCTGTCTCAAGGTCCCCATCCATTTTTCAAACACTTCTATAGCTTTCCATTTTGCACTTCAGTCTATGACCCATTTTGAACTAATTTCTTTTAAACACCCAGCTCTTTTTATAATCCCAGGTTTAGGGTTTTGTTTAAATTATGATGTGTTAATTATACAAAATAATGGTTTTCATGGCATTTTCATTCATATATATGATCTTTTTTTATCATATCAGCCCTCCAGTGTTCTCTCTATATATCTACTCCTTCTTCTACTTGATCTTCTTTCTTTACTCAAAGTCTCCTTTCTCATTCCCCGTGTTTTAAAAAAAAATCCAGATTAGGGGCTGGGAAGGTGGCTCAGTGGTAGAGCGCTTGCCTTGCATGCTCGAGGCCCTGGGTTCGATTCCTCAGCACCACATAAGCAAAAAGAAAAAAGCTGGAAGTGGCGCTGTGGATCAAGTGGTAGAGTGCTAGCCTTGAGCTGAAGAGCTGAGGGACAGCGCCCAGGCCCAGAGTTCAGGCCCCACGACAGGATCCCCCCCCCAAAAAAATCTAGATTATACATATAGGACAAAACACCATTTATATTTCTGAATCTGGCTTACTTTTCTTACCCTGATGATCTTCAAGTTCCATTCCTTTTCCCACAAATGTCATGAAGCTCTAGATCACGAGGCTTTGTCACAGCCCCAGGTTTATTTTTATGCATACAGAGTTCCAATGGCTTTGGTACACTTTGCTGGAAAACCTATCTCTCCAATAAAACATCTTGTAAAAATCAATTATCCAAGAGAGGTGCAAGATGGCTCACATTTGTAATACTAGCTGCTCATGAGGCTGAGATCCAGAGAATCTCAGTTTAAAACTAGATAAGGCAGAAAGGATCTCATAATTACATCTTGCATTAACGAAAAGAAAGCTAGGCTGGAGACATGGCTCAAGCAGTAAACTGCAAGCTGTGAGCAAACAAGCTGAGAGTGTGGGATTCTGGATTCAAGTCCCAATATTAGAGAAAAAAATCAGTCACCCATATTTGTGTGATATATTCCTGCATTCTTTATTCTGTTCTATTTAGATAGATAGATAGATAGATAGATAGATAGATAGATAGATAGATAGATAGATAGATAGATAGATAGATTTTGTGTGTGTGTGTGTGTGTGTGTGTGTGTGTGTGTGTGTGTGTGTGCTTTTCACCAAACCACATTGTTTCAAACACTGTGCTTTAGAGTAAGTCTACAAATAAGTCAGAGGGAGTCTTTCAACTTAGTGGTTGTTTTTTACAATTATTTTGACTGCTATAATACCTTTAGCTCTCTGCATAAATTTTAGACTTACCTTTGTATATATGAATAAGAAATCCTGATATTTGGGTTGAAATTACACTGAATCTGTGTAGATCATTTGGGAGGAGAATTGACAAGCTAAGTGATACTGTGTCTTTCAAGACATGAGCACCTTTTTTCATATCTTCTCATTCATCTATATTTTTTTATTTGTTTCTTTTTATTGGGCTTCGCAATTTCAATATAAAAATGTTAGATTTATTCATAAATACTTTCTTCTTTGGTCTTATAAATAATACTGATTTTTCAATGCTAAGTTTTAGTCTACTATACAGAATTAAAATTGATTGTTATTACTTCACTTAATATAATTTTTTCCAAGTCTTTCCATTTCCTAACAAATGGGACAATGTCATTCTTCCTGATGGAGGCATGGAATTCCATTGTGTATATATACCACATTTTCTTGATCCATTTATCTACTGAGGGGCATCTGGGTTGGTTTCATACCTTAGCTATGGTAAATAAGGCTGCAATAAACATAGTCATGCTGGGAGCTTTAGTGTAGTCTTGTTTGTGAACATTGGGGTAAATGCCCAAAAGTGGGATTGCTGGATCATAGGGGAGAACTATGTGGAGTCTTTTGAGGAACCTCCATACTACTTTCCAAAGTGGTTGAACAAGTTTACACTCCCACCAACAATGCAGTAAGGTTCCATTCTGTCCACATCCCCTCAAGCATCTGTTATTATTAGAGTTCTTGATTATAGCCATTCTAACTGGGGTGAGGTGGTGTCTCAATGTTGTTTTGATTTGCATTTCATTTATGGCTAGAGAGGTTCAGCATTTCTTCGTGTGTCTATTGGCCATCCTTCTTTCCTCTTCAGAAAAGTTTCTCTTTAAGTCTTTAGCCCACTTATTTATTGGGCAGTTGTTTCTTTGAAGATTTGTTGTTGGGGCATTTAATTTTTTGAGTTCCAGGTATATTTTAGATATGAGACCCTTGTCTGTTGTATGGCTAGTGAAGATCTTCTCCCAATCCGTGGGCTTTCTATTGATCTTGCTAGCTATGTCCTTTGCCATCCAGAAGCTCTTCAATTTCATGCAATCCCACTTGTCCAACCTTTCTTTGAATTGTTGTGTTTCTGGGTCTCTATTCAGAAAATTTTGGCCTGTGCCAAGGAGACCTAGGGTTTCTCCTATAATGTTTTCAGAGTGTCTGCTTTGACCCTGAGGTCTTCGATCCTTTTGGAGTTGCTTCTGGTATAGGATAGTATATAAGGATCTAGCTTTAGTTTTCTACAAGTAGTTAACCAATTTTGCTAGCACCATTTACTGAAGAGGCTATCTTTCTTCCATTCTATGTTTTTAGCTCCCTTATCAAAGATTAGATGGCTATAGGTCTGTAGGTTCATTTCTGGGTTTTCAATTCTATTCCATTGGTCCTGAGGTCTGTTCTTGTGCCAGTACCAAGCTGTTTTGATTACTATGGCTTTCTAGTAGAGTTTGAAATTTGGTATTGATATTCTTCCAGTACTGTTCTTTCTATTGAGAATTGTTTTTGCTATTCGGGGTCTTTTATTGTTCCATATGAATTTTTGGATTGCCTCTTCTATTTCCTTAAAGAAAGAGGTTGGAATATTGATAGATATCACATTGAATTTGTAGATAGCCTTGGGAAGTATTGCCATTTTCATGATTTTGACCCTTCCAATCCAGGAGCATGGGAGTTTTTGCCACTTTCTAAGTTCTGTGTTGATTTCCTTTTTCAAGTTTTTAAAGTTTTCATCATAGAGGTCCTTCACTTCTTTGGTTAAGTTAATTTCTAAGTATTTTATTTTTTGTGGGGCTAGTATGAATGGAGTTGCTTTCCTAATTTCAGCCACACTTTTCTCATTGTTGGCATACAGAAAAGCCATTGATTTTTGAGGGTTAATTTTATACCCTGCTACTTTGCCAAAGATTCAAATCAACTTGAGTAATTTGGGAGTGGAGTCTATGGGATTCTTTAAATACAAGATCATGTCATCTGCAAAGAGGGAGAGTTTTACTTCTTCTTTCCCTATTTGGATCCCCTTTATGTTTGCATCTTGTCTTATTGCTGTAGCTAGACATTCTAATACTAGATTGAAGAGAAGTGGAGAGAGTGGACATCCTTGTCTTGTTCCTGAGTTAAGAGGAAATGGCGTTAGTTTTTCACCATTAAGTATAATGCTGGCTGTAGGTTTGTCATATACAGCCTTTATTGTATTGAGGAATGTTCCATGGACTCCTAATTTTTCCAAAAGCTTCATCATAAAGGGGTGTTGGATCTTGTCAAATGCTTTTTCTGCATCTATTGAGATAACCATGTGGTTCTTATCCTTGCTGCTGTTGATGTGATGAATAATATTAATTGATTTGCATATATTGAACCAGCTTTGCATCCCTGAAATGAATCCTGTTTGATCGTGGTGTATGATTTTTTGGATGAATTGTTGAAGTCGATTGGCCAGAATTTTGTTGAGAAGTTTTGTATCAATGTTCATCAAAGAAATGGGTATATAGCTCTCTTTCTTTGATGAGTCCCTGCCTGGTATGTGGATGAGGGTTATGATGGCTTCATAGAATGAGTTTGGTAGTGAACTTTCTCTATTAATTTCATTGAAGAGTTGGAGGAGTATTGGTGTGAGCTCTGCTTTGAAGGCCTTGTAGAATTCCTCTGTAAAGCCATCTGGTCCTGGGCTTTTCTTAGATGCGAGTCTCTTATTGCTGTTTCTATTTCAATGCTTGATATGGGCCTGTTAAAATGGTTTAACTCATCTTGGTTTGGTTTCAGCATGTCAATATTTGCTAGGAAAAGGTCCATTTCTGCCAAGTTCTCAAACTTATTAGCATAAAGTTTTGAGAAATATTCCCTTATAATGTTCTGAATCTTGGTTGCTTCTGTGGTGATGTTTCTATTCTCATCTCTGAGTTTATTTATTTGGGTGTGTTCTCTTCTTTTTCTGATAAGATTTGCTAAGGGTCTGTCAATTTTGTTAATTTTTTCGAAGAGACAACTCTTTGTTTTGTTGAATCAATTCTGACTTAATTTTAATTATTTCTTTCCAGCTACTGGATTGGAGTTTATCTTGCTGCTCTTTTTCAAAGAGGCTCAATGTCTCATTAAATTGTTGGTTTCAGATCTCTCCAATTTGTTGCTGTAGGAACTCAGAGCTATAAACTTGCCTCTGAGTGCTGCCTTTCCTGTGTCCCACAGGAGCTGGTAATTTGTGTGTTCATTTTTGTTAAATAGCATGAACATTTGAATTTCCTTTCTAATCTCTTCCATGCCCCACTAGTGATTCAGCAGTGTGTTGTTCAGCCTCCATGTGTTATAGGATTTTCTTTGGTGGCTTTTGGTGTTGAGTTCTAATTTTATTCCCTTGTGGTCAGAGAAAATGCAAGGTATAAGTTCAATGTTTCTGAATTTGGACAAGTTTGCTTTGTGGCCTAAAATGTGGTCTATTTTGGAAAATGTTCCATGTGCTGCTGAGAAAAACGTGTATTCTGATGCTGCTGGGTGAAATATTCAGTAGATGTCTGTTAAATCTAGTTGATGTATGCAGTTGTTTAGATCTGCGGTTTCACTGTTGAGTTTTTGTCGAGTTGATCTATTTAGTGGGGAAAGTGGTTTGTTAAAGTCCCCGACAATTAATGTCTTTGGATCTATGTGGGATTTGAGGGAAAGTAGTGTTTCTTGGATAAATTTGGGTGCTCCGTTGTTCGGCGAATAGATATTTAGAATTGTAATGTCCTCCTGAAGGAGAGAGCCCTTAATTAGTATGTAGTGACCTTCTTTAGGTCTTCTCACTAATTTTAATTTGAAGTCTATTTTATCTGATATTAGGATTGCAACTCCCGCCTGTTTATGGGGGCCATTTGCTTGGTAGATTTTGTTCCTGGCTTTCACATTGAAAATGTATTTGTTTTTATGGGCAAGATGTGACTCCTGAAGGCAGCAGATAGAAGGATCTTGCTTTTTAATCCAACTACACAGTCTATGTCACTTAATTGGAGAGTTAAGTCTGTTAATGTTGAGAGATAGATCTGAGAGGTATTTGGGAGTTCCTGTCTTTTTATCCACCTTCTTGGGGGCTGTGGCAACTGGGTTCTTCCTATGGTTCTTGGACTCTCAGTTTGGTATTGATATTCCTTGAGCACTGTTTTTCCTGCTAAGGATTGTTTTCATTATCGGGGTATCATCTAGTATTGCACATGAATTTTTTGATTGCTTCTTTCATTTCTTTACAGGATTTTTCTGGGATTTTCATGGGTATTGCATTGCATTTGTAAATAGCTTTCGGCAGTATTGCATTTTCAGGATGTTACTTCTCCCAATCTGGGAGCATGGGACATTTTTCTCCTTCCTTAAGTCTGGTTTAATTTTCTTTTTCTGGTTTTTAAAGTTTTCATTATAGAAGGCTTTCACCTCTTTGGTTACGTTCATTTCTTTCTTGTTTGTGGACAATTTCACATATTTATTTCTTAGTGGTCTTATTTTTCACACTTTTTTATTGTAAAAATACTATATGGAGGAGTTACGTTTGCACGAGTAAGGTAATGAGTACATTTTTTTATCGAGCATTGTTGCCTCCTTCTTTGTTTTTCCCCTACCATCCCTTCCTTCCCAACCTCCCCAACTACCCTCCCACCACCCCTGCTCTGCCAAAGTTGTAAATTCCATTTTCAACATAGCGTCTTGTACATCTCATTGTTACAATGGGTTTTTTAGACTATTGCAAATGGAGTTGCTTTCCTGATTTCATCCTCTCTCTTCTTTTTGTTGGCGTATAGAAAAGCTACTGATATTTGTGGGTTAATTTGATACTCTGCTATTTTGCCAAAGTTTTGAATCAGTTCAAGTAACTTAGGAGAGGAGAGTATGGGTTTCTTTAAATATAGAATCATGTCATAGGCAAAGAGGGAGAGTTTTACTTCTTCCTTCCCTATTTGGATCTCCTTTATGTTTGCCTGTTGCCTTATTACTCTGGCTAGGAATTACAATATTATATTGAAGAGGAGTGGGGAGAATGGGCATCATTGTCTCATTCTTGATTTTAGAGGAAATGGTTTTAACTTTTCACCATTAAGTATAAGGCTAGATGTAAGTTTGTCATATACAGCCTTTATTATATTCAGCAATGTTCCATGGATTCCTAGCTTCTCCAGACTTTTATCATAAAGGGGTGTTGGATCTTGTCAAATGATTTTTCTGGATCTATTGAGATGATCATATGGTTCTTTTCTTGTTCCTATTGATGTGTTGAATTACATTAATTTTCTTGCATATATTGAATCAGATTTGCACCCCTGGAATGAATCTGATTGATCTTTTTTTATTAATTGTTGAGTAGGATGGGTAGAATTTTATTGAGAAGTTTTGCACCAGTGTTCACCAGTCCCTGTCTGGTTTTGGGATGAGGGCTATGCTGGCTTCATAGAATGAGTTTGGTTGTGATCTTTAGTTTTCAATGAAAATTTGAGGTGTATTGGAATGATTTCTTCTCTGAAGGCCTTATAGAATTCAGCTGTGACTCCATCTGCTTCTGGGCTTTTCTTGGATGGTATGTCTTTTATTGCAATTTCGATTTCATTACTTGTAATGGTCTATTTAGTTGGTTTAAATCTTCTTGGTTTAGTTTGGGTACATTAATATATGCTAGAAATTCTTCCATTTCTCCCAGATTCTCAAATTTGTTAGCATAAAGGTTTATAATGTATTCACTCATAGTGTTCTAACTCTTGCTTATTTCTGTTGTGTAGTTTCAATTCTCGACTCTAATTATATTTATTTGGGTGTGTGCTCTTCTTTTCTTGATAAGATTTGCTAAGAGTTTTCCAATTTTGTTAATTTTTTTCAAGGAACCAACTCTTTGTTTTGTTGATTCCTTTTATGTTATTTTTGGATTCTAATTCATTTAATTCTGATTTAATTTACATTATTTATTTTCATCTACTAGGTGGGGCTTTGGTTTGGTGCTCTTTTTCAAGGAGCTTAAAGTATGTTGTTAAATTGTTGGACTGAGATTTCTCAAATTTGTCGATGTAGGCATTCAGAGCTTTGTTATGTCCCATAGAAACTGGTATTTTGTGTGTTTATTTTTGTTACATATCATAAAGTTTTGAATTTCTGTTCTGTGACCAGTTACCCACTGGTCATTTAACAATGTGTTGTTCAGTCTCCACGTGTTACAGAATTTACTATGGTGACTTTTAGTGTTGAGCTCTAATTTTATTCCACTGTGGTCTGAAAGAATACAGGAAATAATTTCAATATGTCTGAAATTGCACAAATTTGCTTTGTGATCTAAAATACGATCTGTTTTGGAGAATGTTTCATGTGCTGGTGAGAAGAACATATATTCTGAGGCTGCTGGGTGAAATACTCTGTAGATTTCTGTCAAGTTTAGTTAGTATGTGCAATTGTTTAGTGCTGAGGATTCTCTGTTGAGTTTTTGCCAGATTGATCTATCCACAGATGACAGTGGTCTGTTAAAGTCATCAACAATCAATGTGTTTGGATCCGTGTCTGTTTTTAGGATAAATAGTATTTTTAATGGAGTTGGGTGCTCCAGCATTTGGTGTATAGATACTTAGAATTGTTATATCCTTGCTTTCACTTGGTGATTTGGACAGTCTGTGATGGTACAAGTTGTCTTTATGTCCATGTGTGGCCCGCTGGGATGTGGAATCCCATTCCTGGTCTTTGAGTTCACGATGCAGGTGAGTGGCAAGCCAATATACACACTGTCTCTTCTGTTTTGTCCAGGCTCCCTCCAGTCACTGCCACCATCAGTGCCACAGCCTCTAGCTTCTTAAGCAGGCTGCTTGTAACTAATTTTTTAGTGTAAATCTCTATATAATTACAGCTTCCTTGAGGTGACCCTTCAGATACAGATAATTTGGTGGGACCCTAAAACTCTGCTTCTTTAGAGAGAACACTATTGGTCCCCTGCTAAATTTCTGACAACTTTCCACCACTCTGAGAGACTCATATATAAATACAACCTTTTCCTCTTTCTCTTTTGAATTCACATCTTTTTCCCCTACTCAGCCACATAGTTCTTTAGTTTTCTTTCCTGGAATCTAATATTTATGGGATCATCCATTACTTAGTCAGTTATGTGTCACTTCTTGCATTTAGCAGAATGATTTTGAGATTTATTCCTGTTTATTTCTATATTTGATTGTATCATAATAAATACATGCCAAGTTTTTCTTATCTTATCTTTTCTTATTTGGGTATTTTTGCTGTTTCCAGGGTTGTCTGTTTGTCTGTTTGTTTTTGCTAGTATAAATAATTATTTTGTGAGCACTTGTATCCACACTATTATATAAACATGTTTTTGTTTGTCTTAGGTGATGCCTAAATGAAGAATTGTTGTATTTGACCAAAAATTATGTTTAAGTTTGTAAGATAATGTTATGCTATTTTCCAAAATAGCTGGAACATTTCTGCATTCTCATTAGTAGTGTGTGAATTCCAATTGTTCCTCATCCTCACCAATGCTTGATATTGTCATGCTTTTTAACTCCTACCACTCAAGTGGTTAAATAGTGGTATCATATTAATTTTAAGAAAATTGAGTTACATTTCCCTGATGGCTAATGACATTGAGCATACTTTCACCTGTTTATTGGACATTGATACGTTATCTTTTAAAAGTATCTATAACCTTTTGTCTATTTTCTAGATTCATCTGTTTTTGTCAGGATCATATGTCATTTGCCCATAACATCCCCAATTAATAGAATGTCTAGTGGAATTAAAAAGTCATGAGAAGAGTTCCAGGGTACTTCCTCATTATCCTCGGAACAGTATTTAGGTCTGGCACTGTAATATTTACTCAGAGAGGTCTGTGAGACTCTCAGAAATGCTACAATTTGAATAATATTTAAAGATAGATATGTTAAAGTCTTGGTTCCCAGAGAGATATTGTTGAGAGTTATTAAGATTTTTTTAAGAAGTGGTACTTTATAGGAAGTTTTTGGGTCATTGGACCTTGAAGGGGTCAAGGATACACAATTTTTCTATTTCATTTTTCTGTTCCCAGCCTTGTGATGAATAGCTTTGATCCATGTATTTCCCATGATATGATCATTTTCCACAGACCCAAAAGCAAGGTCGTCAATTGATTACAGGCTGAAACATCTAGAACTGTGAGCCAAAGCACATCTTTTCTTTTTATGTTTATTATCTTAGCTGGCTGACACATGTCTGCTACTGCTCTGATGCTTCCAGTCTTAAACAATATTGCCATTATTTCAGAATTTTCAAAAGGTTATTTCCCATTTATCCCCTATGGTTTCCTCACATAAACTTGTTGATTTTTGATATTTCCATCATGGAAATGTCCATCCTACTTTGTGCTCTTTTATACCCACTAGATAGTCAGTTCTTCCAGTGATTTTGTAAGTCATAATTAGAACTTTCAGTTCTGTAACTTTCATTTCCTTACTTCATTGCATGTATTTCTCTTGCTGAGATCTCTAGCTCTCTACTGAGGTTTTCATCCACAGGAAACCTTCTGTTTTATTTTATTTTCTTCTTATAATTGCAGCTTTAATATTCAGCATTTCCTTCAACTCCAGTTTGGACATAATGAATTTTCTTCTCTCTTGTGAATGTATTCCAGTTTTCTGGATGTTTGTATCTTGGATAATTTTGGATTATATCTTAGTCATTAAAGATGCTTAGAGATCCTGAACACTGTTATTTTTCTCTTACAGAGTTCTCCTTTGTGGTGGCAGGTAATTTTCTTGGCTCATGCAGAACCACAAATTATTTCTTGGATAGAAGTTCAGATGTAGTTTGATGTTTAGCTGAGCTACTCTGAATATTTTTAATACATACATATCTTTGGGTTAGTCATAAATGAACAGAGGTTGGTCAGCTTCTCTCTAACTCTTCTTCTTCCAGGGTTGCCCTGACTCTTCTCTAGGAAGACATAGTTTCCTGGCTTCACTTTAGTTTCTCATACCAGGAAAATAGTTTTTCCATGTGGATCTGTGCTACTGCTGTCCAAGTTATGTAGGTCAGCCCCAGACAGAAAGCAATGTAGTAAAAAAGATCTTCACCTACTTCTATGCCTCCTTCTTCCAGCATATATGCACTTCCCATTCATCTCTATTTTTATCAGGTAGCTGTCATTATGTCTGGATGCTTTCTGAAGAAGAAGGAAATTGTCTAGAGTCTATCATACCAGTAAGTTGAAGTGTCTGCAAAGTCTGTTCTTAAAATGATTTGTGCCAAAATGCATCTATTAGATCTATTAATTACATCTATTAATACATCTATTAGTACATCTATTAGAAGTATCTTAAAAATAACTTTTCTAATATAAATCCACTAAAAGGAAGAAAATAAATTACCCCATTTATTTATTGAATGAAATCAGTTAAGATGCAAATCATCAAGTGCTTTCATGGTGAAACTTCTCTAATTTCTATTTGCAAATTAAGTGGAAGTACAGTATAATAATAATATTATTGATAGAAATATTGGAAATATAGAGTGCTTACATGTGATGGAATAATAATGTAGACACATTTTTATCTGTTTACAGATGCAAAAAATTGAAGGATAGTTAAATACCTTGGCCCAAGTAAGAAAGTGTAGTAGCTTGGACATTTAAGTGGAATGCAAGATCAAGACTTGACTCTTACTCTTGTGCTCTTAGCTGTGATAGGGAATCCCAGAATAATACTGAGTTCAGAGTACAGCAAAAGGGGAAATTAATGTTGGTTTGTACTAGATAACTAGTTTAAAGGTGGGTTCCTTCATCACTTAGAATTGATAAGGAAATTTGAAAGTAAGATGGGTCAATTATAGAAAAGCTTTAGCTTTTGTTTTTCCCCATATCTAAGTCCTACCATACACTTTGTGACCATTTTCTCTCATGCTAGGAAATAGAAAATTGCAATTCACTGAGATGACCCCCACATTTTAAAAACAACAGTAATGAAGCTGTGAGAAGATGTGGGGTAGGAGGAGAGCTTCATGCTCGCTCTTTCAAGTCTTTCAGCTGATTGAAATATTTAGAGAAACATGGTTTGTTTGTGAAACTTTTGAGTGTTGTGTGAAAGCTAGAAGTGTCCAGATTATGAAAATAAAAAGAACTAAAAGAAAAAGTTAACAAGACCTAGACATAGGTCATGGAAAAGATCATGTACTTAGTTCTAATACATAAATGCAGCAAAATCTTGCATGAAAGTATGACACAATTATTATTGGAACTTTTGAAACAGATTTGCAAGTTAATAATGAAAAATGTCAAGTAGTAATACCAGAACATTTCTGAAAAAAACATAAGATTCTGATGTAATTTATTAATTAAGCTTTATTGTTAACATGAACTACAACTTATGGAAACAAGAGATTCTCACTAGACCTTTCATATAGTTCTTTTTATTCTTTATTTTTTTCTTTCTTCATTTCTCTTAGTATTTTGTACCTTGTGTTTTGCGTAATAGACAATGCAATATGTGAAAGGGGAAGGGAATCACAGAAACAGCAGAACAATGCATGAACCACAGCAACACTTATACTTACTTGACACTATGTTGGATATGAACATTACAACTTGTGGGTAGGAGAAGGAGGGGTAAGCGGGAGATAAAGAGGCATGGGGTAACAATGATTAAAAACAAATGTATTTATTGCCTTACCTGTGTAAATGTAACCCCCAGCTCATCACCTTTTCAATAAAAAAAGAAAAAAAAGACTTATTTTAAAATGTTCCAATGTTTGAGCTGTTTTATTTTTTGCAACATGTTACAAAACTATAATACAGTTAAAATTAGTTCTGTAGTTTAAGTCAGCTTTGGGTTACTGTAAAAAAAATGCCTCAGATAACCTATTTAAAATGAAGGAGGACTGATTTTTGATTCAAGAGTTTTAGAAGTCTGTTCCATGGTCAATTGCCATGTTGTGTTTTAGAACTGTAACAAAGCAGCATATCATAGTGGGAAATACAAGGCAAAGGAAAGCCGTGCACTGGACCTCAAGGCAGCCAGGAATCAGAGAGGGAGAAATAAATCAGTCATCTGAATAACTCCTTCAAGAACATGCCCTTAATGACTTAACTTCCTCCTACCACACCCCACCTACTAAAGAAATCACACCTCCCAATAGCACCACAGACTGGGGACCAGCTATCAACACATATTGGGGGACATTCAAACTATCGCAATTGGAACATGGGTAGGCTAATTAAACGAACACAATAGAAAGTTGAGCATCAAATGCCAATTTGTATGGTAATTAACATATGATTAGTTGTGATTTCAAATCAATAAGGGGATGATTTAGTCTATGGTTTTTGCACATCTGGAAAAATAATGATAGAATTAGTACAGCATACAGTTTATGTCAGTTTCAAATGTAAAAAATGAAGCTACTGAAATTTTCGAATAAATTATCATTCTGTTGCAAAAATAGCTACAGTATGGGAAGAATCTTTATCAGATTGACACAAACTCAAAAGCAAACTAAACTTCATTTCACAATCAGGTTATTTATAAAGTGAAAAAACAATCACAAAAGAAATATTGTGCAAAAGAAAGGACAAGCAACTTACCATAAAAACAAAAATAAATGCTCCTAAACAAAGCTGGCCATCTATGATGTACACCTGTAATCCTAACTGCTTTGGAGATTGAGATTCTGAGGATCATGAGTTGAGGCCACCCAGGGCAGAAAACACCTCAAGATTCCATTTCAATTGTAGATGAGGGTATGGTGCCATGTTCCTGCCATCCTAGCTATTAAAGGAAGCCTAAAGGATTTCCTGAGTAGAAGGCAAGACTCACAGCAAGAAAAGACAGAGAGACAGACAGACAGAGATAAAGACAGAGAGGAAGGAAAAGAGAATAAGAGAAATGAGGAGAGGAGAGGAGAGGAGAGGAAATGAGAGGGGAGGAGAAGGGAGGGGAATCAAGGAGAAGAGGGGAGGGAAGGGAAGGGGAGGGGAGGAAAGGAGGGAGGGTTCAAGAAAGAGGGAAGGGCTAGAGGTAAGGCTCAACAGTAGAGTTCTGTGGTCTACTCAAGGCCCTGAGTTCAATCATCTCTGCCCTACGCCCACCCTTACCCCTCTCCTCCACTCTTTTCCCTCCTAAAATGCTCTTAAACATATGTGCATATGTTCAACATCACTTGTAATAAGAGAAAGGTAGTTAGAATTATCATAACACTTCAGTATTTTCACAATAAAAATAAATAAAAATTAAAAAAAGAATTATCATAACACTTGAGTTTTCATTTCTCAAGCAGACACAAACTCAGCATGGCACCTCTCTGGTGGGTGAGATTGGGCAGGGGCAGGAAATCATGAGATAAGGTTCTCTATAGCCATGGTTTTCAACCCTTAGCATCAATTGAGGATTTCCTATGCCAGATGATAATGTGAATCTCTGGAGTGAGATACAGGCATCAATATGTTTAAGTCATCTGCAATGTTTCAAGATGCCAGGAAGTTGGGAATTGTTGCTTAGAAGAATTTATCCTTCAGATAGTCTCATTCATGAGCCATTTGTGAACACATGAATGCTATGTGCATAGGCCTTTGTGTAAGAAGCCTCTGGAAGAGCTGAAGGAAGCTCTCTGGTTATGGCTGGCAGCTCAGTGGCTGGGGAACATTGAAGAAGACTTGGGTTTCGTGATAGGACCTTTTAATTTTTTTGGACTTCAAATCATTTTACATCTACTATTTTTTTTTCTGTTTTTATGTGGTCCTAAGGAATTGAACCCAGGGCCTCATGCATGTGAGACAAGCACTCTACCACTGAGCCACCTTCCCAGCCCAACATGTACTATTTTTTAAGTAAATAAAAAAATAGATATAGGGCCAATCTTGAAATCCAGTATAGGTTGATTTTCTTTACTTGAGGTTTAAAATTTTTTGCACTTACTATTAATATTGTAGCATTAATAGCATATATACAAAGTTTCTGGTTTTTATGGGTGTTTTGTTTTGTTTTGTTTTTGTCAGTCATAGGGCTTGAACTCAGGGTCTGGATACTATCCTTGAGCTTTTGCACATAAGCACTCTACCACTTTGAACCACAGTGCCACTTTCAGTTTTCTGGTGGCCAATTGGAGATAAGTCTCATGGACTTTCATTCCTAGGCTGGCTTTGAACCAAGATCCTCAGATCTCATCCTCCTTAATAGCTAGGGTTACAGGTGTGGGCAACTGGCACCTGGATTTTTACCAGCACCAACGTACATTCTCACAGAGTATCAATGGTCACCAGTGTGCCCTCAGACAGGACCTTAATCATTTTTGTTGTTCACAAGAAACTTCTAAGCTAGACAAGAAAGATGCTATCTAATGGTATGGGTTTATTTCTCTACAAGGTAAAGAATTAAAAGGCAGAGGAGTAGTAAATTATAGTAAAGCAGCAAATTTATTGAAAGCAAAAGTATAATACAGACTCTCCCTAGAGAGCAGTGCCGGAGCTAGGAGTCCAGTGAAGTCCCCAGGAAGTATCTTCTATTAATTCTTCTTTTATTAGTATTAATTCTCTTCCTACCACAGGTTGTTATTGGTCAGCAAGGGTCCATGTGCTGACTTTGATCCCTTGTTATTCTCTGCTACTGGGCACGAGCATGGAAGTAATTGCGAATGGTCATGCCTGATAGTGCATGTGTTTGTAAGTGGGTTAGATGAGACATGCCCAATTATTCACAAAGTATTCCCTTACTACTGTTGTAGGATTTTGAGCAAGAATCTGAAACATGGGGGGGGAAAAAGCATCATTCTGAGTATGAGCCCAAGGCACTATGGGAACAAGAAACACCTATGTCTGCCTGGTGATACGTCCACCATCTTCTATCCATATCTGCCTAACAGTTCGCCTTTTTGTCCTCAAAAGGAATTTTATTGTGTTACTTTCTAATCTTCTAGAATAGTACTCAATAATCTTAAAACGGGAGCAAACCTTTCCATATTAATTATAGATTAGCTTGCTGGCATTGCTACTGCAGTGAAATCATTCCTTTTGTTTTACCCCCTGGAATGAGAAAAGATCTACTTATTCTTCCTTGTGGCATCATGGGGTCTCACAAGCACAAAAAAGTTACCTGAAAAGAGGAAACCAGTGTTTACAAACCAAGCTCTCGGAAAAACACAGACATCTGTCTCAGAAACATTTTATTTACTGATACATTTTCCAATGCAACTAATTTGTAATTTCATCAGGATGTGCTTATGACCTAATACATTCATTTTTTTTCTCTCACACATACAAAAAAATGTCTATCATCTAGCATGCAATTCAGAGCATGGAAATTGGCATAGGAACTAATTACAGCTCACAAAGGAAAAGATTCTGCTGTTTTGATGAATATGTGTTTTCCCAGCGTTTCTGTTATTTCCGTTGGTAATTATAGAAAATAGTTTGTAGTGGGAAAATTGTGGTTCTCTGTGCATTTCTATTCTAACTCATGAGAAGGCAGTGTTCCTGGCAAATATTTTGGAATCCATCTGGAACGAAGCGATGACGACAAGTCCTTTGTTGTTTCAGTGTCTTTCCTTGGTCTGTTAAATAAAAGATACATGTGATGGGTGTTAGGAGACTCAAAAACTTACCTTGTATTTAGAGTTTTGAGAATCTACATCATTCTTAAATACCCGTTTGGAGGAGAGACATGCACAAAGCCAGGGAATTGTGTATATAGGCTTGTTGCAAACAAAGAAAGATCAATGCAAAAGGCTTACCTCAAAGGCAGCTGTTTCCTTCAGAACATATTAGATGTATTCTTTAGCAGACAGCATTTTTGAATTTAGGAAAAACATCTTTTTTTGGGATCATGTGGTCTCAGAATCTACTGTTGCCTCAGCTGTCAGGGTGAGGATTTTGATGAGGTCCAAAGAATGTAAAATGGAAGAATGAACACATGATAGACAGATGTGTTAACCTAACCTTGGAATAACCATATTTTATTGATTTAAACCCTGAATTTCCAAATATGTTTCACAATTTACTCTAGAATGAGTTAAAAATGCTGTGAGCTACTGGCATGCATTTCTGCAGAGATGACATCTGAGCTAAGGAAGGTTAAGGCACTGCACTCACTAGACATGAAGACCATAGTATTGGAGTGGAGACTTGGATAAAAGCTTCTGGTTCATTGAAAAAAAATGTAGGAACAGTGATGGATCTCATCCTTGAAGCTAGACTAGTCAAAAGTACTGAGACCTGCTCTCAAAAAACAAAAACAAAAAGACTGTGGGACATATCTAAAGTGGTAGACCACTTTAAGGTCAATCACAAGTACATTTTTTTAAAAAAGTTGGGTCCTGGAGGCTCTCACCTGTAAGCTACTCAGGAGGCTGAGGTCTGAGGGTTGCGGTTCAAAGCCAGCCCAGATAAGAAAGTCCAGGAGACTCTCATCTCCAATTAACAACTAGAAAACTGGAAGTAGAACTGTGGATCAAATGGTAGAGTGCTACCCTTGAGCAAAACAGCTCAGTTACAGCACCCAGGACCTCAATTGAAGCCTCACAACTGACCAAAAGAAGAGAAAAAGTACTAAAAGTGGTTTTCCAGAGAGTGCAGAGTTGCTAACCATGACAACATGACTTTTAACAGAAAACAGAATCACTTCAGGAGTAATTCTAACTCAAAAATCCTGGACTGAGAAATACAAGGACCCCAAAGTGAGATTTGTGAGCTGGGGGCCTCTGGAGTCTAAAGGTGAGGAAGAAATACAGCTGAAGCTAGACAGTATTATCTCATAGTGTGAGAACAGTGGAAATGAGATTCAAGCTATGCATTGGGAACAAGACAGGTAAAGCTTCCTAATTAGGAACAGAAAGGATTTCATAAAGGCCAGGCTGCTCCAGATTTAGAAGACATGTTTCACTTTTTTGTGCAGTCTTTGTGGCCTTGTACCTGCTGGTCTCATGGGCAGTGAACTTCACACAGGAACGGTTGAATCATAGCTGGAATCATCCCATTCTATATAGGCCCTGACCTCAGGATATGTCTTACTGACTTCAGTATCTGAGTTAGAACCATCAAGTTCCTCCTGCTACTGATGTCATCATTTTGCAAAAACATGTTGGTCTCATAGTTTGGTTTGGATCTTATGATAAGCTGTTTAAATTGGTGAAAATACACAGGCAATGTGGGAGAAACACATTATCTGCTCCAAGAGCAATAAGCCAAGTTAATCTTGTGTTATAGCCTTGGAGAAAATCTTTTCTCAAATGATCTCCATGCCTACATGCAGAGCTGAGTGGCATCTCAAAGACTGAGGCAGCAAAGAGGAAAGGCAGCTATGCAAAGAGATGCCAAGACTTTTATCCCATTTGAGTCATCGGTCAGATATCTGGAGGCTTATATAAAGAATTTGTTCAGCAAAAATGGCGTTTAGATGTCTGCAAAGTAACCTAAGAAACTAAGATCATCATAACCCACACATGGTAGGTGTTATCAAAGTTAGTGGAAAGTTAATAATGTATTGCGCAGCTGTGTGACCTCCAAAATTAAATTGTTTTAAGAAACTAACACCAAAGGAACCTAGCAGGTTTAATTCCATTTTTTTTTGGTAACAGTTCCCCCTTTCTCTTTCTTGGTCATTTGTACAGCCATGTTGAACCCCACTAGTTCTAGCCTGGTTAGTCCTAAACTGCATCTTATCTACAAATATTCTGGCCTGGTAGCCTAATTTGGCATTTTAGGGCAAAGTCATGAAAAGTGTCATTTTGATGGATAACAAATGAAGATTCAGAGTTAATTTGTCTGTTCTCCTCTTGAGTTGTTGTCTCACCCTGTCTTGCAGGGACAAAGGCTTGAGATGGTTAGTAGAAGTTGCTGAGAATAGATCCCTGAGATTCCCAAGCAGGGCAGAAATGGAATCCATCTGGCACTCTCTTTCTCTGCAATGGGGCTCTTCTCAACTCCTTTCTGAGTAAATGGCAAAGATGGATGGTACCTGTCAAGGCAGGAGAGGATGGTCTTCAAGCCCATGGTACCTTGGCTCTGTAGGGCTATTCCTTGGGCTTTGGGTTATATGAGATTTTCTTCATGTTACTTCTGTACCTTTCTACTAGGCTATGAACATACTTTCCAGATGTTGGTCTTGTACTTGACAATGAGATAGAAAGGAATGAAAGGATACAAGTATCTTTCTCAAATAAACCTTTCAAAAATGAATCCCTTTGGGGGCTCTAAAAGTTGTTGAGTTAGTTGTAGTTAATGTTGTAAAGTACTTTTCTATCATGTAACTTTAAAAAAATTAACTTAGTGTTGATAATAGACAGTTGTTTACTCTGTTTGGGCTGACTGGTTATTTTTGTTTGCTTTTGAGTTTGTTTTTGCTATGTACAACCTAGGCTGGTGTTGAACTCACAATCTTCTTGTCTCAGGCTCCCAAATGCTGGGATTAATAGGCGTATACCTATTAGCTAAAATTCATAAGCTTAGCTATTGTTTTCCTTGGCAAGAAACATTTTTTTCCAAATACAACTTGATACTATGACCAGTAATTGATTTACTTATAGTCATTATATGATTGAACCATGATTCAGAACCAAGGAATCATGCCATAACATGTGCCAATCATTGATCATTAGTGTGGTAGTATCTACCTAAATATAATTTTTTTCATTGCGAGTAGAGAATCAAGCAGAATAAGGATCTTCATTTCTATAGCCCTATTCTTTCCTAGGACTGGCCTGGTTGAATTGTACCTGTAAAATTGGTCTCCCCTTACATCCTTATACTACCACAAATGTGGTATCTATGTATTCCCAGAGTAGAGTCTTCTGTGTGTGCCTTGGCTAGGTCCACTCACTATAATGCTCTGCCATGGACTCAAAACCTGCCTCTTCTCCAACCTTCTGCTTTCCTCTCTTATTCATCACTGCCCTTTGGACAACTGATTTAAGATTAATGTCATTTTTCAAAAAGATTGAATACCTATTGTGTAGAGACACCTGTTATTTGTTAGGATTTAGCAACAAGCAAACCAGAGTTCTGTCTTTAGTTTCCATTGACATGGGACATTAATGAAAACTATGACAACTGTTATAAAATGAAGACCCTATATGCTAAGGACTTCCTCTAGAACAGCGGGCAATGCTTAGTCTAAGCCCCTGATAAAACTTTTGAATGACACTGAGCTTCACACACCACATTGGAATTTCCCCATGTGCAGCTGTATCCATGTTTCCAGTTTCCATTCCCCCTCATGGTCTCACATCCCTTCTAGCCTCTCCTCTCCCAATCTAGGTAGCAATAAATCACATGCTATTCTCACAATAAATAGGATCTGCCCCAAATACACTTTCTGTTTGTAATAGACTACCAATCCACATTGAAAATTTTAGACTACCAATCTGAAATTTTTTCCCTTTAATTCTTACCTTTAGGAGCACAAATCATTTTTTTTCCAGTTGTGGGGTTGAATTCAAGACCTAGGTGCTGTCCCTGAGTCTCTTTGTGCTCAAGGTCAATGCTCTACCACTTAAGCCACAATGCCACTTGTGGTTTTTGGCTGGCTAATTGGAGATAAGTCTCAAGAGGACTTTTCTGCCTAGGCTGGCTTTAAACTGCAATCCTCAGATCTTAGCCTCCTTAGTATCTAAGATTACAGGCATGAGCCATTGGCACCCAGCATGAGCCATTGGCACCCACAAATCTTTTATAATAGACTAGAGATGGGTGATAAATTATATATACACACACACACATATATATATATATATAAATATATATAAATATATATATACATATACAACAAACTGGCATACAAGATTTAACAAAGTATAAAGGAAATCGTAAAAGAATATGATCAGGAATATACCATTGGTTGACTTTATTAATTTGATTTTTTTAATGTGGTTTGCTCATCTGAACTATGTTTCAGCAGGAGTCCATTTGTGGGATTTTTGAGAGATATTTAAGAATCCCCTGAGCTCTCTGTGAGCAAGGCTGATGAAGGAGAGTTTGAGTTTCCAGCTCTTTTAGTGTCTTAGAAACATCTGTAGATCTCTGCTGGTTATATAAGACACAGAAAGGGGTGTCCCTGAAGATACCAGAGGCCTTGCCAAGAAAAGAGGCTCACCATGGGGTGGACTCAGGTCAGGGTGAGTGGAGAGGGAGTGGAGGACTCGAGGAGAATTCCTGTGATAACATGAAACTGTAGTTTTTGGCTTCCAGCCAAAGACAAGACAGTCTGATTATGCTGCATATTTTAGTATTCTCTTTCTAGTTCATTGCAAATGAGAAGACAAAAGGCTTCTCTTTGTCACAGAAATCAATTTCTTAGCTGCCATTTCTGTTTAGCACAACCTTTGTCACCTATATCCTTTAAAAATGCCACTTGTTAGTGTGGTTACCAAATGAATTTGAATCCAGGTTTAATTCTTTAAGAAATCATATTTTGCCTGTAAAGGGTATAAAAATAGGCATATGGATGAGCATATTAATCACAGCTACTATTTCCAGGGATTGAGTGAAAACAAGTATTTATGTTAATAGCATGTGTGGCTGAGCATACAAGTGTAGAAATATTCGTGAATACCAAATTCAGCTCTTCTGCTACAAGAATATAAAGGAAAGAATAAATTATTCTAACAACACACTTCATTCAGTTTACCTTCCTTCCTAAGATTAAATTGTCATTCTTTTAATCAAGAATAAATATTAAAGAACACACACACACACACACACACACACATATCCAATCACAACCTGTTAGGGTCTGAATGAATCAGTCATGATATCTAGCCAAATTCTCTGGCTCTACCTCTAAATTGATCTGGAAGACCCCAAGTGCACTCAGCTGGCCTCCATGGAGAATCAAACCTTATAGAACTATTACTTGTTTCCTTGTAGCAATATCTCTTGCAATCAGTTCCTTAAGGAGAAATTGCAATCAGTGGGCTGGGGGATGTATTATGGTAGAGCATTTGCCTACATCATGTGTAAAGCCCTAGGCTTAATCTTCAGCATTACAAAGAAAGGAAAAGAAAAGAAAACAAGCACCACTTATACAAAGCATGTCATAGCACATACACCAACCCCACAAAGCAATGGATATTGAGTATCATAAGGTAGAGAATATAATAAATTATGTCAGAATGGAGTTGAGAGAACTATTGCTCAACCTCTGTGATTTGAGTCTTTGAAGAATATTTTAGAAGCAAAGGAGGAGAAGTCTTGGAAATGATAAACCAGAGTCATGTATCCCACTCATACGAAACAGGATGAAACCAAATGTTTCAGATTTTTTATCTACTGTTTTTCCTCTTCTGAGTTTGGACAAACTTTTCCATCACAGGTACAAGGTGTGCCCAGGTCAGCAGACAGTTTTCTGTCTCTGAAGAAAGATCCTATTATTGGTACTTCTTAATTGTAACCATACTAACAATTTTTTTAGCAAATACCAAAACTGCTGTGAACAACATAGACATTTTCCCCATCAGTTATAATAACAGAGGAATGCCACTTCCTATCAGCATGCCATATGAAGACCACAGGAGCCAAGTGGTGGATCAGTTATGTTACCTCTTCTAGAACTGAGTCAGAGGCATAAAATTGGAAGGCTCTCCTGAAATGAACTGAGTTAGCATGCAAAGGTTAGGTCTCACCACATCATTACCCACTTCTTCCATTGTCACAGTGAAGTATTAATGAGCATAGAGATACAAACAAATAATTCCAAATTGCTAATTGGGACATTTTGTATTTGTTGCACTGTTTACTGTCAGGTATAAAAGAGATAGACAAATTAAAAGTTTTAGAAAAGCCAGGCATTGGTGGCTCATGCCTGTAATCCTAGCTATTCAGGAGGGTGAGATCTGAGAATTGCAGTTCAAAGCCAGCCTGAACAGGAAAGTCCATAAGACTCTTATCCCCAATTAACCATCAGAAAACTGGAAGTAAGGCTGTGCCTCAATGTGGTAGAGCTCTAGCCTTGAGCTAAAGGGCAGGGACAGTGCCCAGGCCCCAAATTCAAGCCCTACAACCAACAACAACAAAAAAGTTTTATAAATGCCATCCATCAGAGGCACAATCACATAGTGTACGTTTGTTCTACATTGATAGTAGTCAGAAGCGGGGGAGGGGGGAGGGGAAGGCTGCTGGGCACTAGTGACTCATGCCTGCATTCCCAGCTACTCAGGAGGCTGAGCTCTGAAGATCACAGTTCAAAGCCATACTAAGCAGGAAAGTCTGTGGGACTCTCATCTCCAATTAAATGCGGAAAAAGGCTGGAAATGGAGCTGTGGTTCAAGTGGTAGTCTGCTAGCCTTGAGCACAAAAGTTCAATGACAACACTGAGGCCCTGAGTTCAAGACCTAGGACTAGCACAGAAAACAAGCAAACAAAACCCTACATGGCAGGTGCATTCACATCAACACCCCCAGAAATCTGTGACTATTTGTTTTTTGTTTTGTTTTGGTTTTTTTTTTTTTGTCAGTCGTGGGGCTTGAACTCTGGGCCTGGGCGCTGTCCCTCAGCTCTTCAGCTCAAGGCAAGCGCTCTACCACTTGAGCTACAGCACCACTTCCGACTATTTGTTAATACTACATACCAGTATCAACTCACAGGTACAAGCCCAGTGACAAAACACTTCTAGGACAGTACTCTTTAAGTACACCAACTTCATTACTCATAGATGGACGAGAAAGGAACCATAGGAGCCTCTAGATCCTGGCAAGTTTGTCCCCTAAAGCTTATGAAAGTTACTTTGAGTAGATGGAGTCTTATATAAATTCATATCATATATCATATTTCTTTTGGGAAACCCCAAAAGTATGATTCATCCTGGGTTTTAGGCCTAGGAATCACTGAACTTATTATGCAAAAATATTTCCAGACACAACTGTTCTGAGGTGTGGGAACAAAGTGCTGGACATTTCTTCTTCTCTTAGAATGTGGCCTTTTCAGCACTTTCTACAGTTACTCATGAGATCTCAAGTCAAAAGTAGAGAAGAGCTGGGTCACCAAGACCACTAGGAGAATTTATTACATCTTTACTAGAAAAAGAAATGAAATACTATTTAGCATTGGCCAGTCTTTGGCTAATTTTTGTTATTCTCAGTGTTTTCTGATCCAGCACTCACCAAACACCTATGAGGTGCTCTACCTGCATTAAGTCAGTCCGTTCCTATTGCTCTAGGAAGTACACACCAAGATAGAATTTAATTTATGAGAAATTCAAAGCAAGGAGAGATCACACTACTATGGAAAAGATAATGAGAGAAGTAAGTAAATAAGATGGGAATAGTCTTAGAATACAATACTATTTGTGTGTGTGTGTGTGTGTGTGTGTGTGTGTGTGTGTGTGTGTGTGTGTGTGTGTGTGTGTGTGTACACTCCAGTACCAAGGTTCAAACTTAGGACCTCATACTCTCACAATGTTTTACTCATGGCTGGTTCTGTACTGTACCATTTGAGTGGTACCTCCAGTACAGATTTTTGCTAGTTAATTAAAATCTCTTGGACTTTTCTACCTGGGCTGACTTTGAGCTGCAATCCTTGGATTTCAGCCTACTGAGCAGCTAGGATTCCAAGCATGAAGCACTAACACACATCTCGAAAGGCAATGAGATGTGCTTAGCCAAAGCTGCCCATCAAAGGCAGCTGCATAGAGCATCCTCAGAGCGCTGCATCCTCAGAGGCTGGCTACAGCTATGGGATGCATGCTGTGTTGGTGAGTGCTGAGATGTGTCCATACAACAGATGGTGCAGGTCTTTGGTCCATGATGCCTTCTAGCTAGAGATCATGCTGATCTAATTAGGACAAACCACACAATAACATGACCTGGAGAGCTTTAAATAAAGAATTATGAAGAGGAAGGCATGGTGACACATACCTATAATCCCAGATACTCAGAAGGTGAAGGTAGAAGGATAAAAGTCTGAGGCTAGCCCAAGCCATAGAATAAACTATCTAAAAACAAACTAAAGCAAAAAGGACTGGGAGCATGGTTCAAGTGGTACACAGCCTGTCTAGTGAGCACAAGGCCCCAAGTCCAAACCAAAGTACTCCTAAAAGGAATAAGAAATAATCACTAAACTCTAATACAGAGTGATGTGAGGATCTAAACACACTCTCCATGGTTTCCTGAGGTTTAGGGAGACAGCAAAGGAAGCCCAACCTCAGATGGGGTGTAACTTGAGACATTTCCAGAGGTATAGCTCAACCCTTGAGAGTAGGATCATTTGATTGGTTTGCCCTGGCTGGGGCTGATGTGCTATCCCAGGACAAAGGAATGCAGCTCGTGGGGCTTCAGGCAGAGAGAAGCCAGCTGTGAGAGTACAGGCAGTGGCTCAGAGGAAGTCAAGCACGACCTGCAGAGGCATTGGGATGCTGTGTGAAGCACTGGTCTTTGTGTTGAGATGCCAAGGGAAAGGACACCAGGCTACTGTGGTTCTGAGCAGCAGGCTGGGGCAGAGCTTCCGCACAATTTTCACAGTTAACCACACATGCATAATTCCCCTGGGCACTTCATCTCACTGTGTCCTCCAGTGCCCTGTCTTGAGGCTGGTCACCATGGTGTCCACCCTGAAGGAATGTCATTCAGTATTGAACAACAGGAGCAGAAGGCAATAATGTACTGATGACTGCGAAATATGGGTTGACTCAGTAACCTGACTAAGTTAGACTGTTTTTAGAGTTCAGATTTTTTTCTTTTTCTTTTCCAATATCAGGGCTTGAAGTTGGGGGCTGGCACTCTCACTTAGCTTTCTTGCTCATGATTGGTGCTATACCACCTGAACCATGCCTCTAGCCCAGCTTGTTGATGGTTATTTTGGAGGTGAAATTTCATGAACTCTTCTGCTTAGGCTGGCTTCAAACTACAGTTCCCCAGATCTGAGTAACTAGAGTTATAGTCATGAGCCACTGGTGCTAGCCAATGTGTAAACATATACATTATATATATGCATACATATGGAGAGAAAGAAACAGAAAGAAAGAGTGAGGGAAGGAAGGTGGAAGAGAGAGAGAGGAAAAAACTGAAGCTTGGAGACATGAAGTAAGTTACAGGTTGTTTATTTAGTAAGCTAAAGAGTTTTGGTTCCAAAATGCCATCTTCCATGCCTCGGGTTTTTAACTGCCATCCGGCATTTATCATGATTCATCACAAAAGCACTAAAGCCCTTTTCAAAATTCCCTGTTTACTGTAGAAAACTTTTTCCTAAGGATAAGCCCTAGGAATTGCTATCATCAAAACAAATTGGGTTTTTAAAATTTATTTTTGTTTTTCTTTTTTTTGGCAGATTCGAGAAGGCATCCCTCTCTTGTAATAGTTTGTCTCCACTAGGAGGACAGGGACAGATTTTTTTTTTTTTATAATTTAATTTTATTTTATTTGTGAACATACTGTACAGAGGAGTTACAATTGCATGGGCAGGATAATGCGTACATTTCTTACCAACCATTGCAGCCTCCTCCTGTGTTTACCCTTCACATACATTCCCAGCCTCCCCCCTCCCCCCCAATCCCAATCCTTCTCCTTCCCCCCCCTTCCCCCCCTCCCCCCGCACCGACCTTGTAAAGCTCGTTTTGGACATGACAACTTGTACTTCTCATTGTTGCAACAGGTCCACCTGTATCCTTAAACAACTGGTTTTTCCCCATCTCCTCCTCACAGATTTTTAACCAGATGTGAAGGAAATAAACCTGCTTCGTAGAAAAGGATCAGAGATGACAAGTAGTAGGGACTGATGTCAGCAGGAGCAGCTCAGGGCCCTGTGGTCATTTAGCCTAGGGGTGTGGGGACAGAGAAGGAGCAATGGCCCTGGGCATGATGGCCCTGGGGTAGCTAAAGGGTTTGTTTCTACAGAGAGACACCCAGATTTTCTTTCTTTTCCCCTCAGGGCTGAATATGAGGAAATGAGCTCCATTAAAACCAGACAGATTGCTGCTGACTCTAAAGAAGAACTTCTCAGCCATTAAGATGATGAAATGCTGAATAAAGTTCCTTGGGAAGTGTTGACGTTTCTATTCCCTGAGATATTAAAAAAGAAAATCAAAACTATCTATCATGAATGATTTAGATGTTCTTCCCAGTGAAAATAAGTCTCTTAAGGTCCTCTCTGCCCCAGAATTTCAATAGGCCTGAACCACTTTAATTCTTCCTTCCAATAGAGGTAAATGCCATCCAAGGACATTGAGCCAACAAAGGCCCAGTATAACTATTATTATTAATAAGAGTTCACATGCATTGTCTATTCACTGTGTCTCAGCTTTGCAACACCACAGCTTTGCATCATTATTTCCATACATATTGTGAAATTCCGAGAAGTCTAGTAACAAAACAAAGAACTAGTAGACAGAATTCTAACCCAGAACCATCCATGTTTAATTGCAAATGGCCTTATGGAATTTTACCTTTAACTCTTTCAACAGATTTCTTAGCTGACATCCTGGGATGTTTTCCTGCTATCCCTGGAAACTCTCCAGAACAACCTTGAAACCTGCCAAGTCTGATTTATATCACATTTCTAGGAAACTAGCAAATAGGGAGGCCACAAGTAGAAAGAATAATTGTCAAAGGTAAGGAAGAATCATATATCTCTGCTTCCTGGGCCCTCATGGAATCACAAAGCATCAATTCTGCTCACAAAACTAAGCAGTGAGTAGGCATAAATGATACAGTTCCAGTCAAGCATGAGAAAAGACATGCTGGTGGTTTGGGATTGGACAAGTATAAAAGAAAGCAGAAATACTGTACTAGGGTGTGCAGAAATGACCTCTGAACTGCACAGCCCCTGGCATGACTTTGAAGGCTCAAGTTGCTTTGACACTGTCCTGGGACCTCAAGACAAGGAAACAAATCTCTTTGATAGGGAAGACACCTTGGCATAAGTGCCTGTAAAGAGCATTTACTGAGTATGGTGTCTGGTGCCTCCCCCTGGAAGCCAGGTCCAGCAGGACTTCCCTGTGGACACCAGCTGGCCGCTTCAGCATCTCCATTACTCCTGGTCCAGATGACTTCAAGCTGGAATTTGGTTTATGAGGCTCTGACCTGCAACTTATGCCCCTAAACACTATTTGCCTTGGAAGACTTTTGCAAAATACTTATATGTACCATCATCAAAACATGGTCTCTGCTCTGTACATCTTTCAACATTATACAAAATAAGGCTTTTCATACTACCAAGGAGTTCCAGATGAAAATAGAAATGATGCATGAGGGTAAGAGCTCTGATGAAAGTATTCTGGATTGTTTATAAGCACAAGGGGAGCCCCTAGCTGTAGACATTAAAGCATGCTCTCAAGGGGTTGAAGACAGCAGAACTTTCTGTTGGTAGCCCAAGCTTCTATAAAATATACTAGACCAGGTGACTAGGAGGTTGAGAATCAGAGTAACATACTCACAATTTCATTTAACCTTAATTTCTTCTTAATGGCCCCATGTTTAGGGATTTAGGACTTCAATACACAAACTCAAAGAGCACAATTCAGTCAATAACATCTTCAGAATGGAATTTGGAAAGTAGTTATGTTAAAGAGTGCACCCCAGGTAAACATATCAGTATGCACAGGTTTAAAGGTCCTGTGTACCAAGAATGTCAGAGTAGTCCAACATGGTGGATGCAGATTCTGGTGAAAGCAGAAGGAAAATCTGGAATGTTTTCTTTTTCTTTCCTGTTTTCCTTACCTCTTCCTTTCTTCCTTTCTTCCTTCCACTCTCCTTTTGCATTACCATGATTTGAACTCAGGTCATCACACTTCCTAAGCTGACACTGTATCACTTGAGCCATTACTCCAAGCCTTGCTTTTTGCTGGAGATTGTTGAGATGAAATCTTGGAAATTTTATTTAACAGGGATGACCTTGAACTGTCATCCTCCTACTTTCAGCCTGCAAGATTATTGGCATGAGATACCAGTGCTGGCTGGAATGTTTTCTATGCACATTGTATTTTACATACCTTATCCACTAGGGTGTGGGCAGAACTTTAAATAGAGGACTCAAACAGATTTGCATTTTTAGGGGAAAAAAGATTAGTTGGTTTTCATTTGGTGAATATATAGTAGGACAAAAGGAATTGGATTTGGGACGTAAGCCTGAAACAGTACTAGAAAAATGAAAAGGGGTTTTGCAAAGCAACAATAGCCAAATGGATGATGAAAGGTGTTGGAATGTGTTTAGGGGGCAGAATAATAGCAATGATTGACTCTAGAGAATGCAGAAGGGATACGTGTAGAGAATTTTCATTCTTGGAATGGGTAAATGGTCGGTATTTATGTTATTGTATTGGGACTACAGTTGAGTTAGAACTGCATACTATGTTTGTTGTTGGTTTGTTCTGTCCTCTGACTGCCCTGCTCTTCTGCCCTTTCCATAAATCTCATTAACATTTTAGTAGATGAAGACATGAAGGAAAGAGCAAAGATACAAACTGTGATCATAAAAATTGGTAAGAATTGACTTTGTCGGTGACGCCGGGGCACCGCTGGACCAGCTGGAAGGCGTGCGTGGTGAACCTCTGAGCGACTGGGAAAAGTGGACATTCTTGGGGCTTCTGACTGGAAAAGTTGGTCAACGTCTTGAAAGGAGTGCTTATAGAATGCGATCCCGCCATGAAGCAGTTCCTCCTGTACTTGGATGAGTCTAATGCGCTGGGGAAGAAGTTCATCATTCAAGACATCGATGACACTCATGTCTTTGTAATAGCAGAGTTGGTTAATGTCCTCCAGGAGCGAGTAGGTGAATTAATGGACCAAAATGCTTTTTCTCTTACCCAGAAGTAAAAATACTAAACATTGACCACTTAGGAATTATAAGAAGCAAATGTGAAAGACCATCCCCATTTCAAATCATGTAATCAGTTAAACCTAGCAGATTGTTTAGGAGCATGTTGTAGGAAAGATGGTGGGATCATTTGTTCAAACAAACAAACAAACAAAAAAAAAACCCAAAGCCCTGAACTGATTGTGTTGTACTTTACAAGTTACTATTTAAATAAAAATGCCAGGGTAGAAAAAAAATTGGTAAGAATTTGGTGAAACAACAGTATTACAATTTAAATGCCAAACCACTCCTAACAACTACATAAAAATAATAGCAAATTAAAATAAATAAATAAAATACAAACAATGTGAATTCTTTGTGTGCAGATAGCTTGTATAATACTATATTTTATTAACTGTAAAATTAATGTTAATTACAAGAGCTTATATACTAACTCAAATCCTATGTAGATTCCAGTGAAGGCTTGACACACATTTAGTGCATCCTGAACCTAAGACTATAATACCAACTCCTACCACTATTTGTAATTAAAAGACTATTCCTGGAACCCATATGTCCAGATGCACTGACAATTGTTCTGATCATATTACTTTAGATCAGTACTGCCCCACAGAACTACAATGAAAACCACAAATGTAAGCTATTCTAGTAGTCATTTTTAAAGAAGGTCAAAAATAACTGAGTTTAAATGTTGTCTATTAATCCAATATATAGAAATATTATTTCACATGATAATACAGTATTTTGTAGTTTGTGCACTCACTGTTATATATACCTTGTTTGTATTTTATACTTACAGAACAACTCAAGTCAGAGGAACTCCAAGTCAAATGCTCAATGACCTTTGATTTGATGGAGCCATACTGGGCAGTGGCTCAAGTCTAGACCAAGAAATAAACTTGTTGCAAGCACTAAATATGAAACTACTGCTTATGAAATATCAAGGTACTGGTTTATTATAAAAATATGAAATACTGAATGGCATTTTAAAGATCATATAATGACTTAACTTTCTTGCTTTGTATTACAGAATCTAGCTTCTCAAAGCTTGTACAAGGAAATTTTCTGAGAAAATGTTTATAAAGCTGTGCGAGAGGATGCAGTCTCTTCACACCCTGAGGAAGATGTGATTAGAGCATTTTCCTTGTCACAAAGATAAACAAGATAGTTTTGCCTTCTGAGACAAACCAGAGGTGGTTGTAGATAAGATCAAACTACTCTTATTACATGTATAATCTCCTGGGTGACAATAACAGGGGAGATTTGTAACCAACATGAATCCATGATGAGCTCCAACAGCATAATTACCTTAGCTCTCCAGTGTTCACTGATCACGATTATAATAATATGGCTAAAAGGAAAGTAACATCCCAAGATGGTTACTACAAACACCACTTGTAAGTTTTGTTTCTCTTTTTTTCAGCATCTCCTCTTACAGTTTGTTTTTTATTTTATGATCTAGTAGTTGTCCAAAGACGTTACAACTCCATATCAGGTTCTGAGTCCAGTACATTTTGGTCAATATCTCCCCTTCCCATCATTTCCCCCTACCCTCACCTACCCTCAAGTTACATAGTTTAATGATTACATAACGAACATTGAATATAATAACTGTGTTTGCTCACCCTTCCTCCCTCCATTCCTGAGCCCTCCTCTTTGTCTCCCCTCCCCCTAAAACATGTTTCCACTTTCTGTTGTTCAGAGGAGTTACACCTTTGGACTCCTCTCTTTAGTACATCATCCTTTAGTCAGTTTGTTTTTGTGTTTGTGTGTATACATAAAACCATGTATAAGTTATCATGCATGTTTGTATTTTAGATCTAGCTTCCATATCAAGAGAAAACATGCACTAATTATCTTTCTAAGCCTGCCTTTCTTCACTTAAAATGATTTTTTCTAGGTCCATCCATTTCCCTGCAAATGACATAACATTATTCTTTCAAATAAATGAGTATAAATACATTACATATATGTACCACATTTTCTTGATCCATTCATCCATTGCAGGGCATCTGGGCTGGATGTGCAAATGTCTAATATTTTTAACTGAAATGGTTTTAAGTGGAAATCTTGAGTTCTAAAACAATGAAAAATTAGGAAACTACTGGAATAAAATGGTGAAATGACTTTTGATATTCTTCTCTCTCTGCCTCTGTCTGTCTGTCTGTCTGTCTGTCTGTCTGTCTGTCTGTCTGTCTGTCTGTCTCTCTCTCTCTCTCTCTCTCTCTCTCTTTCTCTCTCTCTCTCTCTCTCTCTCTCTCTCTCTCTCTCTCTCTCTCTCTCTCTCTCTCTCTCTCTCTCTCTCTCTCTCTCTCTCTCTCTCTCTCTCTCTCTCTCTCTCTCTCCCTCTCTCCTGGTACTGGGGCTGAACTCAGGGCCTAAGCACTGTCCCTTAGTTTTTTTGCTCAAGCCTGGCATTCTACCATGTAAACCACAGCTTGCTTTCTGGCTTTTTCTGTAATTAACTAGAGATGAGTTTTATGGACTTTCCTGCCCTAGGCTGGCTTCAAACCATGATCGTCAGATACTCCCTCCTGAGTAGCTAGGATTACAGGCATAAGCCACCAATGCCAGGCAAAGATTTGTTCACTTTGTAGGTCATGGAGCTTGAACTGTTGGTCTGGGTGCTGTCCCTCAGCTCTTCAGCTCAAGGCTAGCGCTCTGCCACTTGAGCCACAGCCCCACTTCTGGTTTTCTGAGTGGTTTATTGGAGATAAGAGTCTCATGGACTTTCCTGCCTGGGCTGGCTTTGACCCGCAGCCTCAGATCGCAGCCTCCTGAGTAACTAGGATTAGAGGCGTGAGCCACCAGTGCCTGACAAAGATTTTTTTTTAATGGCTAGGGAATTAGCTCATTGATAGAGTACTCACCTGGCATACACAAACCCTGGGCTCTATCCACAACAATATTAAAAGTTATAATTCTCTGCTACAGTAGAACCCTAGGCATCTATGTGATGTTTCTTCCATTGGGAGTTTCAGAAATGCCAAATGCATCTTTCTCACCTCTGATAACATTGTGATGCTAGACCAAGCTGTCTAAGTCACCTGGAAGGGCTGTTTGTAATGTAGTTTGAATCTGGCTGTGTCCTTTACTGTGGTAGCCACATTTAGATCTGAAAGCTGGGGGTTGTCTGGTGTCCTGGCTAAAACAGTTACCCCAACATGTGGAATATATTGTCTCTAACACCTCTGAGGCCTGGTAGGCATTCCTTCCTACAATTAGGATCTCCAAGTGTGCTATATTGTCTTATAATCATGAATCCAATTTCCATATCAGGCCTGATGCCCTCTGGGCTCTGCATTTAGCCTTTCTGATCCATAGGCCTGTGTCTGATCCACACAGAACTCCACATGGTTCTAACTACTATGGCTTTGTAATAACTCAATTTCAGGTAAGGCCCTTCTTCTCTGTTCTTTTACAATCATGTTTGGATTGCCTTGGCCCTTTCCATTTCCATATCAATTTTAGCACCATCTTATCAAATTACATACACACATATGCATATACATGCACATGCACACTCACAAACACACATACACACACACAAATATTGTTTTGCCTTATGGTTGCTAAGCAGGTGCTTAGCAATGACCCTAGCCCATAATTGTTACTATGATTGGATTTGCTTTGACTATAGAGAAATTAATTTTGTCATCATTAGCATCTTTAATACTGAGTCTTCAACATAAGTGGAATGTCTAAGAATTCTGGCATTTTTTTCATGTTTTTCTCATTTTTTAATCTGCTTTACTTTACAAGTAATACTGTCAATACAGTGATTTATAAAGTGGCTATATACAGTAATTGTGTTGTAGTCAATTCTCAAAGAGGAAGTTTTAATCATATGACCATGAAGTCTTCTATTTACATTGTATATATTTTCAGCTTGAATTAAAGAAGCTTCTTTCTTCCTCCTTGAATACTGAGAAGTTTATTACAAATAAATGTTAAATTTTAATAAATGTTTTCCCTGTATCTACTAAAAATTAGCATATGATTTTTCTTCCTCTTTATTTTTCAATAAAGTGAATTATGTTATTTTTAAACAAGAAATTAACCTTTCATTTTTTAAGAGTAAGTCGAACTTAATTTAGTGTATTCTTGCTTTTTATAAGTTGTTGAATTCTATTCTGACTAGCATTTAGTATCTCTATTCATCAGTGGTATTGACTTGTGCTTTTTTATGATGATATATTGTCAATTTTTAGTGAAAAGGACTTTTCCCTAAAAGAATTTTTCTAAATACTCATGTTATTAATTCCTTTGCTTAGTGATAGAATTGATTACTAAAATCCCTATTTCTGGAGTTTTCCTTATGAAATTCTTTTCAAAATAGAATTATTTTAAGAGAATATAAATATTTGTATTCTCAATTTCCTTTTATATCAATTTTTGTGAATTCTGGTAATTATATAAATTTTAGTGGTTCTGACAATTTCCTTATAATTTTTATTTATATTTGTTAACTACTTGATGAATTGAAAATCTGGCAACAATATTGCCTTGTTCTGACATGGGTTTTTTTCTTTTCTTTTATTATCAAATTTTAAGTAGCAGACATTTTAGTTGTACAAAGGCAGGGGGCTTCATTGTATCATTCATGTATAAAATTTGTCCCTGTCAACTTCAATCCCTCTTTC